>NW_026988432.1:0-462500 GCF_030222135.1 Aotus nancymaae | reverse complement strand
TTGTGGATTAAAGAAAGAGGTCTGTATACTGATAATGTAGTAGTGGCTTGTTACACTGCTGATAAAGACATACCAGAGACGGGGAAGGAAAAGAGGCTTAATCAGACTTCCAGTTCCACGTGGCTGGGGAGGCCTCATACTCACAGTGGAGGGTGAAAGGCACTCTTACATGGCAGCAGCAAGAGAGAACGAGGAAGAAGCAAAAGGGGAACTCCCTGATAAACCCGTCAGATCTCATGAGACTTATTCCCTATCTTAAGGATAGCACGGAAAGACCAGCCGCCATCATCCAGTTACCTCCACCTGGGTTCCTCTCAAAACATGTGGGAATTCTGGGAGATACAATTCCAGTTGAGATTTGAATGGGGACTCAGCCAAATCATATTAGATATTACTGTGTAAATCTCCATCCTGATTCCTCTCCTGTGTGCCATGGCGAGTGACCCCTGGGTCTTTGCAGGCATCTCAGAGGCAGCCAGTTAAACCTACCTGAAGCTCCGCTCCTCATCAGCTCCTCCTTCCTAAGATCCTCTCCCCGCCAGTTTCCTTCTCAGCAGTGGTGCCTCAGCCATCTAGTGGAGTTCATCCCAAATCTTGGGCTCACTGTGCACATGCCTCCTTCATCACCCCTGTGCATGCAACACCAAATCTTGTCAATTCCAATTCCATTGTATTTAATTTTAGATGCCCAGTCATCTCTGTCTACAGCACTGCCACTGAAAACCCAGCTGTTGCCTATTCCTGCCAGGGCCACCACACCAGCTTTGGAAGCAGTCTCTGCTTCCTCTCTTCTTCAAAGAGAAGCTGATGTTCTTCTAGTGATGGAGATGTGATCCCATCCCTCCCCAGCTGGTATGATTTGGCTGTGTCCCCATCCTCAAATCTCATCCTGAATTGTGGTTCCCATAATTCCCATGTGTGGTGGGAGGTAATTGGATTATGGGGCAGTTTGCCCCATGCTATTCTTGTGAAAGTGAGTGAGTTCTCATGAGATCTGATGGCTTTATTAAGGGCTTCCCTCTTCACTCAGCTATCATTATTCTCCTTCCTGCTGCCATGTGAAGAGGGACATGTTTGCTTCCATTTCCACCATGATTTTAACTTTCCTGAGGCGTCCCCCTCCCTGGGTAACTATGAGTCAATGAAACCTCATTCCTTCATTAATTACCCAGTCTCAGGCAGTTCCTTATAGCAGGGTGAGAACAGACTCGTTCACCACCCCAAATCCTTCAGTGTGTTTCTCATTTCAAACACTGGACAGGGCCTCCGTCGTCCTGCCGGGCCCCTGCTGCCCTCCCAGCTGACTCACCGCCCTCCCCACTCCCTCAGTTCCCTCCACCTTGACTTTCTTCCCCAGGTCTCCTCCGTCTCAGGGCCTTTAAATATTTTCTTTTTTCTTTTTGTCAGCTTTTGTGATGATTTGAATATCCGTTCATCCCCACCTAACGTTCATACAGTTTTGGGCATGTCTGTCACCTCCACCTGTGTGGTGCGCCGTGTGGGGTATGAAACCTTGTGACACCTGTACTGGCTGATTGTGCCTGAGCTGCTGATGGTCCGACCTCCTTCCCCATCCCGCTACATGGATGCATACAGATAAGCTGTATTCAGGACAAGCCTGAATGTAATGCAACCATTGCTGCTATCATATGTGATCTAAACATCTTAACTCTTCCATGAGCACTGATGGGTTCTGTGATTAGTACGCTCTAGAGCAACACTAGGACACTTGATGTAAGCTGGTTGTCTGCTGAGGGGTTTCTACAATTCTTTGAATTGCTAATAAGAATTGTGAAACTCCACAGTATTTGATCAGACTTCTCTTTTCTTAATAGAATATCTATCCTATGTATGGATGAGTCATCAACATCTCACAAAGAACATTTGAAACTACTGATTCAGAGCATTTGTTGAGCATATTCTGGTCTTTACAAAAAGTACAAAATCCATTGGCGGGACCAGATGGACATGGACATACCTATTTATTAACTATTGTTTAAATTATGTGCTGTGTAGCTATCAAAGAATCCGTAATTTGCATGAAAAATCACCTGAATTAGTTATTACCGAGATAGGTATGCTGATTCTTAAAAGGAGAAAATATGCTTGGGATTACTGATAAAATGTGGGTCTATTAAACGGTGTGAGGCAAAAGGATTGTTTGCCTGAAAAGATATTGGAGGAACTTGAAAGGTCAGTGTTGAAGAAATAAACTAAAACCTACAGACCCAAAGGTCATACTCACAATTCCCGTATATTTCATGTGGCATAGAAACTGTGAGACCAATAATTCAGATTAGATAGGTTTCACATACCTGCCACACACTAAGAATTCCATATACAGGAGCATGTGAGTGTATGTGTGTGTGTGTCAGCCTGTGATATATGTGCATGTGCATGGATTTTGGAAAAGACACTGATTTGTTATTGGTTTTTGAGCATTCACTGAATGCAAATTTCCCATTTAAAAGAGCCGCCCAAGGAAGGCGTTCGCATGCCAAATCTCAGAGCCTGAAGCAAACTGCTGAGCACGGTGCAGGAGGCACGGAGGTTTCCGCTCAGCTCGCTGTCTGCAGGGGCCGCCCTCTCATCTGGGCAAGAGCTACTTTGCGTTATGTCCATTGTATTCTGGCCTGATTCAAACAGGCAAACATTTCTCTATGTTTACACATATGAAAATATCATGATATACACCTCAAATATATATTACAAAAATAAATGAATCAATAAGTAAAACTTAAATTTAAAAAATGTTGTATTTAGGAAGAAAAAGAGGAACCTGGGCTGCCATTTATTTTCTTCCTCGTCATCATTGTTTTAAATGCCCACAAACAAAAATCAGCTGAAATTTGAATGAAAGATAAAGTGGAAAGAATTTAAATGTTACATTAAATAGGAAACATGCTAAAAATCAAGATTGCTTTTGGCAAACTCATGCCAGTTGGAATTTATACATTTAAAAGATGTTTTAATACTCTGCTTCGTATATATGATTTCATGTAAGTATTTCATTCTTTGCAAATGATTAATACAGAATCATTGGTGAATGAAGCAAGGGTTTTGTAAACACCTTCTCATTTCTTTTTGCTATTTTCCCTCTTTAGCTGCACATGACATCTGGTTCTCTTCTTCTTCTACCATCAAGTTATTCACAATGATAACATAGAAAATGTGTAACAAACACCACATCCTTCTGCATAACAGATCAGGGGAAGGTTGGGGCATAGAAGTCTTCAGTGCAGTCTGTTGATGAAAAAAGCCAAACTCTGTACAGTATTTGAAAAGATGTATTTTGAGCCAAATGCTAGAACTGTGACCCATGATACAGATCCAGGAGTTCCTGAAAATATGTGCCCAAGTTTGTTGGTTTACAGCTTGATTTTATACATTTTAATGGAGACAGACATCAATCAATACATGTAAGGTGTACCTTGGTTTGGTCCAGAAAGTGGGACAACGGGAAGTCGGGGGTGGGGATAGTCCTTCCAGGTCATAGGTGGATTCGAAGATTTTCTGATTGGCAATTGGTTGAAACAATTATTATCTGAAGACCTCGAATCAATAGAAATGAGTGTCTGAGTTAAAATGAGGGACTGTGGAGACCAAGGTTCTTATTATATAGATGAAGTCTTATGGGCTGCATCCTCAGAGGCAACAGATGGCAAATGCTTTCTGTTCAGAACCTTAAAAGGTGCTAGACTCTCAGCCAGTCTCTTCAGGATCAGAGAAAGATCTGGAATGAGAAGGAGATTCTCTACAGAATGTAAATGTCCTACACGAGAGAGAGCTTTGCAGAGCCACTTAAAAATATGTCAAAAATCTATTTTGGGATATCTGGATACTTCCAGGGTCTGCTCTCTGTCATGTGATGCTATACTAGAGTCAGGTGAGAATTTGGTATCTTATATTGCTACAAATAGCCTGAGGCCCCAGGCAGGGACATGCTGGCCTGCCTCAACTGGGGAACTCACTCTTCCCCTGCCAGACCCTTACACTCTGGACCTGTGTTGGGAATACAGCTTTGATCATCGTCGAATCATTGGTCGGGGGAGGTTCTTCTTTCTTTATCTTGAAGCATAATACCTAGTTTCTGCTGAACTGGCTGTTTAACTTGTGGCTCACACCCATACTAATCTCCTTATCTAAGTTACAGTCATACCATTAGATTGCTTTTTCAATCATGCCTTTTCATTTTTTGCAATATAGACAGGCTGAGAATTATTAAAATCATTAAGTTCTGGTTATTTTTGCTTAATAATTTCATTTGCAATTCACTTCTGTCTCCTCACATTTTATATAAGCAGTCAGGAGGAACCAAGCTGATCCTTCAACATTTTGCTGAGAAATCTCCTCAGCTAAATACACAATTATTTCATCACTCAAAAGCTCTGCCTTTCACAAAACTCTGGAACACACAATGCAGCCAAGTTCTCTGCCACTCGATGACAAGGATGACCTTTCTTCCAGGTTCAGGTAATGTGTCCCCCTTTTCATTTGAGGCCTCATCAGAATGGCCTTTACTATACATGCTTCTACCAACATTCTGTCCTTGTCTATTTCGGTGTTCCCTAAGAAGATGGAAGGTTTTCTGCAGCTCTCCTCTTTTCTTTCTGCATTCTCACTAGACTTACCTTTAGGAGTCCATTCACGGCCATTCAGGCTTTTTCTAACATGCGCCTCAAAAAGTTTCCAGCCTCCACCCATTACCATTGCAAAGCTCCTTCCATTGGTATAGCTGTAGCTCACTTCTTGGTATCTATTTCTGCCATAGTCTATGTGGGATGCTGTAACAGAATCCCACAGATTGCACGGCTTATAAACAATAGAAATGTATTTCTTACAGTCTACAGGCAGAATGTTTAAAAAGTGCCACAATGGTCAGGTTTTGGTGAGGACCCTCTTCTGGGCCGCAGACAGCTGACTCTGTGTTGTATGGTAGAGAGAGGGCTTACTGGCTCTCTGTGGTCCCTTTTATAAGGGCATGGATTCCATTAATGAGGGCTTCATTTTTGTGATTTACCTGCCAAAGGTAAATTTTAAGGGGACACAAAAATTTAGTTCATAATAGTTTATTTAATATTATATATTTTTTTATCGTAATTAAAAATTTTGAAGTATCTTTGCATAAAGCACATCATTAACAATAAAATCTCTCCATCTACTTACACTCATATACATATAAGTTCTCTCCTAATAAAGTTTGGTCTTAACCAGGTTTAAAGCTAGGGCAGCTGGGACAGGTAAGAAGCCTGCCATTTTGTTCTTGTGACACTGGCATTGTGTGAAGGCTGTTACAGCAAAGGTGTCATAATTTATAAAAGTCAAGGTTAAGTTCCTAGTTCAAAAGCAAACCAACAGTAAACCAACTGCCAAAGGGGCTCAAATCACAAGCTGAGAATTTTGGATCACAGTGTTAGAAGTCTGATACTACGGAGAGAAATCACGTTTCTCAAAGGCACTGCTGTAAAGTGACAGGTAGCTGGATCTAACCACTATTGAGTGCAGACCACAACCGGCATGGCAACTCTTCACTGTTCAAAAATGAGGGCTGTATTTTCCAGAAAGAGACAACTGCAATCCCCTACAGACTTAATAAGCAAAGATCAACAAATACGAAATCCCATCACGGTAGACCAATAAGTCCAAAACATGCAATTGCGTCATGTAAGGTTCACCTCATTGAGGGCTTTGTGAAACGCATGTGCATGATATCCAGCCACACTGACGCTTGGCTGATATGTTAGCTGACGTCATTATAACATTTAAATAACAGTGGGGACATTTCTGAACCCTCGAGCTGGCTGGTGCTTCTAGGACAGTAGCAACAAACTTGGGAACTCTCACGGTGACGTAGAACCTGATTTCCTGACGCAATGCAAGAAAATGGCAGTGGTTGCTTTGAGAACCCGAGGGATGTGGGTATCCATTCTCTGCCAGAGTTGTCTGTGTCCTCTAACCAAGCTTCTGCGTGGCCTCCGTGTTCCCCTGCACCCAGCACCACTGTCTCGGAATGAGAACCTTAGCCTCCCCATATTCCACAAAGGGCCTGAGAGGAATAGAGGAGTTCACTGCTGTTTGTGTCATGTGAAACTTCTCATCCCTACAGGGACCTACAGTATGTCCGATCGGTAAGATGTAACCTGAAGGAAGAGATGAAAGGCACAACCCAGAAGACATCCCGTTTTTAAAAAACGAACAAGCAAACAACAGCAACAACAAAAACACAGCACTCCGGGACATAAAAGAGAAGCCAAGCATAGCAAATTTACTTCTTATGTTTACTCCATACAGCCTGATCTTCTAGGGAAGGAGACTCCTGCCACATGGGTGCTCAGTGCACAACTGTGGTGATTCTAAACAAATACAGCTTTCTTAGCAGAAAACGTTCAGAAGATGAACAGGTTCAGGCACTCCCTTTACAAATCCTGACATCTCATTTTTAAGTTTTTGCCATTTATTGATCCAATTGGATCTTCGTAAAATCACATTTTTGGTCCCTCGAGTTTACCTTTGTTTTTCTCAGATCTAACTAATTTCACATGAGAAACACAATTGTGACGTCAACTCATCACTGCTCAACTATGAAAGCTTAGCATGGACAATTTTTCCCTTTACGGAAAACAGGACCTTTGACTTTGCTGAGCACTGCTGATGGAAGAGGTTCGTTCAAGCGACCCTGGAGAGCATCTTCCATATGGGAAGCCCCTCCTTGATGAAAATGAGAGATGAATATGATGGCAAATCCCAGGCATTCCGGTCTTTGTTGTGTAAATAAACATACTTCTCAATCTCAACTGTTTGCCATTAAAAAGGAGGTTCTTAATTCAGGACCATATTTTTAAAATTCATACCCACCCAGACTCATTTTCTCTGTTTCTGTCTGTCCCTTCCTTTGCTATATTTTGCACTGCAAGTGCTACACTAAAGAAATTGAGAAACCCTGATAAACCTCTAAACGTTTAAACACAGGCACACACAATGCTGCTCTGCGCCCCCATCGTGGGTCCTCGTCTTCCTGTGGTCCTGGCAGGAGGGGAGACGTGCCTGTAAAGGGGGAATAATGAAGCAAGTTCATGTGACCCCACCAGTGAGCACCTGCACTTCAACACAATTCAGCTGTGGAACCTGGGAAAAACATGCACACACTGCCCGTAAGAACCAAACCCTTTGAACTCATTAGAAACAGATCTACCACTAGTAAGCAACTGATTATCAGACATGCCACTGACCCATTGTATAACAACCTTGGAAGCAGGCTCACTGCAGCTGGAAAATTTAAAGCAGCTTGGAATCAAAGATGATTCAGATGATGGCAGATTGAACAACAAAGCCCTCCTAGGAGTGTGCCAGCCTCTCCATTCCTGTTTCCATTCAACCTTTTCTTTTTGTGGATTGTTATTTTCTAAGATTGATTCCCTGCTTATACATTTGCAAAACATCTTTACAGCACTTCCCATAGAAATTATTTTGAAAATGTAGCTGTGTTAGCTGCACGTCTATTAGTAAAAACATCTCCAAATGACTGATTTAATTCACTAATCTTTTAATGTCCACCACATTTTACTATAGTTACATTCTGTGGATTATGAGTTTTGAAAGATACTAAAGAAGAAATGGTGCCGAGAATCTCGTGTGATGATTTTACCTGTAATGTGTGTGGATAGCAGGTGCGTTTGCAGATATTTAAACAGTCATGATTTTCTGCTGCTGTTGCTTGGAACCCGTAAATGAACATATATTCTCACCCTTGTGAATTCTGCCATATAAATCTCTCCGCTTTGAAAGGACTCCCGTCTCTTCTTTGGTGTTTTTTAAAGCCAAATCTGTGTCATTTCTTGTGAAGGTTTCTTGAGTATATTTTCCACATGAACTCCAAACCCCTTGAATTATAACAATTGAAGACTGGTTCAATGCTTTCTCGAATCCCCAGGACCCTGGTAGCCTTGACCTCCACAGGTGCCTGTAAGAGAGATGTTTCTTGGGAGGGTGCGCAGGCTGCCTTCTCCCGTCTTGATCTCAGTCCCCAGGTCCCTTTCCCAAATCTCAAGGTTCACTCTGTGACATGGTTAGGCTTTGGGTCCACATCCAAAAATTATCTTAAATTGTAATCTCCATTACCCCCACGTGTCAAGAAAGAGACCAGGTGGAGATCATCGAATCATGGGGGCAGTTCCCCCATGCCGTTCTCCTGAGAGTGAGTGGGTTCCCACGAGATCTGATGGTTTCATAAGGGGCTCTTCCCCCTGCACTCAGCACTTCCCCTTCCTGCTGCTTGTGAAGAAGCTGCCTCACTTCCCCTTTGCCTTCTGCCATAATTGTAAGTTTCCTGGGGACTTCCCAGCCATGCTGAATTGTGAGTCAATTAAACCTCTTTCCTTCATAAATTACCTAGTCTCAGGCAGTTCTTCTTCTTCTTACTATTATTATTTTTGAGACAAAGTCTCACTCTGCTGCCCAGGCTGGAGTATAGTGTTGCCATCTCAGCTCACTGCAACCTCCACTGCCTGGGTTCAAGCGATTCTTCTCCCTCAGCCTGCCTAATAGCTGCGATCATAGGCATGCACCACCATGCCTGACTAATTTTTAATAAAGATGGGGTTTCACCATGTTTGCCAGGCTGATCTCAAACTCCTGACCTCAGGTGATCCACCTGCCTCAGTTTCCCAAAGTTTTGGGATTACAGGCATGAGCCACTGCACCTGGCCCAGGCAGTTCTTTATGGCATTATGAAAATGGACTAATGCACTATGCAAATAGCTATTTGACACGGTACTTTTGGAGAATGCAGATCAGCTGTGTTCTTGCCAGTTCAAGCCCAGCTCCTACAAGAGCCTTTGGGAGCAGGCACACTGGGCTCCTTTGATCTCCAGGAACGAAGATAACAAAGAGGGCCACAGACACAGCTGGGAGTGTTTCTTTTATTTCTTTTATGTTGCAAACGTCCACAGTGTCACTGCTCACTGCAAACTGATCGCTCTCTCTCAAAACAAAATCCGGAGAGGACGTGTGTGAAGGTCGGCTTTGTTTACAATCCCAACTCTGCTTCACTGCAGCCTTCCAATCTCGAGCCACACCCGAGGACGGTGGAGCTGCAACAGGTCATCTTCTCTCTGCCCCGTGTCCTTCCGTCAGTTGCTCTTTGTCACCCCTGTCTTTATGTCACCAGCTTGCCACATCTTAACTGTGGGTGAGATTCGACCAGAGGCCTAGGCTAGCGCCCGCTGTACAAATATTAATTATGAAACAAGGTGTGTGCATTAACCCTCATAGTATCTGCTAGAGAGCATTTAGGGGCTCAATAATCAATTATACATTATATATGTAATGTATATTAGAAATGGAAATAGATATGTAACACACATAGATATAAGAACTTGTATATAAAAATTGCTATAATTGTACAAATGTATCCATAGCATGATATGGCATATGTATGTATGTACATATATAGCAATGTATACACACAAATATGTATGAAATTATGTTTATATATCTCCATGGTGAAGGAGTCTCATGATTCAAAAGCCTAGGTTGTTTTGACTTTAGGAACTCTACTAGATGTCAAAAAAGGTCCTCAAGGTATTTTTTTTGAGAGTAGGGCCAAGCCTGTCCTATCAAATCCTCTCCCCTTCCAGCTACAGCCTTGGCAAGGAGGTGACTGTGTGATCCCCATGGGACCAGGATCTGTAATGAGGTTCCAGTGCGAGGGCAGCCAAAGGAGAGGCCACCGCTTGTGCAGCTGCTCTCTGCACACTGGCCACGTTCTCACCTCCGTCTGTCAGTGGTCGAGGGACCGGCATTTTCTCTGCACACTGGCCACGTTCTCACCTCCGTCTGTCAGTGGTCGAGGGACTGGCATTTTCTCTGCGCACTGGCCACGTTCTCACCTCCGTCTGTCAGTGGTCGAGGGACTGGCATTTTCTCTGCGTTCAAGTATCAGAGGAGGCAAGTTAGGTCCATTCTAGTCACTGAACCAATTTCTGTGGCTAAGGTGCAAGCTACTTCTGCTGGACCCACCCGCCCACCTGCCTGCCTATATCCTGTGTCCTTCCGTCCGAGAGAGAATGGAGTCAGCTCCTCTGAAACTGCTTGCAATGGCGGAGGGTTTGTGTCTTGAAGAAGGGACACTCGGCAGACATAGTATCTAAATCAGCCATGTGCAGGGCCGTGCTCAGTGCTGTGGGGTTCTGATCACGAGTAAGAATCAGTCCCTGCTCTCCAGGAACCCAGGCTGAGGGACCTGGGGGGAGTTGGGTGAGCATGGTGGAGACCTAACCGCTTCTGAGTCTCAGGGACAGTGACTCGTCTGAGAGTTCAGGGGAGCACATTATCCCAACAAGAGGACGGACTGGGAAGCTCCTGGAGGGAAATACGGGAAGACCTGCACCTGGGAGTGAACAGCTGCGCTGGGCCTTGGGTGACTGACATTTGACACGAGTCAAGTTCTGAAAATTAGATGCATCAAAGAGACTCAAAAGCATAGCTTATATTTGTATCTTCAGTAAACTTAGCCCTGAATTTAGGAGCCCCAAGCAAAGTATCCACGTGGAAAGAATTTGCACTCCATGCAGCCGGCTATGGACATCAACCTGAACTCTGAGAAGGAAACCTGGCGGACGCTGGCGTCTAGCAGATCGCTGGCTGGAAGAGAACCCACGGCCCCCACTAACGTGAAGACACGGGCACTCGTGGGACATACGTGAGCCCGTGTAAACCAACGCTGCCCCAGTGGAGCTGAGATTTGAGCAGAGGCTTAACTGATGTGTGGAAATGATCTTAGGTGACATCAGAAACAAGGTCGGTCTGGGTAAGTGGAGCAGCTGGGGAAATAAATCTTTTGCCTGCCTGATCCCATTTTGAAGTCCTGTTTCTTGGAGGACGAAGACAAACACGTAGGGCCTTCTGCATCATGGTGAAGGCCTTGTTCTGCCTGGTGGGGTGGTGGCAAAGCACTTTAGAGTCCTAGGGAGAGGAAGAGAATAAATTGTGAACAAGTCAGTGGGAGCAGGAAAATAGATTGCGGGAGAGCAAGCTTGGAAGCAGAGAGACTTTCCAGGGGCTCCTGAAGTATTCCAGGAAGAGAAGGTGGTGCAGGTCAGGACGATGACTGTGAGAAGAGTACAGAGAACTGCAGGATTTGGCACAAACCCTGACGGCAGAGACAGCGTGACTTCCCAGGTCAGCAGAAAGAGGGTATAAAAGAAAGAGCACCGGAGCATGCCGTTCCCACCTGCTGAGACTCGGGTGAAGGCGTGGGCTGAGGGCCTGGAGGCTCCCACCTGCAAAGTGGGGTGCGTCTCGCAGACACCCAAGTCTCATGCCAGGGAGACACCTGGGTCTTGCTGTGTTGCCCAGACTGGAGTTCAGTGGCGTAATCCTAGCTTACTGCGGCTTCGAACTCCGAGACTCAAGTCATCCTCTCGCCTCAGCCTCTTGAGTAGCTGTGACTTCAGGCTCACCCCTCCATGCCAGGCTAATTTTTAAAATTTTTGTAGAGATAGGGTCTCACCACATTGCCCAGGCTGGTCTAGAACTCTAGGTTCAAGTGATCCTCCCACCCTGGCCTCCCAAAATCCTGAGATTACAGGCGTGAGCCACCACACGTGCCCACTAACGCAGTTTTTCTACATCCCTGCCAGAACTGGATGCCATCACCACTTTTCTTCATTTTAGCCATTTGATGTGGTGATACCTCGTTGTGCTCTGATTTTCACATTTTCAATGGCTAACAAGGATGAACAGAGTATCTATAATGAGTATAAACATGTCTTTTTGCTGTCTGTACAGCATGTTCTCATGGTGAAGGGTCTTTTGTGCATTTTCTAACTGGATTTTTCTCTTATTCTGTTGGGTTTGGGAAGTTCTTTGTATATAATTCAAGTAACGGTCATTTGTCAGATTTATGTTTTGCAATATTTTCTCTCAGACCGTATTTTCTGCCAACCTGTAACTTATGTCTTCTTTATCTTACAAGATTCTTTCAGAAAACAAGATTTTAAATTTTTGAGGTCCAACTTATGATTTCTAAATACATCTTGCCTTGGTGTTAGCGTCTAAGGAAACAGAGCAGAAAACTTCGGAATCTGTTTTTACCTAAGCCTAGATCCAGAGGTTCTCTGCTATGATTTTTTTCCTAAACATTAAGTAGTTTTATCTTTTACTTTTAAGTTCAGGATCCACTGTGAGTTACCTTTTGTATAAGGGTCACAAGATCTAGGCCCAGTGGCCGCCTGTCTGGTTTGCCTGTGGATACCAATTCCTCCAGCACCATTTGTTGAAAAGGGTATCTTTTTCCAACGCATTGCTCGTGCGCCTTGTGAAAAATAAACTGCACGTATTTCTGCGCGGTTGTTCAGGTTCTGTATTCTGCACCATTAACCTATTCCCTACCCCTCTGTCGGCACCACGCTGTCTTTATCACAGTAGATGCACAGTAAACCATGGGAGAGGCGTTTATCCAACCTTCTTCTTGTTCAAGGTCGTTTCAGCTATTCCTTGGCCTGTGCTTATCCATAAAATATTTGGAATAAGTATATTGTTTTGGAATATTCCTTGCTGGGATTTTGAAAGGGATTACATGAACTATGGATCAATTTGAGGAGGTGATCATTTCTTACTAATTCCATGATGTGGCACAATCGTAGAAGATACTGTGTTCTTTTATTTTGGTTTTTGCGTGTTCTTTGTTCGGATACAGGACTGCCAGTGGTTTTTATGCAGGCATTGATCTTCCATTCTGCAGACCTGATGAATCACTCACTAGAGCTGGGGGCTTAGGAGTGAAATTGTCCACATAGGCCAGCTTACCTGCAAATGCAGACAGTCACACTTTTCTTTCACATCCATGTGCCCTTTCTTCGTCTTGTCTTATTGCGGTAGTTACACCTTCCAATACTATTTGAAAAAGAATGTTCGTGGTATCTATCCTTTCCTTGTTTCCAATCCGAGGGAGAAAATATTCATGATTTTGCCATTAAGCATGATGTTAGCTGTAGACTTTATTTTTATTTTGTTTTCCTGTTTCTTAACTTTTAAATAAACTTGGTCTTTTAGAGCAATTTTGGATTTGCAGAAACCTTATGAAGATGGTGCAGAGACTTCCTGTGTCAGCCTCACACCGTTTCCCTATGATCGACATCCGACGTGATTATGTGACGTGTTACAAATAGGAAACTCATATTGATACATGTTTATCAAACACAGTTCACACTTTATTCCAACTTCTTTCATTTTTCCCCTAATGTCCTAGTTCTGTCTGAGAGCCCGTCCAGGACACCACGTGGCATCCAGTCCTCAGGCCTCCTTGGGCTCCTCCTGGCTGTGACAACTTCTCAGACCCTGCCTGTGGTGCTGACCTCACGGTCTTGAAGAGCACTCTCTACGCATTTTGTAGAATGTCCCTCGGTTTGGATTTGTCTGATGATTTTCTCACTATTAGATTTTCTCACCATTAGGGCTCGTGGAGTTTGGGGGAGAAGATCACAGACAGACATGAATGCTGTTCTTATTGCATCACGCCAAGGGCACCTTCCAGAGACGTGGCCGGTCAGCGATGCTGCTGATCTCTGTCCCCTCCTGAGGCCACAACAAGGGCACCGTCCAGTGACGTGACCGGTCAGTGATGCTGCTGACCTCTCTCCTCCTGAGGCCACAACGAGGGCACCGTCCAGTGACGTGACCGGTCAGTGATGCTGCTGATCTCTGTCCCCTCCTGAGGCCACAACAAGGGCACCGTCCAGTGACGTGACCGGTCAGTGATGCTGCTGACCTCTCTCCTCCTGAGGCCACAATGAGGGCACCGTCCAGTGACGTGACCGGTCAGTGATGTGGCTGAACTCTGTCCCCTGCTGAGGCCACAACAAGGGCACCGTCCAGTGACGTGACCGGTCAGTGATGCTGCTGACCTCTCTCCTCCTGAGGCCACAATGAGGGCACCGTCCAGTGACGTGACCGGTCAGCGATGCTGCTGATCTCTGTCCCCTCCTGAGGCCACAACAAGGGCACCGTCCAGTGACGTGACCGGTCAGTGATGCTGCTGACCTCTCTCCTCCTGAGGCCACAATGAGGGCACCGTCCAGTGACGTGACCGGTCAGTGATGTGGCTGAACTCTGTCCCCTGCTGAGGCCACACCAAGGGCATCGTCCAGCCACGTAGCTGGTCAGTGATGCTGCTGACCTCTGTCCCTTCCTGAGGCCATGCCGAGGGCACTGTCCAGCAACATGGCCGGTCAGTGATGTAGCTGACCTCTGTCCCCTGCTGGGGCAATGCTACTTGGTAAGTGTAGCCTAAAGCTGCCTATTTACATATTTTAAGTTCTGCCTAAGGGTTCCTCTGTACATAGTGAACTGTTCCTTACCTGGACCAGTGAACAGTCACGACCTACGCCATGCCAATCACAGAGTTGCAGCCAATCACAGGCAGCCACGGATTCCAATCCTGTCAAAGTGGGTTGAAAGCTGGGCAGGAGCCAAGACCACTGTTTCTGGGCCTCACCTCCCTTGCAATTCCTTCTTTGCCCAATGAAGCTCTATTAAATTTATATCTGTTTATTGTATTATTAATATTTATTAAATTTAATGTGTCTTAGGTTTTCCTTTTAATGCTCTTCATCTGTGCCCTCCCCTTTTATTTCATTTTCTAGTTCTTGTTAATAATCAGTTAATCGTTTGGAAATGCACATTTAGTACTTGAAATATGGTTTATACTTTTCTAGAGAAAGCATGATCCATAAAAACTTGATTTTTAGAAATTTGGGGAGAAGTGACCAGACCCCACCCCATTCTGCATTTTTTGCATTTTAAAATCATAAAAAAAAAAGCCACAGTAGAAATTAGAAGAAAGGTTGACAACAGTGCTGCCCTCGGATGAAGGATTTCTGATTCTGTGTATAAACAGGCCGAGGTTCGTTCAAATACAAAGCATTAATTTGTGTAAGAAACTGCAGGAATTAAATTATATACTTCCCAATATATTCTAGCTCCACTTGGCATGGATGATTAATGGAATTGTCTCCATTTCTCACATGTAGTTGGAATTTCTCATAAGATGATGTCGATTTTCTAAAAATCCCAGTGATTGTCGCTATATATTTTGTTGCATGAAAACTATGACCCTTAAGATCAATTGTAATTTGCAGTAAAATAAGGTTCCTGTAATGAAGTCTGTTTGGAGTTTCCAGCTTTGCCCTGGCTCTGGCTCTGTGCTGACTTTGTCCTCGAGCTGCTCTCATGGAGTTGAGATGGCCTGATGTTTCCAGGCCGCACACGACAACCCCACGCATTTCCTTCTGCAGAGCCCCCCCAGAAGCCCAGACTGTCTCCCTCTGGCACGGCGTGCCAGCGGTGGACAGGAGCTGGGTCTAAGCCTCCAGGACCCTCCATCGCTGTTGCAGATGGGGTCATCCTTGCCAAAGTCTCGTGGCTGCATGGTGGAGGGGGGCCTGACACAATTTGGACCCTCTAGGAAGGAAGCGGGGACATGGTTGTTGGCCAGACAACAGCAGTTTGCGTTACAAATGTTTCCCCACATTCTGGAGAGAACTGAGGCTGATGCCACAAGGTCCAGGGCACCTGCTGACACTCTGGGGCCTCGGTGTTCACTCTCTGAGTGCAGCGGGAACACTGCCTCTCCGCCGCCAGCGTCGGTGGGGACAGGAACAGGCCAACAAGCAGACGCGGGCCTGGGCCGTGGCTCTGCTCCCGACTCAGTTTCCCCCGCAGGCTCCCGTGGGCTGCCAGGAAGCCTTTCCTCCAGGAATGAGGCCGTCACACCTGCGTCTTTCAGCGTCTGCACTGGAGACGGCGGATGAAAAACCTTACTTAAGGTTGAGACCCAAGTCCACGTTTCAGTCTGATTTAGGAACATTGGCAGCAGAATCAGCTTGAACAGACCTGGGGGTCCCAGCCAAAGCCCCCACACCTGGGTGTTGGATTGCTCACCTAGAGAGAGCACAGAGAGCTCAAGGCTCCGGGGCCACCTGGTCATTTGCAAACATCTGTGAGCTACACAGCAGCCCGGGACCCGCCTTTCCTTTTCCTTCTAGGGGCAGTCCCTGTCTGCTTCTTCTGAGGCGCCGCCCATTCTCAGTGAGTTGAGACGGGTGTTGGCACCGAGGCAGCGAGCGTAGCGTACCCTGTCCCCACTGGGCCAGGACACAGGCTTGGGACCGAGGCAGCTCTGGATGTCACCGTCACTTGGATCCATGGGTGTGGCGATGTGTCGACGTGTGCAAGTGACTGAAACTGGGCCTGTCTTTATCCTGGCCTGGTGTTCAAATACTCATCTTTTCTCTGCGGTTGTTGTCAGGGAAGGAAAGACTGGTGGATACAGCAGCCAAGCACCGTGTCTTCCCCATGCGGAGGAAGGCTGCCTGCGCGGGGACGGGGCAGCCAACGCCCAGGAAGAAGAGCGGGAGGCAGAGGCAGGAACTCACGCACCTCATCGGTGCAGCAGTCGGGTGGCCGCCCTGGGAGCCCGGCCTCTCGCACGCCTGTCCTCAGCTCCCGTGGCCACTACAAAGCCTTCGTTGTTTTGTTTGCTTGAGCTAATTTGAGTGTTTGTTCGTTTGCTTTTTGACAAGCAAACAAGTCTCCTATGCTGTTTTATAGAAACAGTGCTAATGGCAGATGTAACATGAAAATATCTGTAACAGATACTAAAATATAGATGTCTGCTCGTATAGAGGTGTGAAGACATTGGCAGATAGGGCAACCCACCTGGGCATGCTGTCTGGGACATCATCGGTTTCAGAACCAAAAGTCCGGTGTCCTGAGAGCTCCTTTAGTCCCAGACAAACTGCACCCTTGCTCACCAGGCAAGTACAGTAGGAACGAGGCTCTTTCCCACTCTTAGAGGACATTCTTTACAGTATCCCCAAAACTGCCTTCCTGAGATGTTCCTCTTAGTTAACTGTCTAGTGACTGGGGACCTTTGAAAACACTGGGATTGAAGGTAATGGTGTTTGGTCACCGTTGGAGATGTAACCAGTGTTCTGAAAATAAAACATGATTTCAGCTAGGGCTTTATAGAAGTCAGGAGAATATTCAGAATTTCAGTTGCATTTCTGGACATCAAGGTGGCCACCACTGCCAGCATGTGCAGGGTGCCTGCGCTGTGTCCCTTGGCCACAGCGGTGTGGGGACGAGAGGGTCCTTCCGCAGGAGGAGCTGTGGTCTTTGCAGTTGGGCGCATTTAGCACGGCAGGTACGTGAGCGTTTGGAAGATCAGTAGGCCCCATGTGCTCAGCACATGTGTTTTTCTGGGCAGTTGGCAGAAACCATGCGTCCTTTCCCAGCTTTTATGTTTGGGAAGAGAGACAAAGAGGCCAAATTGCTATACTTTTGATGTTATTAAGGTTGTCATTTGAATACATTTTTTAAAAATGTATAACATAGTAACTGGATTAATACCAGCATGTTGAAAGGTAAACTAATAACTCAACATATCCGTTAATTTTTTTTTTTTTGGTATTTGGAGTGAAAACATAATTGTAATTGAAAACAACCTTAGTGAAGAGGGAAAAATGATTTTTATGCCTCAAGCAAAACACACACATATACACAAAAAATTAAAGGCTTAAGTTTTTTTTTTTCTTTCCAAGAACATCTGGTTTACAGTATGCTAAAAGCAAATTTGGATTAACCTAGAAATTAAGTGTGTGTCATATCCAAGCCATTGATTAAACCATATTAAAATCTTTAGGCCTCATGGAAGGGTCAAATACTCTCTGCCACGTACAGGTTTTTATTTCTCGTAAGGAAAGTAAACAACGCTATTTCAATGAATCTGTGTCAAAAAAATTAAAATAAATCTGTGTGATGTCACCTGACTCTGCCAATCTGCCCTTCCAAAGAAACGCGTGAAGGAACCGTGCAGTGCTTGTCTGACCACCCAGCAGCAGGTGGTGAAGCCTGAGGACACTCATTTCTTGTGGTTTTATTCTCCAATTTCCTTGGTTTGCGTAGGACCTTACAGGCATCTGTGTTCATTCTTAAAATATTTCGTACTAGTATCAAAATCCCAGACATGAGTCCAAGCCACAATCCCTGAGGCAAGAATTTGGTCCCGACCTTGAGTCTTCTTTCACTTGCAGACTCAGAACCATAGGCAGTCCAGGCACGCCCGGTTCTGAAGCCGTGGGAGGCCCAGTTCCAGCCATGGTTGGCGAGCGCCGATCCCTCTAGAAGACTTCCCGGAAGGACAACCTGTCTCAGGAGGCTTCCGATGGCGTCTGTTGTCCCTCACGAAGGAGGCCTGCGTGGCCCAGAGCCCACGGTGCTGTATTTCTGAAGCGGGGGAAGGAATTGCTCTGGACGACGCCATGCTCTCGGCCAACCCTGCCACTGGACACTGAGCCATGAGCAAGGGAAACCAAGGTCCCACGAGCTCAGCAGGAGGGTGTGGGAAATAAGATTCTGTCCCACAAGGAGACCAGGTAAGATGGAGTTTCCAGTTCTATGACATTCACACACATCCAGTTCATGACACAGAACCTTGCTCTTTCCACCAAGAATAAAATACCCCAATCAGCAGCCTGTGATATGTGCTCCCCACCTGCTCCCTCCAGCCTCCCAGGAGAGACCGTTAACTACACACCTTGTTTCATGTAATGTCTTATAATAGCCATGTGTCTTAGAAAATGAAACTGCAGTGACTGAAAAGTCCAAATAAGCGAATTATTTAATAGGAAATTTGCGTTAGGCTCCATGGTGCCAGGACCTAACCACAAAGCAGTTTTATGTCTAGAGCACAGTGGGGTTTTGTGACTCAAGTTATACAGCATTTCGTCTTTCCCTGACAAGGCAGTGTACCTGAGAATGGATGGGATATAATTATTTATTTTTAATTCCAGAAAATTTGCTTGATGTTCATAAATAATCCATTCAATCACTTTAGCAAAAGGGAAATGTTAAAATGATGGAAAATTCTGTTCACCTAGACTTGTCTGTAGTCTTTAAATCATTCTCCACTCCATCCCTCTTGCTGGCATTCGGAGATGATTTTAATTAAGGGCCTTTGACAAAGTACTATAGTCATTTAAAATTACTGGCTCAGGCAAATCTTTATAAAGATGGCTTTAAAGAGTTCAGAAATCCCAGTAGTTCTCAGTATCAAGAGGGTGCACTATAAAATTGTAAATGAGTGCATGCACTGGCCGGGGTTATAAAGTGCTGTTGTTTTTCTGCTTTGACGTTTCATGGATTCCAAGTGGGCCTAGCTTAGTGGTGTAACATAAATCACGGAACGGATCTGGATATTGTAAAACCTGGATACAGAAGCATTTTAGAGGCTGTGAGGTTAACAGTAACCAGTAAGTATTCTAATAGCATGAGTTACTGCTAACATTATAATTATAGCGTAAAATAATAATTTTTATAGGAGAGGAGCACCGAAAACTAACGGCCAGGATGATTATAATAGCTATGAATTAATAGATCAATGGAAATTGTGATGACTATTTTAATAATGAGACTGAAGCATCTTTTGTGTTAAAACAATGAGTCTAAAAGCATAATCAACATTCTTTTGTCAGTAAGAAACAGTTCCTTTTAATTCCAAGCTCACCAGGATGACCCTGGAACTGCGTCCTCTTACTCTTTGTCCCCGGAGCTCACCCCTCTGCTCTCCTATGCCCTGTGGAGTCCTGTTCCTCTGCCTCGGAGTGTAGCGGTTGTGTGTGTGGAAATGTTTCTCCCATGCCTCAGCAGAAGCACCTTGCAGGGAAGAGCTTCGTTTCCTTAAGCTCTCCATATCTTAAATTGCCCCAAAGGTACTGAAAGTCAGGAATCGTGGCTTGAATCACACGAACTGAACTAGTTAAACAGCATTACCGTGACTCTGCAGACATCACTGGATACAAGCAAGGGCCACAAGACAGCAAGACTAGCCACGGCCACTGTCATCATTCACCCCACACCTCCTAGGAGAGGGAAGACGGAAACAAGCCAATTGGTTCTTAGAACGGAAATCCAGGAGGCACCGCATCAGTCCTTATGGCCCAGTGGCTCAGATTCATTTTATAAACAACACATACTAAGTTCAGTTTCATGTGATATGAGTCAAAGATTCACAAACTCATTGTCTATCAATTGGCCTGCATGTTACCACTGCCGAATTTTCTCTGAAGATAAACCGGTTCATCCGTAGGGCTGTGCAACAGTGTCTCCATATCTAATCATTCTCCACTGCGTGGACCAGGCCTTGTGTTCCTTCACCAGAACATTCGAAGGCCTCTTGTTGAGATTGAGCAGTTTCAGACACTGGGGCATAAAGAACACACAGCTTACTTTCACTTGTCCAAAGTAATCATCTTATAGTAACTTTTATTCGTTCATTTTAAAATTGTCATTTACATATTTATCAACTTAGTTTTTGAGGAACATCAGTCATGTTCGTTAAATTGATCATCAACTTGAAAACGGTCTTTCTGGAAAGAAGAAGGACGTTGATCTCTTTGCCTGCATCCTCTGATGAGGCCAGGAGGTGACCTGGGAACGTGCTTGGTGATGGGGCTAGAGAGACGACATATGTGGGGCGGGGTCTCCGGGGCTTATCTCAGGACTGGAGTGCCCACATCCGCTGCATGCTGGGACCTGTGGGTGAGGAGGGGAGTGATGGGAGAGAGCAGTCGGGTCTGACTGTGCCAGGCTCACGGGCCTTGGTGCCCATGCGATGGCGGGTGGGTGGCAGCTGCTGATCCACTGTATTCTTCAGATGGAAGTTGGGCCCACCCCTTGAGGAACTCGAGCCCTGAGGTGACCTGCGAGGCTTGCTGTCCTTCCCACGAGGGACATCAGCCTGCCTAGAAACTCAGGCCACAGACAAGATGCATCATGACAGCGTGCCCCCAGGAAGAGAGCAGAATGAAACATGAATTGTGTGGCCGGGTCCTCCTGCCAGTGCGAGCCCCCGACAGAGATCTTCCTCACAGTTGCTGGAAGAATAATCCCACGTGTGCCTTCATATTCCAGATAGTTCCCCGGCTCCCCATGTGTCAACCAGACCTCTTCAAAACGCCCCCACCCTCCTTCCTCATCTGGATTTGCCACTCAGTTTCTTTTCTTCACATTCCTCGAATAGCATAAGGACACCTTCTGAAGGGCACTGAAGTGTGTATTTTATATCAAAACTCATGGCGCCACTTGGTTTGGAACTTCCTTCTTGGTTCCCTGTGTGGTCCAGGAGCCATTCAGTTGCTCATAGAGTTATGCAGTCGCCGGGCTGTCAGGAACTCTGTGACGTTCCACTTACACCCTCGTTGCACAGATCTCCGAAACTCTGTGGCTTGCCCAGAGCCACATAGCTGGGGAAGGGGCGGTGAGGACCCCGGCCAGGGGCCCCTTCTCTTCTCCAAGCCTCCACCCGGCACCCCAAGCAGAGACTGACCTACTAGTGTCTACTACGGCTCAAAAGCCACTCCCCGCCAGTCAGAACAGGAGCAGAGCAGAGCTACCCCTTTGCCGTCACCTTATTAAAGGAAGGAGAAAATAAAAGGTCTCTAGGACTCAGAAGTACCGTTAATGACACACCAATAGAAGCAAATGCAAAACTATTAGATTTATACTGAAGCTGTGCGGCGGCTCGAATGTGATTCACTTGCTCGCCTTTGGGCAAACAGGCTGCTAATATCCTCCTAATGTCTAACAGCATTCCTGCACGATCCTACAGGGAGCAGTCGTCTGATTCTCAGCTTTGCAATGAATTTCTCCAAATATGGTTTAGTGTCAAAGAAAATTCCAACTTTACTTGTTTAGAACAAGAGAGATGGACGTGACACAAACTCAGAAACAAAGGGTCTACGTGCACGGACCCACCTGTCTGCACTGCAGCATGCTTCCCTGGCTTTTAACTGCTATTAAAACTGAACGTGAAGCGTGACCTAGCAATCACGGAGGGAAAGGCCCAAGATCTATTGTGCGTACACACACCCCACACCAGTGTTCCCAGCACCGCCAGCATGGCTCTGATCTTGCATTAATGTATCACAGTGAAAGGAGGGGTGTAATTTCACCAAGATGCACTGACATGACCAATATTTTCAAGACACCTCTGTATGAAAATATCTGTGCTACCATATTCCTCTGTGGCACACCTTTTGTTATGATTTGGTATATTTGAGATAAAGGTGTAAGATCTTGTTCAGACAGCTAACGGTGTTTTGTTTTCTTTGAGACTGAGTTTTGCTGTTGTCCCCCAGGCTGGAGTACAGTGGTGCGATCGTGGCTCACTACAACCTCCGCTTCCTGGGTTTAAGGGATTCTCCTTCCTCAGCCACTCAAGTAGCTGGGACTACAGGCATGCACCACCACATCCAGCTAATTTTGTATTTTTAGTAGAAATGGGATTTCATCATTTTGGTCAGGCTAGTCTTGAACTCCTGACCTCAGGTGATCTGCCCATCTTGGCCTTCCAAAGTGCTGGCATTACAGACGTGAACCATGGCTCCCGACCAGACAGCTGTAAGATTAATCAGTCGTTTCACACAATGGAAAAGGTATCAGCTGGAGATGATAACACACCCGAAGATAGGGTTATCTAAATATTGACATATTAACTTAAAAGTTTAAAAACATTTATTTGGATATATGTTCTTAGGGTATCATTTCAGTATCTTTTAATCTTAAAAGTATTGCTTTAAATATAGACCCTCCTCTTTCTGCTCAAGGGAAGCATTTCCTTTCCACCTGTATGAAGCATCATATAGAAATATTATATATCATTAAAGACATAAACCTTATAAAATAATTTCAGATTAACATGAAAGGTAAAGATTAATAGATATTCCTTATTTTAAAATGATGAATGATTAATATTTTAAAAGAATGAAATAATTTGCCAGTGGTAACTAATGAAATTAAATAACACATGTTTAATAATGTCTTTTATAATTTTCACTGAAAGAAATAAATGTGCTTTGAAAACTAAAGTTTCATACAGACAGGCAGAGACAGAAGGCTGGTGTCTAGGTGAGAGATGGACTTAGACCAGCTGCAAACTTGGAGAACCCTGAAAATAAATTCCAAAGTTTTATTTTTCTCTCATAAGAATGAACTGCAGCTGTATTTTCAGTTATATGGATTCTCTCTTGTTTCATTGATAAAAATGAGAAATGCGATGCTCTTGGCAGCACAAAGCCATCTTCAACCCTGATGCCGTTGCATGGGTGAAGTTCCCTCTATTTATGCTCTGCCCTGTTCCACAAGATGCATGAGAAAGCACAGACTTTAAATCACTGCCTTCAACACCCTCATTTTATAGCCAGAAAACAGACAAATGCAGGAGCAAAAATTGATAAGGGCTGGATGACTTCGTGACAAAGTCAGATATATCCAAGGGACTTTGATTTTAAGTTTGATATTTATTCCACTTTTCCAGGCTTCCTTAATTATATCACAGTAAGAGAAAAGAGGACGCTTTTCTTTCAATGATGTTTTTCTGAGAAAAATGGGAGAGTTATACCCTATTAAGCAGGATGCAATGAAATGAATGTTTGAAAAGTGGGCAGCTTGTTTAAATGACTTTTTGACCAGGATCCTGACTTCATCTATCAAATGGTTTGTTGGGCAACAATTGGTCCAAGTATTTCAGGTGCTATAAACACTAACATAAAATTAGTTAATTCAAGTGTCATCAACATCATCTTCTCGGCATCATTTGCTGGGTGGCTTTTTGATGAGTTTTCCACGGGCTGTGATGATTTGCTGCTGCACTCTGATGTTTATGGGCTCAATAAAGGGAAGGTTCTAAAAAGATTATAGGCACTGAAAAAGGAAATATAACCTTTTCTTTGGGAGAATGGAGCAAAACCGACCAAACATTTTTGGAATTTCTTGCCTGCCATGCAGAGGTGATGGTTCCCCATTGACATACTCAGCTGTTTTATGTCTGCAGCAAAAGTCTTCAAGGGGCAGAATAACAGTTCCAGATATAAGACAAACTGCCTTCTCTTTTCAGCGGGAAGCTGATACATCTTGTCAGTTTGAGTTCCATGAAGAAGAGTCCTTCATTGAGTAGACACAGAATTCCAACGGGCATATTTTGAATTGACTGGTTGTCTCTGCAACCATCTAGCCCTTGAAAGCACCGATATCCTCTCTATGTTTAAACTCTTTTCTGGATCCTGAACATGTGTATAGGGATTACAAAAGAGCATCACTTAGAATTTGATTGGTTCTAATTATGCAGATTGTCGAAGCTGAGTAGGTATTTAGGATGTTTAGACCCATATGGTAACTCCCAGGCTTAGAAAAACATAACACTCATGAATTTTACTTTGGTGTTTGGGAGCTATCTTCTTGGACTTCATGAGGATAAAAAGAAGAAAATTTAAGAACTGAATTGTGTCCTTTGAGATAGGATATTTCGGTTTTGGTGTGGTTTTAAAGAGTTTTGCAGTTGAATTCATCCTGGTTTCTCATAGTAAATTATCTCTCAATGTGTGGAGTGAGATAAAAGATCACAGGTGATAGATTTTCCTCGTACCTGGCTGACGCGGTCTCTCCAAGTGCACGGCTCTCTCCTTGGTGACATTCACCTGCTCTGCTCCCAGGCCAACGCAGTCTCTCCAACTGCATGGCTCTCTCCTCGGTGACGTTCATCTGCTCTGCTCCCAGGTCGTGATTTCAGCTTCTCCCTCCAGCAGCTACCTGGCTGCTGAGTACACGCGCGGCTCAGGGCTGTTTCCAGTTCCCGATTCTTTTGCACTCCTGTGCTAATTTTTCAACTGGGTGTCAATACTCTCCCCAGAGATATCTGAAATATTTTCAAGATTTTTAAATCAATTTGTGTTTCATGCATTAAGTGGTTTGTTTAAACAACACATTGCAAATTTTATTCTCCACCAGAACACTTAGGAAAGGAATGTCCCCTAAAATCAGTATACGAAGATTTGGTTTTGTTTATGATTAGCTAAATCAGAAAGTTTAAAAAGTACTAATCTGAAACTACCTTGTATGATACAATAATAGTGGACACCTGTTATTACACATTTGTGGAACCCTCTAGAATGTGCTGCATGCAGCAGGTGTGAGCCCTCAGGTAAGCTGTGGATGCTGAGTCATGGATCTGTCAGGGCGGGTTCGTCTGTGGCAGCCATAATGGTGGATATGGGTTATTATATATTTGCGGAACCCCATAGAATGTTCCACAGCAGGAGCGAGCCTTCTTGTAAGCAACAGATGCTGGGTGATGCCGTCGGTCAAGGTGGGTCCATCTGTGGCAGCCAGTGCCTGCTGTTTCGGGAGGCGGGTCGTGTGGGGCACACTGTACATACTGCAGAATGGGGCTGTATGGGAAATCTCCATTCCCTCTGCTCCGTTCCGCTGCGGATCTAAAACTGCTCTTTAAAAAAAGTCTTTTTTTAATTTTTTTTTTGAGACAGAGTCTTGCTCTGCCACCCAGGCTGGAGTCCAGTGGTTCAATCTCGGTTCACTGCAACCTCTACCTCCAGGGTTCAAGCGATTCTCCTGCCTCAGCTTCCCAAGTAGCTGAGATTACAGGTGCGCACAATCACACCTAGCTAATTTTTTTTTTTTTTTTTTTTTTTTTTTTTTTTTTTTTTTGGTATTTTTAGTAGAGACAGAGTTTCACTGTGTTGGCCAGGCTGGTCTCAAACTGCTGACCTCAAATGATTGGCCCGCCTTGGCCTCCCAAAGTGCTGGAATTACAGACGTGAGCCACCACACCCAGCACAAGGAAGTCTATTTTTAAAAGAATACTGACTTGGGACAATGAAGGGATGAAATAGTTGGCTTGGTGGATTTGACAGACACGGGACAAGGTAAAATGGGTTAAAGAATATGGGGCCGTTGCTGCAGCGTGAACAGCCAGGAACAGCACATACACCAACTGACGTGGCCTGGCATCTCCAGCCGTGGCACCAGGGCTAAAGGGAGAGTTAGTTTGAACAGGATTGAAGTTTGACCAAAGAGTAGGAGATGCACAAGCCTGGAGGGAGGTGAGAGCCGTTGCCGGGAGACAGCTGAGGCGCCTGACCTGGAATTGAGGATGAAGTGGAGGCGGGGAGGAGCCCATGGAGGCGGGGAAGGTGACACGGTGGCTCCCTGCTCCTCCACCTGTGCACCCTCCTGACTCTTTCTGGGTATATTTTCTAGAGCTACTGTTACCAAGTAAAACAACACCAATTTGTTCTCTGAATTCTGGAGAAGTCCAAAATCATGGTCCTGGCAGGGTAGGTTCCTTCTGGGAGGTCTGAGGGGAATCTGAGGCCTTTTCTCCAGCTTCGGAGGCTCCGTCTGTCCTAGTGTGGCTCCTGGCTGTCCTGGCGTGGCTCCCGGCTGTCCTGGCGTGGCTCCGTCCCTGTGGCTGCATTACTCCATTTGTGGCCTCTGTCTTCACGTGGGCTGTTCTGTGTGTATCTCTGGGTGTCTTCTTCTCTTCTTACAAGGACATTGGGCATGGGGTTCAGAGCCTGCCCTACTTCTGGAGGCCCTCATCTTCACAAAGGACATCTGGAAAGAGTCTGTCTCCAAATGAGGACCATTCTGAAGCTCCAGAATTCAGGAAAAGTAATGACTTTGCATATGGATTTACAAATGCCACTTATGGAGTAGATGGGAAGCTTCTCGGCCTGTTTCCCTGATACGCATTAGATGCTCCCCACGTCTTCCTGAGTGGATCCCCGGATGCTTTGCCACACCTCACTCCTGAAGCTGGATAATGGGCACATTTCTTATTTCTTAGCGGAGGCATTATTATCTTTCAAACTTTTTGAATATTTTGTACAAGTTGTAAAATTAAATTTAAAACTATAAATAAACGAAGAAATTGACTTGAAATTATGACTGTATTTCATCAATTCTGTGAGACATTATTTTTTCCATGTTTTAGCTTTCCTGAAAAATGAAGACCGCCCCAGCCGTCAGCACCCCAAGGCACAGCAGTTTTCTCAGCTCGGCAGTCGTGGCCCACACGTGCACTGCCACTTCCCATTTCCCTCTTCCCCGAGCCTGCGTGTCACAGGCTTTATACACCCTGCATTTAATTATGGTTCAAAATATTCAATATGTCTTCATAAAAATTACACCATGGCTGGGCACAGTGGCTCATGCCTGTAATGCCAGTGCGTTGGGAGGCTGAGGTGGGTAGATCACAATTCATAGCTCTATTTTATGAAACATAATGTATCTTCTGAATTGGAGTACTGAATAATGAATCTCTCTGCATGATTGCTCTGTGAATAATTCCACTATTGAGAGTTTTGTTGTTGTTAATATTCACTTTTGCTCATTTTATATCACAGAATTCTCACCAAAAAATTGTTTAGATTCAAGTTCACGTCATAGTTTATTCATAAACATGCTGGAACAGACAGGAAGGGCAGAAAGGGAACATGATGGCCCCGTGGCCCACCACCCTGATCGGGGGGAGACCGAGGCCACGGATGGGAGGAGCCTCCAGGGACAGGGCGTGCGTCAGCTGCGCCATGTGTCCCTTTCAAGCCAGCCTCTGTCTTTCTCTGACTGGGCTGCTTTTGGTAGTGCTGGGCTGTAGTGGGGAGTGCAGGATGGCACCTGAGCGACCAGCCCCTCAGGGTCAGTCGGGAACACCCAGGGCAAACAAAATCTCCTGTCTCTGGAGGCCACTCAAATCACTGCAGCTGGGGAGGGGGTAGTGGAGGCACTGTCACAGAGGGAGGAGGGGTCTCCTCTTTAACTGAAACTGGCAGAGGAGCCCACGCAGCCCCAGGAAGGAAAAGAGCTGGAGTGGCTTCCTTCAGGAGGTCTTCAGCTCCCCACAGGCCAGAAGCATGCAGAGCCCTAGAGCTCACTAACGGGGTCCTCCTCCCTCCTTCCCGCCTTCCCTTCCATTTCCTTTCCTCCTTCTTTCCCTCCATCCCTTCTTTCATCCTTCCCACCCTCCCTTCCCTCCTTCCTTCCCACCCTCCCTTCCTTCCCACCCTCCCTTCCTTCTTTCTTCCCACCCTCCCTTCCCTCCTTCCTTCCCACCCTCCCTTCCCTCCTTCCTTCCCACCCTCCCTTCCCTCCTTCCTTCCCACCCTCCCTTCCTTCTTCCTTCCCACCCTCCCTTCCTTCTTCCTTCCCACCCTCCCTTCCTTTCCTTCTTCCTCCCTTTCTTCCTTCCTTCCCTTCCTGCATCATTTCTTTTTCTTCCTCCCTCCCTCCTTTCTTACTTTCTGCCCCTTCTCTCTCCCCACCCTTTTCTTACTTTCTTTTTTTTTTGTAATGGACTCTTTCATAGTGTAATTAGAAATCAAGTCTATTAATGGGCCAAAATGTTATATTTTTATACATAGGATACATGCAATTTTCAATGGGCAATTCCCTAAAGCAAGTTTATGCCTCCCGAATCACCCCAAAGAAGCCCCTGCCCGGCCTCTGCCCCTCCTGGGGAGACCCCCAAATCCCTGTCTGTGCATCTTCTAGGTTTAGGACATAAACCCGCCTGGCGTTTCCTTTTCAAGATGGCTTATCCTTGACTTGGGACCTAGGACCTTGGTCTTCACATACAAACCCTCTTCCACCTAGTGGCCCAAAGCCAAGGCCACCTTTCTCTGCACCTCTGCTGCTCCCAGTTGAGCTCTGTAGCTCCCTGCAACTGGGTCTGAGCAGGGACAGAGCACGTTTAGATGGGGACTACATAGGGGATGGGGCACCAGAGTCACCCTGGAAGCCACGGGGCAGGAGCTCAGATGCCATCTCCTCCCTGGCATGTCGTCAGCTGAAAACTTCTGGGCTGGCGAGGTGGGGACTCAGCCTGCCTGTGCCTGTTCCTATTACCCTGCCACCTTGGGAAGCCACCTGCCTCCTCACTGTCCTCCTATCATGGAGGTCATGACCTCTCACCCCCCAAAGCTGGGTGATGAGGTCCCGGGCACAGTGGGGAATCCAGGGCAGAGGGAAGGAGGCTAGACCCCACAGGAGCCAGGGTGGTGGGGTCAGATCCTGCTCCGGTTGTTTCTAAGAAAGGACCAAGGGCTGCACGAGGGCCAGACTGGTGTCTGAGTGGAGAGCTGCAGCAGACCCCGTTTCCTCGGCCCTGCACCCGCCTGAAGCCCAGCGAGTCGCCCAAGCTGCACTGCTGTTCCTGCATTCCAGTCTTCCGCCCAGCTCGAGGTCCAGAGGAGAAGACAACCCCACCTCAGGGCTGCAGGAGAGGCCGTCCGGGCGCGGGGGAGCTTTCCAGGCGGCAGTAGCACGGGGACACCGTGATGCCATCGCGCATGCGTTTCGGAGCTTCAGCCAGCACTGGAGGGCGTTCCTGGTTTCCAGGCAAGCTCCACGGCAAAGCCCGGGGCACAGGTGCCTGACCTGCCGCTGTCAGCTGTATACTCGCAACTCCGCTCAGACCCGGCTGTCCTGGGCCCTCTTCGCTGGCTGTTCTTGCTGATGGTCTGGCTCTGCCTTCGATCCAAGATCCACACCCTCAAGCAGCTGATCTGTGCCACTTCCATCAACCACACCTGTCCTCTCCAAGGAAACCCCGCGTCCTGCGGCAGTTAGAAAGCAGGCAGCGTCTCGTTTTCCTGAAACATTCGTGCAGGCACTTTTCTAAGCGCGTTGGCTTGCACTGCATCATGGGGACTTGCTCCTTCTTAGAAATCCCAACACTGACCCTTCCTAGGAAATGGACTGTGAGCCGTGGGTGCCCACTTGACCTCATCCCTGCCCACCGGGGGCGAGGCTGGGTCCCTGGCAGTCAGGCTGCCGCAAGGAACCACCTGTGGAGATTCTCCGTTCAGCACCCTTCTCTGTTGTCACAGTGTCTAATCTCCGAGAATGCCCTAATTTCTCTCACTCTCTAAGCCTGCCGTCAGGGCTGAGACAGGCTCATCCCTCTGAACAGATGAGATTAGTCGATCACGTAAAGTCAAAAGGGGGATTATAATGCTTGTAATACACGGAGTCAAATGAAATGCATTTTGTTTGCACATCAGCAGATCCTGTTGTCAGGCTTCAGTATCTTCCACTGGGCATAATAAACTGCCAATAAAACACAAGTGTATGGGGAACCGTCGAGCAGAGAGTAAGAACAAAGTAATGACGGTGGTCGCTTTTTCTCCTTGTCTGTTCAACCCGGTCAATGGGATGCTTCGTTCCAACAGTGCCTCTCATTTCTAATATCAGGTGGGGACTACAGCACTGAGCTCTGTTCTGAACGGCTGCTTCTGGCTTTCCGTCCTGTGCTATTTCACACTCAGCGTCCTGTCTATATATGGTATGCGTCTAAAAACACCAGTCATTAGGGACCTGCAGGGACTGTCTGGAAGTTCCCGGGTCCACAAACGCAGCATCGGCCCAGGACGTTCACAGCACCTACTCTGCTCCTTTCTCGGCCACTCCAGTCTCTAAATGCTGTCTCCAATATTATCCAAATAGTAAGATAAAATAAAGGCCTTTCTTTGAAGATTCTAAGAATTATCCAAGAAACAATGAAGACCAGGGAACACTCACAGGCAGGAGAGACCCCCAGCAAATGTCTCAGGTTTATTGGAGACAGATCTTGGCACTGGGCAAACAGAGACAAAATCTTTACAAAGACAGATATTAATAAACTTCATGTCTGTGATCTTTCAAAGGTGACAAGGTCACTGTCTGCAGGGACATGGGTGGCCCCTCCTCAAATGCCCCACCCCGGTGTCCTGGGAAGCCCGACGGTGCTCCGATACAGCCCTGGCCTGGTGTGGACGTGCTGTTGTGTCCCACGGCTAATTACTGCTTGTGTCAGCGCCATCTTGGTGTGTTACATAATGTGATTATTTCCAGGATGATGCAGCAAAGCTAGAGTATCAAGTCTTTTGCCAAAGGAACAGTAGCTTCTCGGAGAAAACAGGTGAAACAAAAACCTGATGAGGACTCCCGGCGTCCACTTGGAATGTGGAAAGGCAGGAAGCGCCTCTCTCCTGCAGCACAGCAGCAAAGCTGGGACAGATGTGGAGTCACAACTTTTCTTCCGAATCTGTAAGAGAGCTGAGTGCAGAGGCCATCGATCAACTCGGAATCCGAGGAGTGACAGGGGCCTACGAGGAAAGGTAACACATTCCTGTTGCTGGCCAGGCGGAGGACAGCAGGCACGGCCCAGGACCCTTCAGCTATGTCGGTTACTGAACAGCGATAGGCCACGTGTGGCCTGGCGAGGGGACACAGGAGCCCGGGGCCTGGCACAGGGGAGCTGCTCCCGTCCGTGGACTCTTAGCTGTGTGCCTCACTGGGTGTTGACAGAAAGGTTTGGCTGGCAGGAGTCCCAAAGCAGCGTCCCTCAAGGTGCGTGGGGTGTGGGGGTGGGGGTGGCAGAGAGCAGGATTCACTGTGGGGAGTCCCGTCTCTTCTCTGGAGCACAGCCTCCAACCACTGGGGAAGCCACACACGCCGTCCCTCTCTGGGGACTGGAGGAAGCTGATTGCAGACGGGAGAATAGAAACAGTAGCGGTAAATTAGGTGTTTGTAGCATTTGTAAAAGTAAAATAGATGAGAAAATAGCAAAGAGGATTGGTGGGAGAAATGGACTGCCGAGGGCAAGAAAGTCCACGCACGTGGCAATGACACGCGCTCAGGTGGCCTTCCCCAAAGACCGAGCACCAGAGCAAGCGGTGGAAACCATAAAACGACAGAAACCGTAAGCTAACCAAACAGCAGATTTTATCTAACCACATCAATAATTACATTTAAAAAAGCAGGCTAAAGGCACTGATTGATAGAGTTCATTGTATTAGATGATGAGTGAGACCTGACTATATTCTGCCTACAGAAAACCCACTTTAAATATAAAGAAAAAGACGGGTTAGAAGTAAAAGGGTAGAAAATAATACACTACGCAGACACAAATTTAAAGAAAGCTGGAATCGCTGTGTCAATTAATATCAGACACAGTAGATTTCAGAACAAGAATTTTGCAGGGGATAAAGAGAGGTGTTACATGGTGGTGAGGAGTCAATTCTCCAAGACAACGTATACAAATCTTGAATGGTCCTGAAGTTAAAATTCAAGGTTCAAAACACTTAAAGCTGGTAGAACTGCAAAGAGAAGCAGAAATTCAAATTATCCTTGGAGATTCCAGCGGCTCTTTCTCAGCCACTGGCAGATCTACTAAACAGAAAGTTAGAAAGGATAGAGAGAAACAACGTCCTCAACCGTGATCGAATTTAACCAACATTTAGAGAATACCCCATTTAAGAACATACATATTCTTTTCATGCTCACAAATTTACCAAGATAGATTCTATTCTACTTCTTCAAACAAAGCTTAATTTTTTAAAGGATTTAAATCATATGATGTAAGTATGTTCTTTGACCAAATGTAATTAAATTATAAATCACTAATCTAATAATCCAACAAATGCTAAAATGTTTGCAAATGGAATGAAACAGTGCTAAATAAGTCAAAGGTAAAAGAAGACATCATAAGGAAAATCAGAAATTATTTTGGTCTAAATGAACGTAAAAGACACAACATATCAAATTTCTGGGGTGTTACTAAGGCATTACTTGGGGAAAAGTTGATATCGATGAGCATTTACATTGGAAAAGAAGAAATGTTTCAGAGCAATCACCCCAGTATACACTCTAAGAAATTGGAAAAGAGAAGCAATTAAAATATGAAGTAAACAAAATAGTGGAAATGCAAATATCAGTAAAAACAAATCAAATAGAAAAGAGGAAAGCAGAAAAGAAATTAGAAAAAACAAAAGTTAATTCTTTGAGACCATCACTCAAATTAGAATCCCTAGACAGAACAATTGGGAATAAAAGAGAAAGGCAGAAATTGCCAGCATCAGATAACAGAGGCGGTTTCACTGTGATTCTAGAGGTACCCAAAGGAGAACGGGGGATATAATGAACAACTCTACTCCACACATTTAACAAATTAGAGAAGATGAACAGCTTTCTTGAAGAACACATAGTTCCAAATTTTATGCATTAAAGAAGTTGAACAGATAACTTGAATAGTCTTATGCCCATTAATAAAATTGAATTGTAATTTGGAACCTTCCCAGAAATGAAATTTCAGGTCCATGTGGCTTCATGGATGAATTCCATTAAACACATAAGGAATAAGTAATACCAACTTTAGATAATGTCTTCTAGAAAATCGAAGAGGTGAACAACGTTTTTGTACTCACCCTATGAAGCCAGCTTTACTCCAAAGGAAAAACATTACGAGAGAAGAAAACTGTAGACTAATATTCCATAATAACACAAATGTAAAAATTCTAAACAAAATCTTAGCAAATTGAATCTAAAAATGGATTTTATGCAAAGACCCTCCACTTTTCCCAAGAATGTAAATTTTATTTAATATTTACAGAGAAATCCAATATAATTCACCATATTAACATAAAAAAGAAAAGCAATATGGTCATTTCTATAGAAGCAAAAAATATTGACAGAATCCGACATCAATTCATGATTAAAAACTCTCAGCTATCTAGAAATAGACGGGAACGTCCTCAAGCTGATAAAAAGCGCCTATGAAAACCCTACGGCTGGCATCATACTTGATGGTGAAGGAGTGTTTATTTGTATGTGTTGGCAAAGGAAAGTTCACAGAACGTGGCCAGAGGAGTCTAGACCTCACAGCAGTTGTGCCTTTGTGGCCATTTCACTTTACATCTGCATTTATGTTGGGAAGGACAGATCAACCAACCAGCTTTTGCTGATAAATGATCAACACGTTCATATATTAGACCTAGGAATTCAGGTCTTATGGGTTTATTTTTTAAACTGCATTCATCAAGACCATTTGTATATCCAAACTATGTTTAAAGAAAAGTAATTTGCCTTCAGAGTAGCAGAGTAAACATAAGCATTATATGTCACTGCCAAATGGAACGAAAACCATCTTAATGTACTAAGACCTCCTAATAAGTGGAGGGGCTATGGGTTAAGAAACAGCTTAAAACACATGCTATAATCATGGGAGGAGTGTGAGCTTTTTAGGAGACAGACAATTGTCCTGTCTTGAGCTCTGGCTTCCTCGAACTTAAAGCAGAATAAAAAGAGGCCCAGCAGAGCTCATGGAGATGTCTAGAATTCTCAGCAAATGAGAGCTGGGATATGCTTGGTAAACACGGGCTGGGTTACTGTATGCCTGGGTGTGTCGTATAGATGAACCCATGTGAAGACAAGTGGAGAGAAACTTTATTCAAGTGAACGGTTTACAGACTGCGGGACCTTTGGCGTAGAGGTGCCTTCCAGAGCACACCAAAGGGAGGATTTGGCTTTTAAAGAGAACGTTTTCACCCAGGTTCCCAATCAGGTCTGCTCATGCAAATGAAAGATTCAGGCTTGCTTAGTTTAGACTGGTCTAGGTAGCTGAGCTCTGATTCACTGGGGCAGCGGAGCTCTGACTGGTTGGTTTAGCTGAGCTCTGACAGTTCCCAAGTTGAACAAAGGTGTGGTTTTCAGGGAACTCAGCCTGTGTGACCTCCAGTCACCAAACGGCAGCTTCTATTTTAAATTTAGGCCGAGTTAGCTGCTCGGCATCCATCTTGAAGGATCAGCACTTTTGGGTTTACAATTGTTCACACCTGTTTAAGAAAATCCAAACATGTAAGTGTAAATTTTAAAAATTAATAAATTGGGAATGACCATTTACTTTCCAAAAATGGCATTCGTAAGCATCGTTTAATTATTTGCATTAAATCATGATCTGATTTATACATATACAAATTTCTAGAGATACATGAATCACACCAGAAGGGCTCATCTCTGCAATGGAGCTTAAGTATACGAAAACTGTGTACTTGATCATCAACCAGCAAATGAGTTGTATTGGAAAAGGTACGTGAAACTTTGCATAGATGGAGTTAAAAGTGAGACTCGTAGAGTGCTGCCTTGCTACAAAGGAAGCAGACATCAGATAGACGATGTCTGTCATGACTGCCTCCTCCTCCAAATCAGTGCCTGGGGAAAGCCGTACCCTTCTTTCACCCCCAGTGGCTACTGTGGTCATTGGACATCAGGGCCATTCAGCACAGGTGACACAAAAGGACTAAATAAAATCGCACTCCAGCCCTCTGGGACATGACTGATACTTTTTGGCAATTTCAGATTGACTGTTAGACAATGTTTTAGATACAACTTTTGATTCAGATTGCAGTTAATCCATTCAACATTCATGCAGTAACATGGATGTTTTCAGTTGAAATTGACAATTTCTAGTGCCTATTTTGTTAAATTGTGATCTTTGTTCCAGAGCATAACAGTTATCTGTTATGGAGTGGGGCGGTCTCATTCATTTATGCTTAGAACTACTCCTGACAGAGGATTGTCTTTGGCTTTCAAGAAGCCTTTCACTGACTGTTTTAAGCTTTATACAAAACTATTACCAAGATAATGTGTGTCACCTACTCTGTACTCTCCACCAACCTGGAAGAGAGGACACCCTGTTTCTCATGCTTTCTAGAGGGGATGAACCAAACCATATTTACAAAAGGGTCTCTATCAAGCCTGGGCTTGGGGGGACAAGAGAGAAAGAATAGCTTAGAAATTAAGTCCCTTCAAATTAATTTGTGCAGACACTTTGGCTTCGGATCAGATTATCAAAGTGTTTAGCACTTATGGCTCAGCTTCCAAAATGTGCATGCCCAATTTAATAAGGGGTAATTTTCATTCATTATGCACTCAAGGCTGGTTTGGCCGGCGGTGGAAACTCTACTCTAATAGTGATATTCTGTGAAAAGCCCGTGACGTCACTGTGATTCACCCAAAGAAGAGCTGCCGCTTAGAAGTGAGGAGACACTAGCAGCCCCTCCCTGGACGACGCATCCTGGGCTGAAGAATGTAAACCCCTGGGATTGGATCTGACATCTCCAGTCAAGGCCTCGACATCCCTGAGGTGTGCGTCTCTGCCAATTAGAGACCAAGTCTACATCAGCTTGGATGTTATTATTCACGGGGGTCATGAGATACCTTACGTGACCCCAGGGCAGGGTACTGTGTTCATGCATGTGTGTTCTATTTGGTGTGTGCACAAGTATGTTTATGTTTATGGGTGGTAAGTATGCATTTGTATTGTGAGTGCATGTGTGTGGCGTGTGGTGAGTGTACAATGTGGTCTGTCTACACGTGTGTTTTGTACACGTGTGCAGTGTGTATGTGGTGCATGAGCATGTGTGTAAGGTATGTTTATGGCATGTGCTTTAACTGTCTGTTAATGTGTGGTGTGTATATAGTGTGATGTGACTGTGTATGTTGTTTGTGTAGTGTAGTGTGTGTTGTGTGTAAAGTGTGTATGTTTGATGTGTGTGGCGTGTGGTGTGTTTATCTGTACATCTGTGCTGTGTAGTGGTGTCTGTGTGCTATGTAGTGTGTGGTGTGTTTACCTGTACATGCATGTGATTGCATGTAAATGCATGTTGTGTGTAGTGTGTGTGATATGTGTCCAGTGTGGTGTGTGTGTGGCATGTGGTATGTATGTGCCTGTGGTATGTGGTGTGGCATGTGTAGTGTGTGTGGTATTACATGTGGTATGTGGTGTGTCTAGTGTGATGTGTGGTGTCCATGTGGCAAGTGCATGTGGTGTGTGGTGTGTAGTGTGTGGTATATAGTGTGCATATGGTGTGTGGCGTGCATATGATGCATGGTGTGCATGTGATGTGTGGTGAGAATGTGGTGTGTAGTGTGTGGTATGCATGTGGTATGTGTGTGTTGTGTGTTCTGTGTGTGGTGTGTTCTGTGTGTGGTGTGTTCTGTGTGTGGTGTGTGTGGTATGTGTGTGTTGTGTACCATGCTTGTGTGTGTTGTGCATGTGCATGTGTAGCATGTGTTGTGCATCTGGTGTGTGTGGTGTGCATGTGTGTAGTATGTGGTGTGTGTAATGTATATCATGCATGTGTGTGGTGGTGCATGTGTCATGTACCGTGCACTTGTGTGGTGTGCATATGTGTATGGTATGTATGTGAGTGTGATTTGCATGTGTGTGGTGTGCATGTGTGTGTTTGGTGCATGTCTGGTGTGCAGGTGTGTTTGGTATGTGTATGGTGTGCATGTATGTGTGGTGTGCATGTGAGTTTGATGTGTGTGATTTGCATGTGTGTGTGGTGTGCATGTGTGTTGTGCATGTGTGTCTGGTGTGCATGTGTGTGGTGTGCATGTGTGTGTGGTGTGTGTGTGAGTGGTGTGTGTGTGGTGTGCATGTGTGTGGTGTACATGTGAGTGTGGTGTGCGTGTGTGGTGTGTGTGTGATGTGCGTGTGAGTGTGGTGTGCGTGTGTGGTGTGCATGTGTGTGGTGTGTGTGATGTGCATGTGTGTGTGTTGTGCATGTGTGGTGTGTGTAGCATGTGCATGTGCGTGTCTGGTGTGCATGTGTGTGGTGTGTGGTATGTATGTGTATGTGGTATGCGTGTGTGTGGTGTGCATGTGTGTGTGGTGTGCATGTGAGTGTGATGTGTGTGGTGTGCATGTGAGTGTGGTGTGCGTGTGTGGTGTGCGGTGTGGTGTGCATGTGTGTGTGGTGTGTGTGATGTGCATGTGTGTGTGGTATGCGTGTGTGTGGTGTGCATGTGAGTGTGGTATGTGTGTGTGGTGTGCATGTGTGTGGTGTGCATGTGAGTGTGGTGTGTGTGTGGTGTGTGTGGTGTGCATGTGAGTGTGGTGTGCGTGTGTGGTGTGCAGTGTGGTGTGCATGTGTGTGTGGTGTGCGTGTGTGGTGTGTGTGTGGTGTGCATGTGTGTGTGGTGTGTGTGATGTGCATGTGTGTGTGGTGTGTGTGTGTGGTGTGCATGTGAGTGTGGTATGCGTGTGCGTGTGTCGTGTGCCCTGTGTGCACCCACCGTAGGGGCAGTGAGAGGAAGGGCGGTTGGGCCCAACGAGGTCAGGTCCGCAGGAGGCCTGGGGGTGGCCGCAGCGCCGGGCGCGGCTGGGAAGGGAGGCCCGTCTGCAGGGCGTGGGCAGCAGGTGCCTCCAGCGCGGGCGGAGCTGCAGCGGCGCCGCCTGACGGTTGCGCCCAGATTCTCGGCTCCAGGCGCGGCCCTGGGACCCTGTCCCGACGGAGGAGGACTCGGCTCCTGCCGCTCGGTCAGCGTCGGCCGCAGAGCGCGATCCCCAAAGACGACCAGGCGGCCGAGGGCGAAGAGGCCAGGGCGCTGCGGGGACCCTGGCACCGGCCCCTCTGCAGGGCGGGCGCGGGGCGGGAGCGGGGCTCGGGCAGGTGGGGTTCCAGCTCCAGGCGGCTGCATGTCGGGGGGCGGGCCTTTCTTCCAGGCGACTCTTCAGCTCCAGCCCCACTGTCCGCAGAAGGCCGGGACGAGCCGGCGCTGGGCAGGTGGAACCATCTAGAAAGCGGTGGAAACCGGAGCTTGGCAGTCCCACAGCCCGCAGCGTTTTCGCCCCCGCTCAGTGGTGCCGGGGGCAGCGCCAGGTCCCGGGGTGAGGCCCATGGGACAGCCCCGGTGTCCTCCAGGTCACTCGGCCACGCGCGGAGGAGGTCGGCGAGGGACAAGACCCACGTGGCGGGCGCCGGGGAGATGCAGAGCCCTGCTGGACCCGCTTGTTTCCAGCCACGCGCGGCGCCGGGGTGGGTGTTAAGGGCACGTCTTCATGCCGTGTCAGCGGCTGCTGTTAGAAAACCTCTGGGTTCCGTTTAGACAATGAAAACATGGGACGAACTTGGGTGAGGAGATCCAGCCCCGCTCGGCGTTTCACGGGAACATCCAGAGTTCGCAGCACAACGCTTCCTCCTGCCTGGTTTCGGTAGGTTGACAGGAGGAAGAAAAGGATTATCTCCAACAAGGATTTGGTGACGAAATAGTCATTTAATAAGCCCGCTCTTGCTAAAGCCCTGCCCGTTTTACACTGGAGAGCTTTGCGATAACGCTCTCGGGGACTTCCTTAGGACCACGGCTTCCCTGGGCACAGGCTCAGGCGCTAAGTAACTTGTCCAGGGTAACGCAGGGGAATAATGGCGAGGTCTGAACGAAGCTCCTTCTCCCTGGAGTTTTCATCTAGTAGCTTAGTGTACTGAGCCAGAACGCTTCCCTACATGAGTTTCTGGATTAAGAATTGATGGTGGGTGAAAGCGTTAGAATAAAATAATGCAATGCTGGAATACATTTTCTAAAGGCTACATTTCATTAAGCTTTAAAAATAAATCCAAAATAGAAAGCATCTAAAAATATATTGTTTACTTGTTTAATTTTTTCATTTATATCTGGCTTGAAACCAAATAATTACATTTTACTTTAGAAAATGAGATCCCCGCCGCTCCGCACAGCTCCATTTACTCAGGGGTTCCCACAGAGAGAGAAGGAAGACAGTGACTGCCGGCTTGTGAGCCTGTCCACTCAGACGTCACTGCCTCCCTGCCTTTGAGGCACAGTCGCAGGCTGGCCTGAGTTCTGGGTATGCTCTCATAGGGCTTATACCTGTGCTCAGAGCACAAATGTGCCACACACCATGGCCAGATGAGAGGGATACAGAGCCCAGTGTGACAACCTGGCTTTGGATTTATTAAATGCTGTATTTTTTCTTCCTTCATGCCCCACTCATCAGATGGTGTTGAATATCTACTTCACACCAGCGCTAGAACAGACACGGGGTGTCCAGTGCTCCACAATGCACATATGCCCTGGCCTTACGGCCATGTGTTTCTTTCTGCTTCCACGCCAAAAGAATGTGTCAGTGAGGCTCAGAACGGACAGTGAGCGCAGCATTCCTGGGAGCGGGGCCGGAGTGGTGTCTGTGGGGAGAGAAGGATGAGCTGTGTGCTGCTGGCCAGGAGACCCCACAGCCTGTGGGGTTCTCACGGCAGCCCTGCAGGACTGGCCATGCCTTCCTCCTCAGTGCCTTTTCTGTACTGCTGCGAAATTTTAAAATACTACATCTTTTTTGTGCCCTTCTCTTCAAGTCTTGAGTGTCACAAAAAGTCCCTGACTCCCAACTTCAGAAGAGGAGTTTAAGTGCTGATGAAGAGTGAGATACTATCTTTAAGAAACAAGAAAATCCATGCTAAGAAAGTGAAGGTAACGGTTGTTGTCTGAGCATTCTTTTAATTTTTTTTTCTTCTAGTGGATGACTTAAGATGCATTGCTTAGAGCCTACAAAATTAATTATAAGAGCAAAAAATTCATCCAGTTGTGTGGCTATGATAAAGTTAAGTTTTAATATTTCTCCTATACCTTCTAGTCAACATCTTGACATAAAAATATATTTTGGAATAAATTAAACGTGGAAAAATGACAAACCACTGTGAACCAAATCCAGTTCAGTTTTCAGAAGGCAGACTTGTGCATCTCTGCATCTCCAGCGTGGGCTCTGTGTCTCTGTCGAACTCTGCTGGGTCATGAGGATCAGAACAGAACTCAGCCCATCTGGACGCCAAAGCCACGAAGAGGCTCCAGCCTGTCTGTACGGCTCTTCTCCTTCATAAACCATCTCTTAATCTGCTTTTTTCTTTTGCAGACTGTAAACCAGAAGTGCTTTTGTCTTTTGCTAAATAAAATGTCATAAGGACACACAGATGGGAGTGGGGAGCAAAGCTGTGCACAGGCGGCTCTTCACCTGAGCTCACTCCCCGGGCGTCCGGAGAGTGGCCACGTCGCACCTCTGTCCTTGGTTAACACGTGTCTGGGGCTCAGCCCTGCATCAAGCTTCATCTTGCCGACAGCATTTTGCCTTTGCGGGGGTGGGTATTGTGAATGTGCACACACAGCGGCGGGACACGTACGTTACATCACAAAGGGATTAGCCAAAGGCGGCATCTCCACCTCCAGACTGCACAGGCGGAGACAGACGGAGCTTCGGAGCGGGGAGGTCTCCTCTTGCAGCCGGTCCTCATCCTCCATTCAAATCTGGGGCTGAGTTTATTTTATGAATAAAAGGACCTAAGTTCCTTTTTCTAAAACTGCTAGTAGCATGTGTTTAAAACATTCCCTTTTTCAGCAGTTACATTTACTATTTTTGCACCACACAATAGTCTAATTATTTGCTGTTGGCCGACAAGTCATCTCAAAGCATGCATCTGTTTTAAGATAAACAGGGAACAACAGACGTCCTGGTACTTTTAAGCACAAATGCTGCAGAACACAGAGGCTGGGAAGGTTTCCATGGATTACCGTACTGACAAATAGTCTTTGCAAATTTTTGAGCTTATAATCGTGGCAAAATTGCTTATTTCGTATGCAACATCACTAAAGGAATTCTATTTGGGGATTTATTTCAGTTTAAATATTTAAAATTTGTTCTTTAACATGGCTTCTTCTCCAGGTCCACAAAACTGACCAAATCACAGAATGATTTCTGAAAATAAGGTGGTACCAAAATCTGAAATTTGAAGAAACCATTTCATTGTTGAAATATTCACGGCTGTAATTGTGCCTGTTTTGTGCAATAAGATGCATTTCTTCTTTTCCAATCTTTTTTTTTTTCTCTTAAGGTTAATAAGTTTCCCAGTGTTTAATTTGGCTTGATCTTATTTTTAATATTTTTTACCCTTTCTTTGTAAAGAAAAAAAAAAGGTGAGTGGCTACCGTGATGGGTGCAGTTATGCTGAATAATTGGATGGGAGGACGTGCCAGGCCATGAGGAGCCTCGGGAGCCCCACGCCCAGGCTCACTCTGCCTCATTCTCACAGACACATTTGTAAGGTGCTTAACTGAGGAATTCACGCTGCTCGCAGTACCTAAAGTGGTGAATGTTTTGACCATTTTGATGTAGAAATCTAGGAAAACACCAGCAAAATCGGGGCAGAGGCCCGAGATCCCTGGCGGGTTTTGCGTGGGTCATAAACACGCAGTGTGCTATAAAAGCAGGTGATTTAAAAGGAGGTGAGTGCTTCAGCACAGCTGGTATTTTAAAATCTGGCATTATTTTCAGTATTTATTTTAAATCTCAAGGCTTACATTGATTTAAGAAGGTCAAAGAATATGCTCTTCTTTCCCCCTCACGTGCAGCGAATCAGGAAGACCCTCAAGAATAAAGGAAGAGCTGCCACAGGGGGCTTTGAAAAGAGCAGGAAAGTGCTGTGCACCATCCACCAAGGAGCGAGTGATGCGCTGGTTCCGAACATCAAGGAAGTAAAAACAGGAAATAAAATGGATGCCGCACGTGGATTTTTTCCAGAGAAGGGTGTCCCAGAGCCAGGTGCCCATCCAGTCCCCTCGAAGCTGGCAGGCTTTATCTCGGGGGCTGCAGAGGCCCCTGGCGTTTCCCGGCTGTTCTGTATGTAAACTGAGGTGTGCGTTCTTACCGCTTGTCAAAACAATCCCGAAATCCCATTTTCCTTTAATAAAGTATAGTTCTGTCCTCCAGATGTATGCTTGAATAAGATGTCATACTCTGTTTTTGTTCCGATTGCACCCTGCTGATCTTCTTAGGCAGCAGGAAAATTACCTTATTGAAACATATTGCTGGGAGTGAGTGTGGTACCAAATTTTGCATTGGTATTACACACATGGCATATTCAGAGACCTTTGAGTAAGACTATGAATATCAAGTGATTGAAAAGATTATACAGGCTCGGGTTTTTTCTTGGGGTATAAAAGGTTGTGGTTCTGGATGAGTGTCTTTCAGATCAATATAATTATGTCATAAAAACATGTCACAAAAGAGTTTACTTCACAGCCTTTCACACTGGCCCGCCTGGGCACCGCTCTGTATTCTGTGTGGAGCTGCCTCTGCTAGTGGCAGCAGTCACTGTGTGGGGGTGCGTGTTTGCAATCCTGGTTTCCCGTGCACACATGAGCCTTCTGGATTCCAGCTATGGTCCAGCGAATGATAATTCCTGGTACCCAGGGCTCAGCGGAGGTGTGGAGATGCCACCCTGCCCTTCACACACACACACACACACACACACACACACACACAGGGACTATGGAAGTGTGGCTTACTGCTGTGAATAATCCTGAGGCTGCTGCTAAAACTGTAGGTGAGACGCTGAAAGGGAAGGTGGAAGGAGCTGGCTGTGGACTCTGTCTTCCCCTGGATGGACTTGGCCACACGTGTGCTGATGTGAGACCCCCAGGGTCTCCCCTTCCTCCAAACAAACCTTCAAGGCCAGTCCCTGAGTCCCCCTCCGACAACACGGAGTTGCGTCGATCCCTGCTGCTGACTCTGGAGAAGAGGGCCTGTGAGCCACAGTGCCAGGAGTGATTGTCCAGTGGGAAGGAGGCGCCAGGGAGAGGGACCCTTGGAAGCAGCTCACAGGAGTTGGATGAGACTCACACTAATTTGTTCTCCTCGTCACTGACTACAGATGCTCGTTGGCAATGGTCTCCGGTTAAAATGAGATCGTCTCATATTGGAAGTCACTCACTTCTTCAGTCCACTTCTAAGTGAATGTAGAACTCATGTATTCAAAAGTATATTTTCTGGGCAAATACCTTGGCATTTTCGCAGGGAAAATGAGGAGGGATGACATTTTCACCTCAAGACAGAATGATTTTTCTTTGAAAAGAACATAACCACAAGCTATCCTACAACAATTTCTTGGTCCATCTGAGTGACACTGATCATGTTAATTACTTAAAGGAGGAAGTGAAACATTTAGAACCAGAAGCGTCAGACTCAAACAAGGGCTGTGCTTCCTGCCCAGCCGCCACCTGGGTTTGGCAGCCCACCCTCCTTCAGAACCCTCCGACTGCTCATTTGTAAACTGCCCCATGCTCAGAAATGTGAAGAGACAGAGAACCTTCCAGAATTGGAACTCTCCGCACTTTCCAGGGGCAATTGAAACCCCAGATAATAGCTCTTGGATTTTGCCTCTTCTGTTATGTCTCTCTGTCTTCATCCTCCTATTTCTAGCTCATTTGTTTCCTTTTTTCATTATTTTTTGGTCACCAGGACTTGACTTCTCTGCCCCTCCTTCAGTGACTGTTTTGAAGAGTGATGGGCGGTCAGCAGGGCCACTGTGTCTGAAAGAGGCAGGACATTTCTGACATGCCACAGCACCTGCCATTTCAATGATGAGCAGAGAACGTTCGTCTCAGGAAAACAACCAGAATATAATTTCAGTGTTCTAGGTTGCTTTTGATCAAGGCTTCTTTACTCCATTAAACTAACCCACTAGTAAGGAAAGGTGTGGTGAACACAGGAGTGTTTCAAACACCCCAGTTCACCACCAGCAACAGGGTCCTCCGGAGGCATCTTCTGGAACACGGTCTTCCTGTACATCGGTGTAAACTTCGTCCTCTGCTCCAGCAAGTCTTCACGCGGCATGAAATGCTCTTCCTCAGGACTCTTGCATCATAATCTGTTCTGTTCCCCTTTGCTCTAGGAGCTGTGAACGTGGGTGGTTTGAGGTCGGAGAGCAAAGGCTTGCAGGCACCTGAACTCCCAGACACCAGAATGTCCTTGTGAGCATGAAGTTCGACCCTCCGCACAGACATCCTGGCAATCACATTCCCTTTCTCTGCACGTGATTTTACGTATCCTGGTTGAAATGATACAAGGCTGAACACTGGGTAGCTGGCTCATTGCAACACCGAGGGTCCACATTGCCACCGGTGCGGAAATCCCCCCCTCATAAAAGTGGGTCCCTTCTTTGCCTTTGCCGTCTTAAAAATGTGTACATCATGCAGGATTATCTGTCCTCTGCATTTATTATTCCATTCTGTTCACATTATAGAAATGAAAGTCCTCTCCATTACTTCCTCCGTTTCTAAGCGATGAATGCATTTCCTGGTGATTTTATTACATCAGCGTTTATAAAGGTAAATCTTTATAGCAGTTTCACTCCCCCAGAGGATGTGTCTGTCCATCACGGCCTTGCACGTGGGGCCGGCATGGTGGAGATGGCATCACAAGCTCACTTCCCCCTCCGGTGAGTGCTGGCTTGGGTCCAGTGCCCACAGAGACATGGCAGGCAGCGTCTGTCCGGGTCTGGACCCCCAGGCAGCCGGAGGCTGGGAGTCCTGTGTGTCCTGCACAGTTCTGGGTTCTCAGTGCTCTCATTCTCTCCTTTACGTTTGTGGGTGATTTTTAATCCAAACCCTGTGTTTCTCACTATGTGATTAAACATTCCCGTGCTGTGTTTATCCTCCCCTTCTCCAATATCCAGACTCATGGAAGCCTGTCACAGGGCACGGGCGTTCTAACAAATGCTCCTTGTGTCTGTGCTTTTAAAGTCAGCCCCGCTCGTAACGGCTGCTCCTGCAGCCCCTCTGCCCCTACGGTTGGGTCATAAATCACAGGGGGAGGCCAGGCCCTCTGTTCTGTCCTACAACACGGTCATGAAGACACTCCAGGCAGCTTTCCCTTCCCCAGAAATGCCGCTTCCTCGATTTCGGCAGGGCTGCGGGCGTGCAGTCACGCTCCTGGAGCTGGCGTTGTGAACGCTGGACAGAACCCTCAGAGTTGTTGGCGGGGTCTTTCCTCATCAGTGGGAAGCAGGATGTGGTGCAGGCCACGGGTGCAGCCCAAAATGCAAAGAGGGCGATGTTGCTTGGTCAAGAGGGTCCCACGCGAGCTGCTGGGGAGGGGGCGAGGGGGGAGGACTGCCACGGAGGGCTTAGAGCCGCACCTAGGGCTGGGGGTGGGGTGTCAGGGCGAGATTCCTGAGATAATAAGTCTCATTACACCTCCAAGGTTGGCTACCCAGAAACCCAGCCACCTTAGAGGGGGTAAATATAACGTAAAGAGGAGAGGAAGCCGTGCAGGGAAATGAAGGGTGCAGCCGCTTCCCGGCACAAATGGTCCTGCCAGGGCGCCCGCAGCCTCCCTCCGGAACACAGCCGCTCTCCCGGGGACGAGGGAAAGTTCCAGCACCGGAGCCCTCGCAGTGGGAGACCAGTCACATGGGCGGCATCGTGAAATTTTACTGCAAAATATCCTTTTTTTCTTATTTGAAAAGATAAATTATTAGCATTTTTAAACAATTTCAATATGTTTAATGGCTGAAAGTTAAGCTCAAACTGTTCCGCTTACTGAATAAAGTGCTAGGTCTGTAAACAGGAATCTTAAGTTACCCCAAGAGTACACTCATTTTAAATTTTACTTGAAAGCGGGATGTACGTTTATTACAATTTCAAACAAAATGCTAATGCCATTAAACAAATGAGGTTTAGGCAAATTAACTGCATTTTAATATTCTGAAAGCCTATGATATAGGACATTGTGTTACGAAACATTGGCTAGGAGTATCAGCTGCAAGTGGGATTTTCATTGCTGTGAATCTCAGGAGAATATTTGTAATTAGTATCATTTGCCTAATACTTCAGGTTAATTAGAATATTTAATTGAATAGCTGTAATCTTCAGAGATGACTATATTATGATCAAATTAGCACCATCCCCACGCAGGCTGATCACAGGGCGGCAGCCTGCCTCACTTCTGCTAGCTGTTCAGCCCTCTGGAGCATTCAGCAACATAAGAAAAAATCTGTTTCTTACACTTTTGAATTTTAATGATCCATTTGAACTCTGCCATCAACATTTAATTATTCTAGAAAAAAAAAAGTCCCAACCATGACTCCCATATGGCATGTTGGCAAATACTCTTGCCCACAGTGGCGCCTGCACCTCTCCCTGGCAGCTCTGAGAGAGAGATTTAACACAGCCTTTTTTTCCCCCTGAATGCGAGGCCTTTTTTTTTTTTAATAGTGTTTGCAAATACACACCAGATGAAGCTTCACAGAAGAGGTTACTAGGATACTATTGAAGCACTGTTAGGAGCAGATGAATTGAGTTTCAGAATGCCACAATGGCTTTAATCCTGTCATGTCTTCACTGGACTTTCTCTATGGTGTCCAGAAGGTCTGAGGAGTCAGGTCCCTGTTCGGCTAAACCTCGTTAGCCCGAAATGTGATTTTTTTTAAGACATGGAGCGGAGGCAGCACTGGGGAGGTGTTCATACAAAAGTCTTCATCCTGACTTGAGAGAGAGGGTCCCGATGCTCTTAAGCGGTGGGATTTAACCATATACACACCTCTTTCAAATACACACGTTGGTACACGTCTGCATCGTGTACGCTCCAAACATTTTCAAAATCAAAGGATCATGGTGGAGCGACTCCAGAGCCATGGAAACATATTTATGGCAGCAGCTACAGTTTGTCAGAAACTCAGTCCCAGTCCCAGCGACTTCTGTAGCCTGGGGCTATCCTATGAGTATGTCATGAAATCCTGGGAAGAGGAAGATTTCCCGGCTTGGATGTGTGGATGCAGAGACATTTCAGAGTCCTAGGAAGTGTTTTCCCCAAGGACCAGGCCCCATAAGGTCAGCTCCATGCAATAAGCCAAACAAGGTTCAGAAGGAAACATGATTTAAATGTTGGGACAGGATCCCATGACACAGATCACCATCAGACTTCACGCCTTGCAAGTGGCTCATAGTGTAAGCCTTAAGCCTTTTCACGGAAGGGGGCTTGCAGGGAGGCTGGGAATGAGCAGGTAAAAGAGGGATGGAATAAGCTCATATTTAACAAAACAATTTGTTTGCATGACCATCATTAGTTTTCTTCCTAAGTAATCTTTTTCATCCTTTTTGCAAGAACTATATGTCTTCAGATAATTCCAGAGGACAGCAAACATACAACACATACCCAGGAAGGAGAGCTTTTAAAAATAGAAACTATATTTTGCTTTGAAGTTAATAGAAGAGCTGAAATTAAGAACCAATTTTAGCTGTGTTGGTAAATACCAGTGAGGAGGAGCTGGCCATGGGGAAACGTCACCCAGAGAGTCGGATCATGATTTGCTAACAAGAGTTACAATAGCTGCTTATGGTTTGTGGCGCTGGCAAAAATACAGTTGTATTGGCACACAAAAGGTTAGCAATATGATAAATATGAGCAGTATTGGTCACTAATAGTGAATAACATATTTACCCAAAGTCTTGAAGCTGTTCTTCATTGATAATAGATATTATGGGGGTGGAGTAATAGCTATAAAAGCTGGAATGTCTTGAAAGAAAGGGGAAGAATGATACAGTGTGAGTCAGAGGAAACCACCCAGGAGCGTGAAGAGCCTTAGTGTGAACGGAGGCGGAACACGCTTTTCATAGTGAGAGGAGGGCTTGGAAGGGAAAGGCAGCGTGCCGACAGGCTGTCCGGGATCTTTGCTGTGTGGGGGTCACTGCAGATGCAGCCTGCCCAGGACGCCGAATAAAAGGACACTGATCACCACCAATTTTACTGTAAATCTCTTCCAAATAACGATTTAAAATCCATTCTTAAGCAGCCGTTTAAAAGCACCTTGAGAATTCATTCTAATGGCTTAACATACTGCATAATTGAAGCTTTCTTATATGAAATCTTGATAAATGGCTGATAAGAGAATTCATGGATGTCATGAGATAACGGAGCGTTCCGTTATCTGTAAATCTGAGCTTAAAATTTTGGTGTGCAAAATCAGTTCTACTTTTTGTGAGCCAATGTTATATTTATATAGCTATTTCAAAGTATTCATAGGTATCCTTTAAAAAATTTTTTCCCGCTCCTTAGATTTGGTGAGCATCTGCTGAAACCCATTACAGGCACTCGCTAGTCTTGAGTAGCGGCGCCGTGATGGACTGTCTCCTTAGCGGAGGTGCTCCCCACGCATGCAAAATTCTTCCAGAATTAAAAAATCTGCTCCACTAATTGTGGAACAAATTTTCCACAACCCTCTTTGAGAATCCAGCTCTAAGTATTCTCCCATCTATTAAACAGATGGCAGATAAGATTGTAAACATATTTGCTTCATATTGAATAGATAGTTTCTGGCATAATACTAATTAACAAATTAAATGACTGACTTTCTGCATCACATTAGAGTTAAAACCACTTTGTAAGTTTGTCTTGGGTAGTTATTTACTTTGACAATAGCACGCAGTGAAACACTGTTAAATGTTTTCCCAGCAACATTACGCATTGAGCAGTTTTCTTTTTTAAAACTCCATATTTTATTATAATTCATTTGACTTTCATTACAGTCACTCATTACAAAATGTATGTGCATTTAATCCATTTCCGAGGGCTGCATATTTTCACATCCCATTCGCGATGGTTGTGATGATATCTTTGGTCTAGGCGAGGATGCGTGGAGCAAGCATTGCCTGTTCTCTTTCCTCATATTTTAGGTGGGTCTACGCAGGAAAGAGTCTCCTAATGTACTGCAGTGGCAGCGAAGCTGTGGAGGAATGTTTCTGTTTAACTCATTTGAAAGAGATAGTGTCTTGCTGTTCTGCGGCTTTGTGGATGCGAGTGAAATCAGTCCAAGCCGATTAGGCAAGGCTGCTCCTCATCATTCAAAAGAACCTGAAAAGGCTGGGCTAATTGCTGCTCCTTCTGGGCCCCGGTGAGCTCATCTACAAAATGGGAGCAAAAGCTTCTCCCCTCCTGTCATAGAAAGCACTTTGACTGTCAAATTTAAAACTGCGTGGGAGAGGACTCTGGGCAGGGGTGTGTGGTTAGGGGCCCGGGAGCATGAGGCGATTGTGCCACATGGAGGTGTGCACTGCAGAGTGGGAAGGATGGGGGGATGGAAAGGGGCAAATTATCTAGAATAATCTGCACACCTCAGGGCCCCTGTATTTTGGGGGAAATGAATTTCAGCCTGAATTATCCAGGAATTCAGGTTCCTTACCTCCACGTATGTCGTCTATATGCTTAGCCATAAAGATGATTTCTCCTTCTTTTTTTGGCACACTTTATTAAAAATAAATAAATAAATAAATAAAAACCTCAAGCATTGCTTTACAGAAAATAACCTGAGAAGTCCACATGTGGAGATACTTGCAAACAAGGGACAAGCCTGGGCAGTAACATTTGGGCAAGACCCAGGGCAGGGGCCGCACCCACAATGCCCAGGTCATCCTTCTGGAGGACTTGGCAAAGATGCACATTCAACCCGTTAAATCGCCAGGTTGCTGATCAGCAGTAGGCTACCGCCATAAATGAGGCGAACACAACATTAGGCAAACATAATGTTCTATGATGGGCAAAATGTGGCTTCATATTCTATGAATAGACTTAGCAGCATAACCACAGCATTCCCAAGGGGAAGTGAAAGATCTCTCTCTGGAAGTCCGTAGTATCATTTGAGCAAGAATTTCCAGCAGTCTGTAAACAAGTGGGAATTGATGATGAATAGCTGGCTCAAGCAGAAAAGCAAACCCCGAATTATCTCATTTTCCTAACTCGTTCAAATTTCTGAAGGCAACCAAAAAGCTTCTACCCTCAGGGGATTCACGGCAACGCCTGCCATCATGCGTGCCTGGAACCCAGATTCAACATAGTTCACTTCATATTGCAGGTACAGTGTGAAGAGGGGATCACAAGGGCTTGGGAATACTCTCAGTCTAAGTGGTTTTTCTTCCTGCTCTGCGTGTGCCTCACTTGGTATGATCGGTCTGTGCTGGTTTAAGTGCTTCCTTCAGACGGCACCTTTGTAGGCTGGAGAATGGAAGCGACCTACCCAATGCATCACCTATACTTCAAGGTCATAATGTATGAAACAATGTAAAAGCACCTTTCAATGGAAATTATTATTATTATTATTATTATTATTATTATTTGAGATGGAGTCTCACTCTGTAGCCCAGGCTGGAGTGCAGTGGCGGGATCTTGGCTCACTGCACCCTCTGGGTCCCCGGTTCCTCTTGCCTCAGCCTCCTGAGTAGCTGAGATTACAGGCGCACGCCACCACATCCAGCTAATTTTTGTATTTTTAGTAGAGATAAGGTTTTGCCATGTTGGCCCGGCTGGTCTTGAACTCCTGACTTCAGGTGATCGGCCAACTCAGCCTCCCAAAGTGCTGGAATTACAGGCATGAGCCACTACGCCTGGCCATGGAAATTATGATTGAACTATTTACATCCGATTATTTTGTTCTTCTTTTCAATGCCAAATATATTTAGAAAATGTGCTATGTAAATGTTTACTTCAAAGAACAGACTGGTACATATTGAGATGAATATGGCCTCTCCTAGTTTTGGAAATTTTTTAGAAAGTGGGACATACTGTCCTGATAAGAACCCAGAGGAAGGGGCAGCCAAGTCTGTGTAGCAGAAAGAGGAGAAAAAGCCACCGCATCCAACCTCGGGACAGGGAGGCAGCCACTTAGGAGGACAGCTGTGGTTTGTAGTTCCCTGTTCGCTCCAGAGCACTGCATCAGTCTTTGTGGCATATATCATACTGTGGTGGAAAGCAAGATTTTGATCTGGAACTTGGATTTGAGTCTCAGCTTTACTGGGTGAATTTGAGTAAACCACTCAATAAACCTGATCCCAATATTCTGTACATGATGGAGAAGAGAATAAATGCTCTGCAGTCTTGGGCAAAATTATGTATTGAAAAGTCCACGCTGTTTATCTGTTTTTATCCATTAACAGTTTTTCTAATAAAAATAGATCTTGAGTTTTGCTTTATAAAAGATGTATTTGGTAAAGGAAACACACTGGCAAAAGTGTGCAACCAAAGGGCAGAGAGATTACATTATTCCCATGGAGAGAGGACACTGCGACACGCTCGGTGTTGGAGAGATTACGTTATTCCCATGGAGAGGGGACACTGCGACACGCTCGGTGTTGGAGAGATTACGTTATTCCCATGGAGAGAGGACACTGCGACACGCTCGGTGCTGGAGAGATTACGTTATTCCCATGGAGAGAGGACACTGCGACACGCTCGGTGCTGGAGAGATTACGTTATTCCCATGGAGAGAGGACACTGCGACACGCTCGGTGCTGGAGAGATTACGTTATTCCCATGGAGAGGGGACACTGCGACACGCTCGGTGCTGGAGAGATTACGTTATTCCCATGGAGAGGGGACACTGCGACACGCTCGGTGCTGGAGAGATTACGTTATTCCCATGGAGAGAGGACACTGCGACACGCTCGGTGCTGCTCAGGGTAAGGCCAGTCAGATCTCTGCAGGGCAGCCTCCATTCTTTTTTTTTTTTTTTTTTTTTTTTTGAGACAGAATCTTGCTCTGTCACCCAGGCTGGAGTGCAGTGGTGCTGTCTCAGCTCACCGCAACCTCTGCCTCCAGGGTTCAAGCGATTCTTCCGCCTCAGCCTCTCGAGTAACTGGGACTACAGGTACATGCCACCACACCCAGCTAATTTTTGTATTTTTAGTAGAGATGGAGTTTCACCGTGTTGGCCAGGATGGTCTGGATCTCTTGACCTCGTGATCTGCCCACCTTGGCCTCCCAAAGTGCTGGGATTACAGGCGTGAGCCACCACGCCCGGCCCAGCCTCTGTTCTTAATTTCATGCTGAAGGGTGTGCTTTGAACACTGCATTAACTTGCTTTGAATGTTGGTTTTTCATAAAGTATGAGCAGGTGATGCATGATAAAATTTTATTTTATTTATTTATTTATTTATTTATTTATTTATTTATTTATTTATTTTAGAGTCTGGGATCACACAGCAAGGAGAGAAGCAGGAGTTTAAAAAAATCAAGTTTTCAGCCTGGCTCTGCCCCTGACACATGGAGTCATCTCGAGTGAGTTGCTAATTCTCCCAGGAAAACCCACTTAATTTATTAAATGAGAGGCCTGAGCTAGATGATTTCTAAGGTCCATTCAACATACTTTTTTCATGTAAGAAATTGAAGAAGGTCATTTTCATGAAGCAGTAATAAGAGTGCTGAATGACAGGTTAAGTGTCTGCGTCCATCCTAGACGTATTTGATTTCCTCTCTAGAACAAGTCAAGTATGTCTGTTGTAAGAGGTATTTAACTTCCTAGCAGTAAGAAGCACGTTTTTATTTAAATATAACACAGGAAAAATGTAATTTCCACAAGTAAGCCTAGATTTTCATGCTTCATCCATTCTTTTCCTTTTGATAAAATTCACAGGAAAGTTCTCAATTTTCCACATTGATGCAATCAGAAAAAAAAAATGTTAAAATGTTAAATCCATGAAGTAAAAAGTCAATGCACATAGAATCAAAAAATATATTTATGAACACAAATTGTTTTGTCAAATAAACCATCTTTGATGAGCTAAGTCAAATATCCATCTCTATCTATATATCTATCCATCCATTCATCTAGGTATCCATCCACTATCATCTATCTATTCATCTAAGTATCCATCATCTATCTATCTAGATTCATTTATCTATATTCATCTATGTATCCATCCATCCATCTGTCCATCATCTATCTAGATTCACTTATCTATATTCATCTATGTATCCATCCATCCATCCATCTATCTAGATTCATTCATCTATATTCATCTATGTATCCATCCATCCATCCGTCCATCATCTATCTAGATTCACTTATCTATATTCATCTATGTATCCATCCATCCATCCATCTGTCCATCATCTATCTAGATTCATTAATCTATATTCATCTATGTATCCATCCATCCATCCATCTGTCCATTATCTATCTAGATTCATTCATCTATATTCATCTATGTATCCATCCATCATCTATCTAGATTCACTTATGTATATTCACCTATGTATCCATCCATCCAACCATCCATCTAGATTCATTTATCTATATTCATCTATGTTTTCATCCATCCATCAATCATCTATCTAGATTCATTCACCTATATTCATCTATGTATCCTTTCATCCATCAATCATCTATCTAGATTCATTTATCTATATTCATCTATGTATCCAACCATCCATCCATCCATCGTCTATCTAGATTCATTCATCTATATTCATCTATGTTTTCATCCATCCATCAATCATCTATCTAGATTCATTCATCTATATTCATCTATCTATGTATCCATCCATCTACTGTTTATCTATCTATGTTGCAGTCCATGTTCCAAGCAATCGGAATGTCTGAATTTGTATTATTTCCAATAATTGTCTCAGCTTTACTTTAAGCACAACATGAAATATGAAAAGTCTGACACTTTGGCAAATGAAAAAAACAAACAAATGCAAACTTAGGGAAAAAAAAAAAAACCTAGCATTGAATCAAACACAATGTCTCTACATGTGGACGGTCAACGGTATCCTATATGCATTTGTTTATGAATAAATCCTGAAAGCAATAAAAAATTCAGTCATAGGATTATCAGTACTAACAATATTTTCAAATGATTCCCTAACAATTTATAAGAAAAATGATAAAATAAAGATTCATTAATTATTACTGGTTAGAATTGTCCTTCAAATAATACTACACTTGCATGGGCAAGGTTTTAGGTTTTTTTTTTTTAACTAAAACAGTTTCTTCAGGGTACAGAAGTCTGCTTAGAAGCCTACTTAATCTTCAAAAACGATGAGGCAGATAATATGCTCTCTTTGGGGAAATAATTGACAGCTAATCAAAACTTTAGGGGAAAAACTCAAGTAAAATATGCCTATCAACTTAACAAGTGATCTGTCTACTCATAACACACTCCACACTTCCTAAGTGGCATCAGGATGGAAATATCAGATGTCGGGTTTGGATATGTTATTAAAAATGATTCACAATACCTTTTGATTTAAAATTTATTTCCATGAAATCAGGGAAGATCTAAAATCTAAGTGAAATAAGAATGGGAGTGAACAATTCCTCATATTTATAGAGAGGAGGAAAGATATAATAATCCATAAATAGTCATCATTTTAATTATGAAATGACTGCTTTTGGACATAGAAGAGACCAATATAACGATTATTGTATTGATTATTCCATAAAAATTTAAATAAGTCAAACTGAAATATAAATAAATAGTTAAAAATTAATGAGAAATTTTTAATAATATAAAGATGTGTAAAAAATTGATAATTTGGCTGTTTAGGTTTGTTTGGGGATATTTGTTTAGACTTGAAATAACTACTATTTTTCGGTCATCCATCCAGTAAACCAGATTGATTTAGCTTTACTCAAAACTGATTTAGCCAAGTGAGTTTCAAACATGGACTAAATATCCTTTTGTTCTTAATTATCCCCTGCGATTTTCTGTAAGCCCATAATTTTCGTGTATTAAAAAAATGCACATACATTTTAAAAGAATGGAAACAGCTGATCTCTTTAGTAAGCAAAGTCAGTTCAGCCTTCCAGGCTCTCAGGTTTGGGACGCAATGCGTGGTTGTGCAGTGTGCATACTGGAGCCCCGGCTGGAGTGTGACTCACACAACGCCTGTGCCGACGGCCCCTGCAGGGTTGTGGAGACGAGGCCTGCGGTGCATGCTCACTCACCCGGGCACTGGTGGGGCTGAGGATATGGGAGGTGTGGAACATCAAGACATTTCATGGCTGTAGACACACTAGGAAGTGGCGCAATGCCTTCTGCAGCCAGGCCACCACAGAGCTTTGTGGCCCCTGCGTTGCCTCCTCCATCAGGCACTTCCCCCAGGAGAGAATGCCCATCTGCTACCCTCAATGCTTGTCCCGCCCACTGCAGCCTGCCTTGGTTTTTACTGTCCCCCATTCTCACCCTTACTCTCTCCTCACACAGCCCAGTGCCACCGTCGACAGTGAGGGGTGAGAGAAGGAGTCCTAACCCGGAATGGAGGGGTCCTAGTGTAAGCTCTGGGCTTTGCACTCAGTAGCTCCGGCCTGGGCTAAGTTGCTGCCGTCTCTGGCCCTCAGCTTCCTTATCTGTGAGGGAAGGCAGGATGAGGTCACTGTCTCAGTCCATTCGCACTGCTACAAAAGCATGCCTAAGGCTGCGTCATTTATAAAGAAAAGAGGTTCATTTGGCTCATGGTTCTGAAGGCTGTATAAAAGCATGGCACCAGCATCTGCTCAGCTTTCGGGGAGGCCTCAGGCTGCTCCTACTCCTGCTGGGAGGCAAAGGGGAGCCAGGCGGTGTGGAGATCACTTGGAGGGAGAGGGAACAAGAGCCTGGGGGAGGCTTCAGGCTCTTTCTAGAAGCAGCTCATGATGGAACGAATTCAGTGAGAGTTCACTCATTACTTTAAGGATGGCACCAAGCCATTCATGAAGGATCCACCCCTATGGCCCAAAGACACCTTACCAGGTTCCAGCTCCAGTATTAGGGATCACAGTTCAACATGAGATTTGGAGGGTCAAACAAATCAACCGCATCAATGGCTTTTGAGGTTCCTTTTACTGAAGACGTGCTAAAATTTTATTTGCTTTACAGATTACCATCTCAAAATTTAATGTAGAAATGATATAATAATAACCAAAAGCAACTGAGTCTATTTTGTGCAGGTCATTATTCATTTACATGAGTTCATTTTATTTATTCTTGAATAATCTGGCAATGTGTCCATGGTACACGGGGCCTCATAGTGTATGAGAGAGGCAGGCCTTAAATCCAGGTCAGCTTGGTGTCAAAGTTTGCCCTCTTAACCAGTCTGCATGTTGCCTTGTGGCAGTGTTTGGGCAGTTGACTGTGATACTAAAAGCTTTATTTTATTTGAGATTGCTAAACAGGTATGTCAGGACTGCCCATCAGTGACGGAATGCTGCAAAGCCAGGCCAAGGACGGGGAAGATGCCAGAGAAGAAGGAAGCAGGGGGTTAAGGTGAGCAGGTTGTATGGGCCCATTCTCACGCTGCTATGAAGAACTGCCTAAGACTGGATAATTTACAAAGGAAAGAGGTTTAATTGACACACAGTTCCACGTGGCTGGGGAGGCCTCAGGAAACTTACGACCAAGGTGGAAGGCAAAGGGGATGCAAGGCATCTTCACAAGGAGGCAGGAAGGAGAAGTGCCAAGAGATCGGGGAAGAGCCCCCTATAAAACCACCAGATCTCATGAGAACTCACTCACTCTCAGCAGAACAGCATGGGGGAAACAGATTCAATTACCTGCACCTGGTCTCTCCCTTGAGACAATTCAAGATGGGATCTGGGTGGGGGTACAAAGTCAACCATATGACAGGTACTCGGAACCTTCCTCTGAGACCCAGAGAAGCGTCACTCACTGCAGAGGCCTGGACAGACCCTTTCCTTTCTGACTCAAGCAGCTAATTGTTACCTTTACAATCTAAGTTCTCTTGACAAGTTTATCTCATAGTGAATTTCTATTTTAGAGGAGAAAGAAATTTCTCCACCCACAGACCTTGATTAAATCCCATGAAGAACTTAATATAGCTTCTCCTTTTCTCAAGAAAAGATGTCAAGAAAAGCAAAGACTGGAATTTGACACAGATTACCAAAAATTTTGTTATGACCAACTTTGGATAATGAATATTTTAAAATTTTCAGAGGACAAATGCCAAAATACAATAATAAGTGTAGCAAAGGTTGCAGTGCCAAAATAAATGTTCTATTTGTGAAGGCTTAGATAGCATTTGCTCTGTAAATACTAGAAGAAATTATGCCACCATCACGGGAGTGAAACTTCCATTTGAAAACTGTTGGCTGTGACAAATTTAAATTTTCTTATCAATGCTCTTTATTTCCCATTTGCCAAATGAATTTTATTTTAGATAATTATTATTTTATGCTAAATTTAACATTTAAACATTAAACTAACATTACTTTATAAAACAATAATAACATTATCATCTTCATAATCTCATTATCACTATAAAAATAGTCATAATCAATGCAGTCACCCCAAAGTTTCTTTTCATAGAACCATACTGTGTTCATTCTTAAAGAAACCATAAGCGTATCTAGTGCAGACATCTCATGATTAAAACCATAAATAATTTTTAAATGTTTTTTTCTGGTATTATTAACATATAAGAATGGAAGAATTATTTATTTAATGACTACGCATGTTTCAATGTGTTTCTGTGATTTGAGGTTGTTTAAATTTATTGAATGTAACTGATCTTATAATAATGATCTATCTACCTACTCAGCTAGCTAGGTCTAATTCCATATATTTAACTCTGTGTGTATGTCTGAGCACTTCTTTAAAATAGATTACTAACACCAGAATTAATATGGAATCATGCAGGAATGCTGTTAAGCTGGGTGTATTAGTCTGTTCTCACACTGCTATGAAGAAATACCCAAGACTAGGTAATTTATACAGAAAAAGTGGTTTAATGGACTCACAGTTCCACATGGCTGGGAAGGCCTTACAATCATGGTGGAAGGCAAAGAAGGGGCAAAGTCACATCCTACATGGCGGCAGGCAAGAGAGTGTGTGCAGGGAAGCTCCCCTTTATAAAACCATCAGATCTTGTGAGACTATTCACTCTCAGAAGAACAGCACGGGAAAGACCCACTCCTATGATTCAGTTACCTCCCACCAGCTCCTTCCTATGACACATGAGGATTATGGGAGCTACAATTCAAGATGAGATTTGGGTGGCTACACAGCCAAACCACATCACTGGGCGTGGGTTTGGTTCATACCCACTAATTACTGCCAGATATTGCCAAAGTTTTATGTAGAATTGGACACATGGACAAAAATCAGAAGTTCTACTTTAATAAGTGGTCGGATCTAGAAAAAAGAAAAATTTAAAAATGAGCCCTAGCTCATTGTTCCAAACCTTCCCAGAATTCATATAAGAAACACTTTCTTCAGAATCAGCACCCAGGGTGCTCCATGATAAACCGATGGAACATGGGGAGCTGACGTTCCACAGTTGAATATCAGCTGTGAGGGGCTGTAACTTTCTCTTATGGTGTTGGGAAACATGCCTGTCTCTCCTAGCTTCGTTTTCCTTCCAGTGGCAACGTGGCCAGTGAGACACAAAATCTGCTAACCCACCAGAAGTCAGGGCAGTGAGAAGCATGAGAAATGAGGGGTTAGGTGATGCAGGTGTGGACATCAGAAGCTGCGCATGGTCTGAACTTATCTACAGTGGCTTTGTCAGTTACTGTGTGCTGTGAGTCTGCAGTTCTTTATTTGCGATATTATTAGGTGTTAATCCTTGATTCTTTTTGCAATAATCTTTTTAGAACCCAGAATTTTTAAAAGCGCATGTTTAATTTAAAATCTGTGCTGCCTTTCCAGTTTTCACGAAACGCCGTGATACATGTAATTCGTACAAAATAGTTAACATAATTACTGTCTCCTTTGGAGGCAGCAGTGAACTAACCTCACACAAATCTGAAAGCACAAATCTACTGAAAGAGTCTTATCCATCTTTCAAAAAAGCTAATTGTATAGGAAGTGATTTATGCCAAAAGGTAATGATTTACCCCATGCAGCTGTGGAAGGGATGTTTATGTATCATGCTATGCAGTGTGACTTCCCTTTCACATGAAATGATTTCCTTCTAAGTTCGTTTTGGGCATTTTTCATTTATGTACATGAAAGTGGAGCAACAGTTGTGGGCTGGTTAGCAAAGTCAACCTGCAAAGTTAAGTGACCAGTGTTGTTAGTGGTTTAAATAGAAAAAAACAGTTGTTATCTTCAATAATGATCAACACTTTTATCCAATATTTTAATTTTCTTTAATCCAAAATTTTCTTAATTTCATCCTATTAAAAATGAAATTTGTGATGTTATTAATGCTACAAATTTTGACAAAATTTTAACATTGATTACAAAATTATTTGCTTGGTGGTGATAATAAAAATGCAAATCTTGATGTAATGGGATTATGGTAAAAATAATATTCTCATAAATTATGAAATCTTTGAAGCATTAATGCATATAAAATTGGCTATGTCTGCATAATTCATGATTATATTCACAGAAGATAAGATATTTTACAAATGTAAAGAGAAATTATGGGTATAAAAATTTAAAAATATTTTATATTGTACAGAATAACTAAACTATAAATTTTTATAAAGAAATTAACATTGTACATAAAATGATATTCAGCATAATAGTATAGATCATCTGTATGTACTTCCCATCATCAGATATAGAGATTGCCTGATCATTAAAGGCTCTTTTGTGTATCAACTAAAGTGTCCTAAAATGACTTCAACTATTTAAAAAATAATTCCTATGAATCATATTGAATTGTGTGCAAAATTATTTAAGGATATTTAATAAGACCATTTAACCAAACCTTTGCCAAAAACTTTAGCTTTGGAGCCACATTATTGCCTGGTTCCCAACTCACCCATTCCAAACAAACAAACAAACAACTTATGAAGAGGAAGACGTAAAAACGTATCCCCAAAAAGCAAAGCAGAAAGTGAACAGATTAAAGGCTGAGAACTCAAAGAGCATAGAAGATTTAATTCTGAAATTAAATAATTGCATTTGGAATAAATCAACTTTTAACTAAGTCTTCTGATGCATTTCCATTATAATTAGATTCAGTTACATTCTGAGAAGAAATAAAATTGTGAAGGCCAATGTAAATTTGGTAGATTTAGATGATGTACCAAATTGTACATTGTTTAAATTTGGCAGAATTTACAAAGGAGCCATAGAACCTTAATTTCAGAGCTTTTATTATGTTTTATTTATTTATTTATTTATTTTAAATTTTCTCCCTGAATAGAAGGGGAAAGGCAGCAGCTGAGAAAATTCAGAGGCTTAAACATGTGTATATTTCAATATTAAAACATAAAATGGAGAATATCATTTATTTGAGATTTTTTTCTGAACCTATCATCATGCATCTCAGACTCTCTTCTCAAAAAAAAAGATTGTTGAATCAATTAAAAATGTCAATAATTTCAAATTATTAGTCATAAAATTCAATGTTTGAAGACTGATTAAAAGCTGTTAAATAAACATTCAAAGTAGTAAGTAATTTTAAAAACATTTTCAGAATAATATGAAGACTTTGGTAAAAAGACAGCTAAGCCTTAGAAATCAATGACAGTCATGGACCTGTCATCGGATTCCATGTGTGATTACACCACTCATGCTTATTTCATGTAGAAATAATATGAAGAAGAATATTGTGCAATTTGCTATAATGTATACAGATGTACGTAATTTATGTGTTTCAAAAATTATTTTAGTCAACATAGTTTTTGGATTGAATTATATTGCAAGTTTACCCATAAAATTAAACCAAATTGCCAATTAATAGATAAACACTTTAATAATGGGGTCTTTTAGGGGTGGGAGGCTAGGGGAGGGATAGTGGGGGGTGGGAAGGTTGGGGAGGGATAACATTGGGAGAAATACCTGATGTAAGTGACAGGGGGATGGACGCAGCAAACCACCATGGCATGTGTGTACCTATGCAACAATCCTGCAAGTCTGCACATGTACCCCAGAACTAAAAGTATAATTTTTAAAAAGTGACTTGTTTTTTTATTCCTTCCTTTTACCCTAAAAACTATTGTTGATTGCATGATAAATTTAATGGTCACATACCTTTATACCAGACCCTGTTGCAGCAATATGTTTAAAAGAAAACACCCAGACTTCTGTGTTCAGTTAGCATCTAGAGAGAAGCAAGAGACCTTGTTTTTACCCTGACCCTGAGGATAGTCTGGAGTTTTCAACACCCGTCAGAGGGCTGAAGGTGCATACTTCATGGACATACTTCTAGAAACTAACCAGTCATTTCCAAGCAAACAGAGAGCCTCAGCTCCTTCCACTTCTTGTGGAGCACCGTATTTAAGGATTATGGAAAAACCAGTGGAATTTTGAAGGGTTTTTGTTGGCCACGTGTAGGGTAAAATGACAGTTCAAACTCCCAAGTCATCCTGAGTTACCTGCTTTCCAAAGGCAAGAGGATTGCAGCGGAGACAGCTGAGCACAGGGGAGACCGCCAGAAACAGGACTGCAAGGAAAAGCAAAGTCCCAGCAACCACAACCACAACACAGCCTGTAAAGCAGAAGATCTCCTGTGATGCAGAAAGATGCACCAGGACGTGAGAAGAGAGAAGCATTTATAGTTCTGCAGCGCTTAGAGCTCAAGGCCCACAGAAGATAAATACCTGATCCTTCCTCCAAAACATCTGAAGTCACTGTTGATCAAAATCCAACTAGGGCTGCAACAAAGAAAAATGCCCAGTTCAACTGCAGATTAGCCGGACATGTGCCTCACACTCTCAGCCTGACAGGAAAAGGCCACACTGTTTTCTGGGAAAATATCATTTATTTTGGTCTCTTCTGTTATTATACAATGTCTGGGACATAGTAAGAAATTAAAAGACACAAGAAAAAGCAAGAAAATGTCACCCATGGTCAAGAGGAAGTGTCAATAGAAGACAGAGAAGTCCAGGTCCAGTATTGTAAGTCATGGGCTTTAAAATTGCTATGATTCAGTGGAAAAGCTGGACAACATGAGTGAAAAGATAGAGAACTTTACCAGGGAGATCAAAACGATCTCTCCAGTAATCTTTAAAAAAATGAAAAGGAAACTTGACGAGGCAATACAAGCTATCCACACGAAATCACAAATAATGATAATAGTAATGGCAAAAACAGTGAAAACAAGATTGAGAACCTGAGGTTTTTGAGGCAGAATTGCTTTAACACACCCACAGTTGGAAATCCAGAAGAAAAAGAGGGGATAGAGTAAAAGACATTTATGAAAAGATAATGGCTACGATTTTTGAATATTGCTAAATAAATCAACCCATCGATCCAGAAAATCCATAAAACCAAGTACAAATACAAATAAAGAAACCTACATCTGGGAATATCTATCCAAACTGCTGAAAACCCATGATAAATTAAAAATCTGAAAAACAAAATAAACAATAAAAGAAAACTGATTTTCAACCACGAAAATAAATGGGAGCAAGAAGATAGTAATTGATAATAGTTTGACAATTTTAAGTGCAGAAGATTAAAAATAAAGTAAAAAGAAAATTTACAAGCCAAAATTCTACATCCATCAAAATGTTCTTCAAAAACTAATTTTTTCAGGTGAAAGAAAATTAAAAGAGTTAATGGCCTGCAGACTTTCCTTACAAGAAATAGTAACGTAAGTTCTTCAGACCAAAATGAAATCATGCCCAACCTATAAGAAGAAGCAAATAGAACAAGAATGGTGACTGTCTTATTGTTCCTTTTACTTTCATAATTTCTTTAAAAGTCACATGACTCTTTGAAACAAAACTTAATGCCATATTGTGGGATTATTTGATATTAACAAAAGAACAAAGGACACTGCAAAGTTTTACATCTTATATGAAGCAGCACAATAATAAGCCCAAACATAGGAAGAAGGAAAGAAAGCATATTGTAAATAGAAAAATTAATAGAAAAATTCAACATCTTTTTCCAACTCAAACTGAACTGGTATTCTGTGCAACATAACCATTCTTGGTAATAGGAAGACAATACAAATGGGTATTAATCCTGTTAATGCCGAACTAGGAGCTCAAAGAACTGGCAGAGTCTGGGTATTTCTCCTATCTTTCTGAATCTACTTCCCAATATGTGAAATTAAATTAAAAAGCGTGAAAATGTTAAAGTTTCAGTTTGAGTTGGAAAAAGATGCCAAACCAAATTTCTATGTATCATATAACCTAAGGGCATCCTTGAAATTACTGCCCACATTCCATGTTTTTCTTCATGTTTGCTTATGAAACAAAGATAAACATGAGCTGTCTAAAGAATTAGCAATCAAAAGCCTAACTCTACAAAATAAACCTGTTGAAATAAACCTGTTGAATAAACCTGTTTAAAAGACATCAAAATAATTGTCATGCATTGACTGTAGATGCAGATAAACATGTCTTTAAAACTCCACTTATACAAAAATAAAACTTCTATATCATGCTTCCTCAAAGGATGTGTGATAGATTAAGACCATGATAATAAAATAAAAAGGAAAGAAAACCAGAAATTAGAATTTCAGATGCTAAAGCTAACTTTCTAGTTAACCCTAAAGTCCCGTCAAATTGTGAAGAAATGTAACAGGATGCACTTGGATTCATTTTGCAATGCTTCTTATCAATTGTCTAGCCCTTGTGTATTGTTCTAAAAACTAAAGTTTGAATCTTTATGCTATTGCCTGCTAGATATCCTGTTCTTTGGTAGAAAATTCCCATAGTGTGTACTCAAGAAGTGCCTAAAAATGGATTTATGTTGATTTTAAGCCCATCTAATAAATTATGTGTATTTTCTGTGGTTAAAAAACAAAGAAAAATTCAACATAAGAATTAAATAAAAGAGACTACTAAAAATATTCAATTAGATTCCTGCCCAAAAAAAATGGCAGGAAAAAATGAAACAAACAAATACACAGAGAGACGGCATGAGTAGAAAACACACACCAGTATCAAAACCTAAATAAACTGTCCCACATTCAATGTTGTAAACTAAATGATGAAATTAAAAGACAGAGTTGTGCCCAGGTGAATTCAACTAGTTCTGAATTTACCCTTGAGATGAAGATGTGAAGCCAAGTCTAAGTCAGAAGCTGACTATGTAACTGCAAGATCTCTAGATTAACTTCTGCTCTTACAACAATGATTATTAAAATCAGAGTAATAAATTGTGCTCATATGAAGCTTCATATTATTAAAAATCAACAGTTACAGCAGCAATTGTTTAGAAAGTCATCCAACAAGCAGTAGTTTTTAAAGAAGGGAATCGCATAGATTGCAGCCACATACACATGAGGAAAACAAGCATCCTAACAGACAGTTTTGCTATTAGTTCCAACTTCTCTACAGCCAGCGCACCTCCTCATTGCCTACAGCCATGATCATGGACTGCTCTGTCGGCCCTGACATCAGTAAGCGACAGTACCTTCCTCTTCACAGAATTCTTCCTACCAGTGTCTCACATCTGTAGGCTCTACAGGTCCGTCACCTCCTAAGTCTCACTTTAGAAGTTCTTTTATGTGGGAAGGGATTTTTTTCTTTTTGTACTTTAGGTCCTGGGGTACACGTGCAGATTATACAGGATTGTTGCACAGGTACATACATGGCAATGTGGTTTGCTGCCTCCATCACCCCTGTCACCTATATCTGGCACTTCTCCCCATGTTATCCGTCCTCAACCTCCCCATCCCCCACTGTCCCTCCCCTAGTCCCCCGCAACAGACCCCAGTGTGTGATGCTCCCCTCTCTGTGTCCATGTGTTCTCATTGTTCAACACCTGCCTGTAAGTCAGAACATGTGGTGTTTGATTTTCTGTTCTTGTGTCAGTTTGCTGAGAATGATGGTTTCCAGATTCATCCATGTCCCTACAAAGGACACAGACGCATTGTTTTTTATGGCTGCATAGTATTCCATGGTGTCTATGTGCCACATTTGGATTTTTGAGTTGGATCCATTTCTAATATTTGGGTTGGATCCATTTCTAAAGTCCATCATGTCCCGTTATTTCTGTCATTGTTCCTAACATGTAGATTTTCACTAGTATTCTAATTTCCTACCATTTAATAGGATTCAGTGGAATTCACTAGAAATTAATATCTGTAGGAAAGGAAATCTTCCCCCATCCACACACGTATCTCTACTTTAAAACTCAGATGGAACATACAACACAATACCTATTCCATGAGAAGAACTCAATAAATGTTGAACAAATGATTGGTAGAGTAGAAAATAATAGCAATATACATAACGGAAACGATTAATATCTGGAGGAAAATGAGAAAGAGTTGTTGTAGAATTCAAAATAAATGAAAGGTACATACAAGTTAAATGTTAAAAGGAAGCATAAAAGAAATAGAGAAAACTATGGGTGATTAGTTATTTGTCAATACGTGAAAGTGAGCTTTTTTTGTCCTTTATTCTTTTGGTTTGTTTAAGTGTAGTCTAACTCATTACAATTTTTCTAGCTTTCACAGTTAGCGCCATCCTCCACCTCAAATCATTTGTGCACATGTGAAGAAGGGGCAGGCTTGATTGTTTTCCAATATCCGGTCTTCAAGTACCAATTATTGAGTTTTTAAAAAATGTTTCGCCTCTGACTTGCAGTGGAACCTTTGCTATAAATCAGGTAGCTGTACTCATGTGGGTTTTCTAGACTGTTCTAATTCCATTGGCACATCTTTTTCTCATAGGCCAGTACCACAGTGTCTTAACTACCAGAAATTTTATTAATTTATGCAGTTTCGTGGAGTCACTTGTCTTGTTTTTCCTTGTGAATATTGCCTCAGTAATTCTCTGATGCTGTGTTTGTCTATAAATTTAGAATGAGTTTGTCCATTGCCACAAAAAAATACTGGAATATTGATTGATATTGCATTTAATGTATATCCAATTTGTAAAAAAAAGTTGTCATCTTAAAATGTAGTTTATTAAAGTTCATAAATACAGAATACCCTCTATCTTTTAAGCATTCTTTAATTCCCCTCAACAATGTTTTAGAATTTTTAGTTTAGACATTTTCAAAACTTTGCTTATATTTAAGTACTTCGTTTTTTAAAATTACATTACACATAATATTTTTTAAATTTCATTTTATTTTTAAATGTTGGTAATATATAGACACTTAATTGATTTTGGATATTGACTTTGTATACAGGAAACTTCTAACTTACCATTTCGAAGTGGTTTTTATGGTTCTTCAGATTTCTAGGTACATATTTATGACAACTTAGGAGAGAGATGGTTTTACGTCTTTTGTTCCCATGCTCATATGTTTTCTTTGTATCTTTCCCTTTCTTTGTTGCGGTGCTGGGGTATCTACTACAGGATTGAACACAAAGCCAATGGTGGACGCTCCAGTCTTCCTCCTGATCTCAGAGTGAAGACACCCAGTGTTTCACCATAACTGGGATTATACCTCCGGCCTTTCTGTAGCTGCCATTTATCAGTTTGAGGAAGTGCTTTTCTGTTTCCGGTTTCTGAGAGTTTATCATGAACAAGTGTTGAATTTTATCAAATGTCTTTGGGCATCTAATGAGATGACTGTATCGCTTGTTTTCATCCCTTTAATGTAATGATTTACATTGGATCATTTTAAAAGTAAAATAAATGAAAAACAAAGTTATACAACTCACTGTTGCCAAATTCAAGGTTTACTAGATAGACGCATTAATCAGGGTGGTGTAATGAGGTAGATAAAAGACCAAGAGAATACCATGGATGTTCATGACACATCATCAACAGCTTTTTGACAAATGTGCGAAGATGGCTCAAAGCGGAAAGGAAAGTCTCTGGGGACAATTAGACGCGTCAACAGTGTAAACCATCACATCACTTCCTATACGAAACTTAATCTGCGGTCGGCCCAAACACGGAAGATAGAACCAGAAACGCTGAGACAGGAAAATATTTCTTAGAAGGAAACAAGCACGAATCATAAAAGGGGTAAAAAGAAATATTAGATTTAATTAAAATACATCATTAAGAAAATGAATAAACGAGTTACAGATTATTAAAAAAAATTGCAAGCCAAATATTTAATCCAATATACTTTTATTGAGAATACATAAAAACTTTTAAATAAAAAATAGGAAGACTCATTTATTAAAAAAATAGGTAATAAAAATATGTCACAAAAGGAGATATAAGAATGTCCATTAGATTTATGGAAATATCAAGAAGATACTATTTCACACTTAGTAGAATGGCCAAAAAAAAAAAAAAGCAATAAAAGTAAAACAGAAAACCCAGACACATCTAATTTTGGAGAGGATGTGTGTTATGGATTGAAGCCCTAACTACTCAGAATGCAATTGTATTTAGAGGTAGAGCCTTCAAGACGGTATTAAGGTACAACAAAACCATCAGGATGAATCTTAATCCGACATGATTGCTGTCCTTGTAGGGAAAGAGACACAGGAGCTCATGAGCACTGAGAAAAGGTCACGGAAAGACAGCGAGAAGATGGCTTTCTGCAAGCCAAGGAGAGGCCCTGAGAGAAACCAACCCTGATGACACCTTGGGCTTGGACTCCCAGCCTCCAGGACTGGATAAAATCAATGTTGGCTGTTTTAAGCCACCAAGTCCATGTCTTTGAGGATGGCAGCCTGAGCCAACTAATAGCTTGTGGAGCAGCTGGACCTGCTGTGCGTTGTTGGGGGAGTTACGACAGCATAGCCACCTGAAGACCCGGTGGTCGCTGTGTGCAGTTAAACATCTGCTCTGTCTCGGCAATGCCACTCTAAGGAAATGCACTTACCCAGTGGAAGCAGGCACCTACATCCCAACAGTGACATGGGAAATGGTGACTCGACACGACTCTTGATGCATGAAGTGTATAGAAAGGGGTTCTCTCAGCAGCTGAATGAAAGCTGGAAGAATGGAGAGAGCAAAACAGGGAAGAATTAAAACTCCATGCAGTAGATGAAATTGCTCTGAATAGAGGGAACATATGGAAATAAATGTATGCATGGGCTGATATTTTCTGACTGATTGGATGAAGTCTTTTAACCCCTCTCAATCCCGCCTCTGCAATTACGTTTGTATTTGTCAGAAATACAATGATTGCTGGGATTGGCTGGATTAGTGAAAGTTGTGATAAATTACGATTTGTTTTGCAAAGGTCGCTACCAATAGCCACATCAATTGGCATTTGGGAGTGTTACCCAGGCTGGGCTTGAACTCCTAAGCTCAAGCCACCTACCTGCCTGGGCCTCTCAAAGTGCTGGGATTACAGACATGAGCCACAGCACCCAGCCTATTGCTTTCTTCATTGTTGAATCCCACTGCCTCACATCTGATAGTGCTCAGAAAGGTTTAATCTATGTGCTAGGGTTCCTCGGCTCCTCACTCATTCCACCGTTGAGAGATTAGGAAAAACACGAAGAATCATTTGCTAGGAACAACACCACGCCAGGAACACAGGTTTCCTAGGCTGGGTCTCTGCTCTAAGCCTGTGGGCAAATCGGTTATCCTCCTGGGCTCTGGAGTCTCAAACATAATGAAATTCCCTCAGGGGAATCCACAGTCCCTTCCAGTGAACCCTCAGATTCTTAACAGGGTGTATTTGGTTTCTCATCTTAAGGAGAAAGAAACTATTTCCAGATAAAGTGGATAAACTAGTTTGAGTCGATACAGGTGTCCTACCTTAGTCGTACTCACTGAAGAGATTTATGTAAAACTGCATCTCAGATCTGCACCAAGCATGCTGAAACGCCTTAAAAATTTCCACCTGGAATTTTTAAATAGCGCATCACTGACGTGGAGACTGCAGAGGCCACGTAACCATGACCTACTGACTTCTAAATGTGACATCTCTGATCTTTTGAGAGAAGCACATGAAAGCACAGCACGTGCTTCAGAGCATCCTCTCTGCCTCCTCCCCTTCCGCTGCACGGGAGGCCTCTCCGCTTACAGCCTCTCGAGTCCTGGAGACCCCACGGCCGGAGCCCGGCCTTCCCCGATGGAGCAGCCGTCTTGATTTTGCGTGCATGTGCTTCTGAGATTCAGACGAGCCTCCTCCCACTGCTGTCGCCGCCACATTGATCGCAGAGCGTCTGTCTCCCTGAACACCGGGTGGCCGGCGCTGTCCCCGGCCGGGCAGCTGCAGGGCCGGGCGGTGCGGAGCGCGCGTGCCGTCCGGGCGTCTCAGGCCCCGCGCTGGGGCCAGGATCGATGCAGCAGCGGGAGCCTGCGTTTCACCTGTGGTGGTTTTGAACCTAAGAAGGAGTAGGGGCAGATTGAGCGGGAAAAAAACGTTCCTGAGCTGCACTGCAGAGAAGAGTCGCACCTGGGAAGCTGAGGGCTCAGTCGCGGCCCATTGTTCCTTGACAGCGTCTCCTGCCTGCCCTCCCTTCACCCCGTGCCCTGGGGACCTGTGGCACCGCGGGCACAGTCACGGGTTTTCGCAGCATAAACGCAGCTGACGCCCGGCGGCTCTGCAGCCCCCGCCCTGGATGATGCATTCCTAGAACGTTATCCGAGATGCTCTGGTTTGCGGAAACGACGCAGTGTGCTCTGAAATCAAACAGCATCGCCCCCGAGTAAGGAGGGCAGGCGCCAGAGCGAGGGCGGGGGCGGGTGTGTCGAATCCCACTCTGCACATCTGTCCTGACACAGTTGGACTCCTTCACAAAAGTCACCCTAACTACCTTAACATATGTAGAGCCAAATTAAAATTACTTTATCAATCTTGCATTTTCAGCTTTCCCATCTTTGGGGTTATTTTCCATCCATGTGTTTCATTATTTCAGCGAAGTCATCTCATCTCCCTAACTGAGAGAAATCAAACCGGAGAAGCCACGTTCCGTGGCAGAGCTGCGGTGGGGTGCAGGAGAGGAAAAGGGAATGTATAATTTATAAGCATTTCAGGGTTTGTCACATCCTCATCTTAATGTTCCGCAACGTTTTTATAGTCAACCATTTTTCTTTATCTTTTCTCAAATAATATATTTTCCCTGAATTTGTTTCTTTCGATAAATTTCTTTTTGAGGTAAGGTGGGGTTTGGAATATAGCATAAAAAAATCTCTCTTTAAACATTACAAATTGTCTTTCAAAGCAGCGACACACCCCCAAAATGATTTTGTAAACACTTTCTGTGCAGGTGCTTTTGCCACGCCGCCTTGGAATGATCAGGTCCAGCCCGTCCTGCTTCTGTTGAGCCACAGCAGGTGAATCTGGGCAAACAGAAGGGAGCAAGCAAGGAACGCTGGAGGAGGATCGCGGCTCCTGGAAGCAAGAAACAGAAGCGGCACGGAAATTAGAATGTGGGCGCGAACTCACAGGAGTCATTTCCCTGTGTCTTAAGCAGCTTACCCTTTGGGATACAGACGTTCACCACTGTTTTTCTTATTCTTTCCCAGTGTTCAGGCTCACACGAGGGTCATTTTATTCCAACTGCCCCTTTTCTCACATCAGGACACTACTTGGGGTGCAGTCAAGGCCTCAGTAAATCAAATGCGAAGGTTTGTCACTGTATGGGCACTGGGATCGTCCTGACCAACACCCGGAATCCAATGCATGGATTGTATTCATCTGACATTTGAGTTTCCTCATCTTTCAGTGTAGATATTAGGATGCTCAAAAAATGTGTTTGATAGCTGGCTATTATCAACCCCTTCCAGGAGCTCAATAATAATTTTTAAACTTTTCAAATTGAAAGAAGCAACAAGAAAGGACAAGTAAGAACAAATGCTTTCTTCATAGAAATATATTTTAATTTGGTACCCAATGACTTTCAAAACGTATTTCATAAAGTTGGACCACACAGTGTCAGAAAAAAGGAGATCTTACTCCAAGTTCCTTTTATTTTAAGGGGATTATTCATCTCAATTCACCCACAATACTCCAAATTTAGAGACACACGTTAATATATGTAGTGGTTGTTCATTTTCATGCTGTGTTGTCCCGTGCATGAAAATGTCCCAGTTTCTTTATCTATAATTATGTGGGTCAACAGTTAAGCTTTTTCTGGCTTCATACAATTCAGGCAATGCTACCATGTAGGCTACTGTGCACGTTGAATGATAAACCTGTGCAAATATTTCTCTGGGATATGAGGGCAGAAAATAAGTTAGAGGATCATGAGAAATAGGCTAGAGTGTATCAAAATTGCTTCCAAAGTGATTGTTCCAGTTGACATTCTCACTGGTAAAGCTGAAATCTTCTCAGGGATCCATCCTTACCAACAAGTAGTGTTGTCAGACTTTTTAACTTTTGCCAATCTGGTGGGTGCAAATGGCATCTCATTATTGTTTTAATTTGCATTTCTCAGATTACTAATGAGGTTAAGCATCTGTTCCTGTGTTTATTTGCCATATTTTTTCCTCTGCTGTGAACCTATTAGGTTGTTTGCCTTTTTATTACTGATTTGGAGAATTTTTAGAATATATTTTGATGATTAATTCTTTGTTGGTTAAATTCGTTGCAAATCCACACCCCCAGTAAACAACTTGTCTTCTCACTGTTTTCCTTATGTATTTTTGAGACATAAAGGTTCTCAATTTAATGGAGTTGAATTTCTTGTTTTGTTTTCTTGTTATTTTTTGCTTTCAGATTTATGTTTTCTGTGCCTATTTTAATAAATGTTTCCACATGTAAAGTTTGCAAAGTTACTGTACTGATTTTTCTTGTGACAGTCTTAAAGTTTTGTGATTCACATAGATGTTCTCCATACACTAGAAATGATCAGCATGGAGTGGTCTGGAATAAAATTTTAATTTTCCCCATGGATATCCAATTTTCCTGCATCAATTATTACATAGTTCATTTCTACCTGACTCCCTTCTGATTCTACTTCTCTTCTACGTTAAAGCACACTTTTCAAAGAGTTAAAAGCAATTTTTATGCAACTATACAGTCAGTATTGGTCAAAAGTGCAGTAAATCTTTTTAAAACATTTTTTTAGAGACAGGATCTCACGCTGTCACCCATGCTGGACTGCAGTGGCACAGTCATGGTTCACTGCAGTCTTAAACTCTTGGTCTCAAATGATCCTCCTATCTCAGTCTGCCCAGTAGCTGGGACTACCAGGCATGCACCACCAAGCCTGGCTAATTCTTTGTTGTTTCTTTTTTCTAGAAATGGGGTCTCACTATGTTGCCCAGGTTGACCTTTAACTCCTGGCCTCAAGCCATCTTCCCACCTCAGCTTCCCAAAAAAGGGGGTTGACAGGTGTGAGAAACTGCACCCAGCAGAATGTAGCAAACCTTCGATGAGGAAACCCATGAGATACCCCAGCTAGTCCAATTACCGATGCACAATAATTAAGTATAATTACTGGTGTAAGATGATTAATTTAAATACAAAACTGGCTAGTGTCTCACAGGGCAATTAAACCTTAACCTATGAAGTTCTCTTCTCTTCTGGACAGAAACCATTTACTTAGGCAACATCATTTGCATTGTACCCATTTTCTGGAAGTACATGTCTTACTTTACAGGGTTTAGGGCTTGGGTCTTTATTAGGAAATAGTAATTCAAACAAAAATACACTTTCCCAAGAGATTCCTGTGAGACCGATTGGTTAGATGACTCTGGGTCAGTGGTTCTCAAACTTGAGCAGGCATGGGAATCACTTAGAGGCCTTGTTAAAACAGGTGCTGAGAGTCATCCCGAGTTTCAAGTTTCAGATCAGGTATGAAGCCCAAGAATCTGCATTTCTAACCCATTTCTAGGTGAGGCAGATGCTGCTGGCTGGAAGAATATCCTGTTATGACTTTGTTAAGACCCAGAACTGTCCTTCTGTCTCATGTCCCACACTGGGATAATATTTCTCAATACATACATCTCCACACATACATGACTCTCTGGCATGTTACTTTCTGTTCCACTGATCTATGCCACAATACCTAGTCACTGCTCTTGTATTGTAAATCTCGATACATGTCAAGTACGTGAAATACCGTCTTGTCTGTGTTGGCCAGTTTGCTACAAAAGCGACTTGATTATCTGTGACTCTTTTTTCATGCAGATTTTAGAGTCACCTTGGTAATGCCCGTAACAAAACTTATTGGTATTGTGAGTGGCACTACAAATTTTGATATATTTGGTAGAATTTCATATTTTTTTCTTTAGCAATATTCCCATCTATAAATAAGACATATCCCTTCACTTATTTACCTGTTTCTTAAAGCCTTTTAATAAAGCTTTGTGACTTTCTTTGTGAACTTTTGCCCATTTCTTTAAGATTTATTGCTAGGTATTTTGTTTGGTTATTTCAAAGATTATCTTTTTATAAAAATTACATTGGAATATTTATTTTATTTTTATTTATTGTGAGATCTAGAATATTTAAACTTACTTCTAATTTTAACCTTTTAACTTTTTCCTTTTTGTTTCTTTTTTGCATGATATTCATTTGTCGCTTTCTTAATTTCTCTTTTTTCAGAAAGATGAATTTATGCACTCTAGCTATTTTCTTTTAGGAGTAATAATAGAAAATATATCATGCATGTTTAACATTCCAAAGTCTAAAGTTATTTTGCTCCTTTTAGAACAATATAAGAATTTTAGAATTTATTTGCTATTGCTATATAAATTTTATGTCTATCAAGTTTTATAACCATCTAAATTAAACATTTATTATTTTATATCACCAGAGTATGTTTAAATGTGCACATATAATTTCCATGTTTTAAAAACTCACTCCTCCTTCTTATATTTGAGACATGCCTTCAGTCTTCCTGAAGATCATTCTCACAATTTTCCTCTGTGAGGAATTGTTAATAGTAAACTGTTGTGGCTGGGCACAGTGGCTCATAACTGTAATTCCAGAACTGTGAGAGGCTGAGACAGGTGGATCATGAGGTCAGGATTTCAAGATCAGCCTGGCCAACATAGTGAAACCATATATACAAAAAAAAAACTAGCCAGGCATGGTGGCGGGGGCCTGTAATTCCAGCTACTTGGGAGACTGAGGCAAGGAGAACTGCCTGAACCTGGGAAGCAGAGAACTGTCTGAACCTGGGAGGCAGAGGTTGCAGTGAGCCAAGATTGCACCACTGCACTCCAGCCTGGGGGATAGTGCGAGACTCCATCTCAAAAAAAAAAAAAAAAAAAAAAAATAGTAGACTGTCTTAAGCTAATAGTTGGGTGACAAATATTTGATTTTATCCTTTCTATAGAATGACACTTTTACTGGTTAGAAAATTCTAGGTTGACAGTTTTTTTGCTTTTGTTTTGTTTTTTAGCACTTTGAAGGCATCTGATTTCTCTCAGGCTGTCTTTGGTATCCTGCTGCATCACCATTGGTATGTTGAGGTATGGATTTCTTTTTATTGCTCCCACTAGAGGCATATGGGCCCCCCGAAATCTGAGGATTTTTGTTTTTTATCAATTCTGAAAATATTACTAGGACTGATTACTTGGTACATTTTTTTAAATTTTCTACCAAAGCACTGATTAGAAATTATTAGTTAGCTCCATATCCTCTGCATCAAGTAACATCTTACATATTCTCACCTTTCTACCTCTGTGCTATAGTTTGGGTGATTTCTTCACCTCTATATTCCAGTTCACAAATTCTCTCTCCAGTTGTGTCTAATGCACTATTTAATAAATTTCAAGTATTATATGATTTTTACTTAAAGTAAACTTGTATTGTTCTTAAAATACATCTTTTATTTGGATATTCTCTTATTTCTTTGCCACGGCTTTTACCAATATCCTCCATAGGTTTAAAAATTAATAGACTTCATCCTGTAGAGCAGTTTCAGGTGTACAAAAAATGATGAGCAGAAAGTACAGAGTTCCCACATACATTCTCCCCCAAACTATTTCTCCTACTATTAACATCTTGTGATAGTCTGGTACATTTGTTGCAATAGATGAGCCAATATGGATACATTATTATTAAGTAATGTTCATAATTTACATAGGGTTTAGTCTTGGTGGTGTATCATTCTATGGATTTGACAATTATATAGTGACATGTATCCCCCATCATAATATCATACAGAATGAATTGACTGTCCTAAAGATAGTCTCTGCTCCAGCTGTTCATCCCTCCTCTCCTCACAAACCCTTGAAAACCACTGATCTTTTTACTAGCTCCATAGTTTTGTCTTTTCCATAATGTCATATAGTTAGAATCATACAATGTGTAGCCTTTATAGACTGAATTGTTTCACTTAGCAATATGCATTTATCTCTCCTCCATGTCTTCTCATAGTTGAATGGCTCACTTATTTTTTATCAATGAATGATATAGCATTCTCTGGATGTACCACAATTTGTTTATTCATTCACCTACTGAAGGACATCTTGGTTACTTCCAAATTTTGGCAATTATAAATAAAGCCTCCATAAACATGTGTGTGTGTATCCTCCACAGACATGCAAACATCCATGGTTGTAAGCTTTCAACACTTTGGGGAAAATAACATGGAGAGTGACTGCTGGATTGTATGATAGGAGTGTTTTTATCTTTGTAAGAAATGACTAAATTGTTTTCTGAAATGGCTGTATCATTTTGCATTCCCACCAGCAATGAATGAGGGTTTCTCTTGCTCCATATCCTTGCAGGTATTTTACTTTGTCAGTGTTTTGGATTTTAGCCATTGTAATAGGTGTGTACTGGAATCTCATCGTAGTTTTAATTTGCATTTCCTTGATGACATGTGATGTGTAGCATCTTTTCATACATGCATTTGAAATACGTGTATCTTCTTGGGGAGGTGTCTGTTCAGATCTTTTGACCATTTTGCAATTGAGCCATTCAATTTCTTATTATAGAGTTTTAATGGTGCTTTATTTATCTCGAATAGCATTCCTTTATCACAGTTATGCTTTGCAAAGATTATCTTCCAGGATGTGGCTAGTCTTTCCTTTCTCTTAACAGCATCTTTCACAGAACATAACTTGTAATTTTAACAAAGTTAACTTATCCATGTTTCCTTTCATGGATTACGTTTTTGGTGTTGTATCTAAAAAGTCATCACCAAACCCAAGGTCATCTGGTATTTTTCATGTGTTATCTTCTAGTTTTTCTGGGAGGGTAATATTTACTCTATATGTCTGGATTTTCCAGTATTGAGTGTATATAAATATAGAGTGTGTGTGTGTGTGTGTGTGTGTATATGCAAATATACATATTTGCATTTTATTTTTATTCCATCAATAAATATATATTTCCTTTTTTGCTTTATTATTTCAACTTTTATTTTAGATTCCAGGGCTATCTGTGCAGGTTTGTCACACGGGTTTATTATGTGACGCTGTAGTTTAGAGTACAAATGATCCTGTAACCCAGGTAGTGAGCACAGCACCCAAAAAGTAGAGTTTCAGCCCTCACTGCCCTGCCCGTCCCCCACCTCTGGTAGTCCCAGCATCTATTGTTTCCGTTTTCTTATCTGTGTAGACCCAGTGCTTAGTTCCTGCTGATGTGACAACAAGCAGCATTTGGTATTTGGTTCCTGTCTTACCTCCTTTAGGAAAACGTCCTGCAGTTGCATCCATGTTGCTGCTGTGAAGGTGATTTTTTTCTAGATTATGGCTGTATAGTATAGTGTTTCATGGGGCATATGTACCACACTTTCTTCATCCAATCCTCTATCAGTGGGCACCTATGTTGATTCTGTGTCCCTGCTATTGTGAGTAGCAATGAATGAGCTTACGTTTGCATGTGTCTTTTTGGAAGAATGACTTCTTTTCCATTAGGTATGTGTCCAGTAATGGAATTGCTGGATCAAGTGGTAGGTCTGTTCTAAGTTCTTTGAGAAATCTTCAAATTGTTTCTCACAGTGGCTGAATGTAAATTATTAACATTTCCACAAACAGTACATACGCATTCCCTTTTCTCGCCAGCATCTATTATTGTTTGACTTAAAAAAAATTCAACTTTTATTACAGATTAAAAAGTACGCCTACATGTTTGTTATATGCGTAAACTGATGATGAAGCTTGGGGTTCCAATGATCCAGTTATTGGAACCAGCTTTTATCTTTGTAAGAAATGACTAAATTGTTTTCTGAAATGGCTGTATCATTTTGCATTCCCACCAGCAATGAATGAGTGTTCCTCTTGCTCCATATCCTTGCAGGTATTTTACTTTGTCAGTGTTTTGGATTTTATCGCTTATCCAGCAAGCGTAGTTCCCAACAGGTGGTTCCTCGGGCCATGCCTCCCATCCCCCATCTCCCATCTAGTGGTTTCCAGTATCTATTGTAGCCACCTTTACATTCATGCATATCCACTTTTTAGATCCCATTTATAAATGAAAAGATGTGGCATTTGGCCTGGTTTTGTGTCAGGTGATTTAGGATAATGGCCTCCAGTTCTACCCATGTTGTTGCAAAGGACATAATTCTCCTTGTTTTTTTTTTTTTTTTTTTTGAGACGGAGTTTCGCTCTCGTTACCCAGGCTGGAGTGCAATGGCGCGATCTCGGCTCACCGCAACCTCCGCTTCCCGGGTTCAGGCAATTCTCCTGCCTCAGCCTCCTGAGTAGCTGGGATTACAGGCACGCGCCACCATGCCCAGCTAATTTTTGTATTTTTAGTAGAGACGGGGTTTCACCATGTTGACCAGGATGGTCTCGATCTCTTGACCTAGTGATCCACCCGCCTCGGCCTCCCAAAGTGCTGGGATTACAGGCTTGAGCCACCACGCCCGGCCAATTCTCCTTGTTTTTATGGCTGCATAACAGTCTATGGTGTACAGTTACCCTTGTTTCTTTACCCAATCCACTGTTGATGGGCACTTAGATTGATTCCATGGCCTCACTGTTGTGAATAGCACTGCAATTAACACACCAGTTCATGTGTCTTAATGATAGAATGATTTATTTTCCTCTAGGCATATACCCAGTAGTGGCATATCTGGGTAAAATGGTAGTTCTATTGTAAATTATGTGAAAAATCTCCAAACTGCTTTCCACAGTGACTGCACTAGTTTGCATTCCCACCAACAGTGTGTAAGCAGTCCACTTTTCTGCAGGCTTGCCAACAAATTTTCGACTTTTTAGTAATCACCACTCTGACTGGTACGAAATGGTATCTCACTGTGGTTTTGATTTGCGTTTCTCTGATGATCAGTGATGCTGAGCATTTTTTCATGTTTCTGGCCTCATGCATGTCTTCTCTTGAAAACTGTTCATGTCCTTTGCCCATTTTTTAATGGGTACTTTTTTTCTTGTAAATTTGTATAAGTTCCTTATAGATGCTGGATATTGGACTTTTGTCAGATGTGTACTTTGCAAAAATTTCTCCCATTCCTCAGATTATGTATTTATTCTGTTGATAAGTTTATTTTGCTGTGCAGAAACTTTCATTTAGTTAGATCTCACTTGTCAAGTTTTGTTTTTGTTGTAAGTGTTTTTGACGACTCAGACAAAAATTCTTTGCCAAAGCCTATGTTGAGAAGGAATTTCCTAGATGATCTTCTAGAATTTTTATAGTTTGAGGTACTACATTTGAGTCTTTAATCCATCTTGTGTTAATTTTTGCATCTTGAGTTAAATTTGTCTTGTTCAGTTCTCCAGGAAAATGCTTCCAGCTTTGGCCCCTTCGGTATGCTGTTGGGTGTGGGTTTGTCATCTATAGCTCTGTTTAGTTTGATGGCTGTATTGGATTTCCTAACTTGATGGTATTTTGTTCAGGTTTGCATTTTCTTCCTGGCAGCAAAAAGAAAAAAGTGAGACAAATCACATTGCCCAACTTCAAACTAAACCCTCACACCTTCAATGCCTAATCTGTTCATGGTTTTTATCAAGAAGGGTGGTAGATGTTATTGAAAGCTTTCTCCTTGTCTATTGGGATGATCACATGCTGTTTGTTTTTGATTCTGTTTGTATCACGAATCACATTTATGGATGTGCAGCCTTTCATCCCAGAAATAAAGCCTGATTGATCACGGTGAATTATGTTTTTGATGTGCTGCCCAATAAGTTTGCTAGGATTTTGTTGAGAATTTTTGTAGCTATCTTCATCATAGTTTTTGGCCCCAAGTTTTCTTTTTTTCATTGTATTTCTGCCAGATTTTGGTATCAGGATGATGCTGCCTTCATAGAATGAAGGAGAAATTTATCATACTTAATTTTTTGGAAAAGTTTCAGTAGGATTGGTATCAAATCTTCTTTGTGTGTCTGGTAGAATTTGGCTGTGAATTCTTCTGGTCCAGGGCTCTTTCTGGTTGGTAGGTTTTTAGTACTGATTCAATTGCCTGACTTGCTGGTATTTTGTTCACGTTTTCATTTTCTTCAAGGATTCATTCCATGAAGAGGTTGTTTGTTTCTGGGAATTTATCCATTTCCTCTAGGTTTTCTAGTTTGTGTGCATAGAGATGTTTTTAATAGTCTGATTATCTTTTATATTTATTTGGGGTAGGTTATAATGCCATTTTTATTATTTCTGATTGTGCTTCTTCTATCTTCTTTTTTTCCTTTGTTAATCTACCTAATGATCTATTAGTCATTCTTTCAAATAATAAATTCTTAGCTTCACTGATCTTTTGTATGAACTTTTGGGTCTCAATGTCTTTCAGTTCTTCTCTGATTTTAGTTATTTCTTTCTTCTACTAGCTTTGGGGTTGGATTGTTCTTTTTTTCTTAGTTTCTCTGGTTGTCATGTGAGATTCCTAATTTGAGATCTTTCTACCCTCTTGAAGACATTTAGAGTTACAAGTTTTCCTGTTAAAGCTGCTTTAGCTACATCCCCAAAACAAAGTTAAGTCATATCTCTGTTTTCATTAACTTCAAGAATTTATTTTATTTTTTAATTTTGTTGTTTGCTCAAGAGTTATACAGAAGCGAGTTGCTCAGTTTTCAGGCTTCTGTGTAGTTTTGAGAGATCTTCTTGGTATTGATATCTATTTATATTGCACTGCTTTTCAAGACCATGCTTGGTATGATGTCAGTTTTTTTGAATGTATTGTGACTTGCTTTATGGTTGAGCATGTGGTTGACCTTAGAATATGTTCTGTGTGCAGATGAGAAGAATGTATATTCTGTGGTTGTTGAGTGGAGTACTCTATACATCTCAAGTAGGTCCACTCGTTCAAGTCTTGAGTTTAAGTTCAGAATTTCTTTGTTAGTTTTCTGCCTTAATAACCCATGTAACATGAGGCAGGTGGATTATTTGAGGTCAGGAGTTCAAGACCAGCTTGGCCAATATGGCAAGACCCCTTCTCTACTAAATACACAAAAATTAGCCTAGCGTGGTAGCACTCTCCTGTAGTCCCAGCTACTTGGGAGGCTGAGGTAGGAGAATTGTTTGAACCCAGGAGGTGGAGGTGGCAGTGAGCCGAGATCAGGCCACTGCACTCCAGCCTGGGTGACAGAGTGAGACTTCATCTCAAAAATAATAATAATAATCTATGTAACACTGTCAGTAGGGTGTTACAGTCTCCCCCTAATATTTTGTGGCTGTCTTTCCATTAGTCAAGAAGAACTGGTTTTATGAATCTGGTTGTTCCTATGCTGGGTGCAGACATGTTTAGGATAGTTAAGTCTTCTTGTTGAATTGAACCCTCTATAATTATGTAGTGTCTTTCTTTGTTCTTCCTGATTGTTGCTGGCCTAAAATCTATTTTATCTGATACAAAAATAATCTGTTCTTTTTTATTTTCTGCTTGCTCGGTAGATCTTTCTCCAACCCTTTCCTTTGAGTCTGTGTGTGTCATCGCATGTGAGATGTGTCTCTTAAAGACAGCAGACAGTTGGGTCTTATCTTTTTATCCAGTTACCACTCTACGCCTTTTAAGTGGGGGCATTTAAACTATTTGCATTAGGGTTAGTATTGATAAAAGAGATTTTGATCCTGTCATGGTGTCGTTGTGTGTTTTGTAGACTTGCTTGTATAGTTGCTTCGTGTTGTACATTTACTATGTGCTTAAGGGTATTTTTGAGTAGCATGTTTTGGTTCTTTTTCCCACGTTTAGCACTCACTTAAGGGCCTCTTGTAAGAGTGATCTGTTGGTAACAAAAGACCTTAGAGCTTGCTTGCCTGAGAGGATTATTTCTCCCTCACTTATGAAGCTTAGTTTGGTGGAATATGGTATTGTTGGTTGAAAATTCTTTTCTTTAAGAATGCTGAAAATGGACTCCCAATCTCTTCTGGCTTCCAGGGTTCCTGCTGAGAGATCTGTTGCTAACCTGATGAGGTTTCCTTTGTAGGTTACTGGGCCCTTCTCTCTAGCTGCCTTTAAAATTATTTCTTTTGCACTGACCACAGTGAATCTGATGACTATGTGCCTCGAGGGTGGTCATCTCGTGCAGTATCTTGCAGGGGTTCTCTGTGTTTCTTGAATTTGTATGTCCTCCTCTCTAGCAAATTTAGGAATTTTTTCATGGGGTGTGTCCTCAAATATGTTTTTCAAGTTGCTTACTCTCTGTGCCTCTCTTTCAGAAATGCCAATGAGTTGTAAATTTGGTCTCTACATAACCCCACATTTCTCAGAGGTTTTGTTCATTTTTTAAATTCCTTTGTTTTTATTTTTGTCTTACTGAGTGTATTTGAAGAACCAGTCTTCAAGCTCTGATATTCTTTCTTCAGCTTGATCCATTCTGCTATTAATGCTTCTGATAGTAAAATTCTTGAAGTAAATTTTTCGTTTCCAGAAGTTCAGTCTGGTTCTTTCTTAAAATGACTAATTTTCCTTTCAGCTATTGGAATGTTTTTCTTGATTCCTTGGATTGGGTTTCAACTTCTCCTTGTCATCCAGATGCTGAATTCTACATCCTTCATTTCAGTCATCTCAGCCCGGCTAAGAACCATTTCTTGGGTGGGGTCGTGTGTTCATCCGACGGAAGGGCACACTGACTTGTGACTTGCCAGAGTTCGTGCATGGATTCCTTCTCATGTGTGAGGACTGGCATTCCTTCAACTGTGAAGGAAGTGGCCTGTAGTCAGTTGGCTTTCTTTCTGGGTGTTTCTGAGGGTCAGGACTGTGTTCAGAATCTTTATTTGTGCTGGATCTTTGCCTTAACTTTCGTTTTCACAGGTGCTGTGTACTGGACCGTTCTGACGCTGCATTGTGGGCGGTGAACCCGTGGGTGTTGCTTAACACGGGCTCTGAGTCTGCTGCGTGACCCTCTTGTTTTGGCACCGTTGGAAATAGCACACTGAGGTGGGGGAGAGAGATGCCCCCTCCCTTAGCAGAGGCTCCTGGGTCCCCGGAGCCACCTCTCATCATTAGCTCTGTGCCTGCTCTCTTTCCTTAGGTTTTCTGGTCCCTGAGCCTCCCTCAGGAGGGGCCACAGTTGTCAGACTGGATGCACTTTTTCCAGCCTGGCCCTGCAGAGGGAGGCACATCTGGCTCCTCCGTTGGCCTGTAAACCCGGATGTGTCACCCCTCTCAGTGTTCCCAGGCTGAGGGCTCACTCCTGCTCATACACCACCCAAGAAGCAAGTCCCACTGGGCTAGGAGCCGTGGGGATGGGTGGGGTTGCCCAAACTGCTGACCGGCTGCTTCCCAGGGAACAAGGGGCTACACCCACCTGCAGCATTCAGCCAGAAGCAGGTCCTCTCTGCTGGAAGCTCTGGTGGGTGGGGGCCACGTGGCTTCAAAACTGGGGGCCTACCCTGCCAAGCAGGTGTTTTCCAGGGGAACAGGGAATGTGCTCACCTCAGAGTTCAGATGGAAGCTGGACCACTGTGCTGGAAGTGTTAGCAGGTGTGGCCCACCTGGTTACCAGGGGTGGGGGTGGGTGGGGTTGCTCACTCTCCCGCCCCATTGTTTCCTGCCTGCAGAGTTTCACCAGGAGCAGGACTTCTGTGCTCCTCTTCTGCTTTGTAGGTCTCCGTTTAGATCTATGACATCCTTCGGGTGAATTTTTTTGAAGGGGTTAAGGTCTTTATCTAGATTGTTTCATTTGTTTGCATGGAGACGTCCGGTTTCCCCAGCGTTTGTTGAATAATGATCTTTTCTCTATTGTCATTGTCTTTGCAGAAACTGTAAATCTGACTCAGCTGTTGCTGTTGCTGATGATTCTTGCTCAATTTTGTAACTTACAGAAATGGTGAGCTCCAATTGCTTGGATGTTTTCTGCAGCAATTCATTGGGACCTAACATTAAGGTGTTTTTCTTTGGCAAAGAGTGGTGTTTTATTCTTCAAGTAGCAAAGCAGGACTACTTTTAAGAAAAGTTTTAGCATAGGGTATCCTGGACCACTCCTGCTTGAAGGGCAGTTTGAAGTGGTGAATTTTCAGGAGCTATTTTTGGTTCATAAAGCTGAGACAGACCAATTTTCTTTATCACGGGATGTCGGTTTGGTGTCAGGCTGCTAGATACAGCAGCAGAGTGTGCTCATTTAAAACTCGAATTTCAGATAAACAGTGAGAAAATTTTTAATATATGTATATTGCATAGGACATGTTTGCTCTAAACACTAATCCACTGTTTATCTGAAATTCCTATTCAACTGAGTATCCTATAGTTTATCACCAAGTCTGGCAATTCTGGCTAAGAGACGTTTAAAAATCGTTCCTCCTTTCACTTGGGTGACCTTGAAGTGTGCCAGTCCCAAACTGGGCATGCCTTGGGGGCCGGCTACTCAGGAAGCCCCGAGGCAGCCACTGACATCAGACCATGGCTGCCTTTGCATTTGAACTTCCTTCGAGTTCTTCCTCGTGAAAATGTCTCTTCTTTACTAGTTCCAGGTTGCAATGCAATTTTTAAAACCCTTTTATCCAATATTCATAAGTATTTTTGTTAATAACATTTTCTTGATATCTAGAGATCAGAACACCAGTTGGCCTGCTTGTGTGTGTAGTCCAGGGTTCCTAGAAAGGCCCTGGAAGAGTCTGTGTCACAAATCCAAAGTCCAGGGCACCTCTCTGCAGGACAGAACCCAGCCCCACTGGAGACGCATGACGTATACGTAAAAACCCTGTATAATATGTTATATATGTATAGGTTGTACATATATACCTATGTATGTGTGTGTATATATGCATGTGTAACACTCCAGTGCAATCATAGCTCACTGTAGCCTTGGGCTCCTAGGCTCAAGACATTCTCCTGCCTCAGCCTCCCCAGCAGTTACAATTTCAGATGCATGCGACCACACCTGGCTAATTTATTGTCACTATTATTAATATTATTTATAGAGAGGGAGTTTTGCTGTGTTACCCAGGCTGTTCTCAATTCCTGCCTCAAGTAATCCTCCTGCCTCGTTCTCTCGGAGTTCAGGGATTTTAGGCGTGAGCCACTGTGCCTCTCCCCTTTAACTTCCTGCCTCGTTCTCTCGGAGTTCTGGGATTTTAGGCGTGAGCCACTGTGCCTCTCCCCTTTAACTTCCTGCCTCGTTCTCTCAGAGTTCTGGGATTTTAGGCGTGAGCCACTGTGCCTCTCCCCTTTAGCTTCCTGCCTCGTTCTCTCGGAGTTCTGGGATTTTAGGCGTGAGCCACTGTGCCTCTCCCCTTTAGCTTCCTTACTTTACTTACTTGTTCTGAGACAGGGTCTCGCTCTGCGGCCCAGGCTGGAGTGCAGTGGTGTGATCACGGGCCAGTTCTTCTGAATACGTGCCTAGAGGGGTATTGCTGGATCACAGGGTAATGCGTTTAGCTTTCTGAGGAACCTCTGTACTGTGTTTTACAGCAGCTGCACCTTCTGACTTTTCCACAAACAGTGCTCATGGGTTCTAGTTTCTCCACATCCTCTCGAATGCTTGGCATTTTCGGTGATTTTCATTTAGTAACTTTCATCTTGGGGATATGAGATGATATCTCATTGTGTTTGGATGTACATTTCCCTAATGATTTCTTGTTTTGAGCATATACTTGACCATTTGTGTGTCTTCTTTGAAGAAGTGTCTATTTAAGGTTTGGCTCAGTTTTAAATCTGGTAGTTTATTTGTTGTTGTTGTTGACTTAGAAAGTTCTTTATATATTTAGGACATTTATTCTTTACTGGATAGATGATTTGCAACGATTCTCTCCCGTTGTGTGGGTTGTCTTTTCCTTCTCTTGGTAGTGTTCTTTGGTGCACAAAAGGGTTTTATTTTTCTCTTTTGATGTAGTCTAATTTATCTATTTTTACTTATAATACCTGTGGTTTTGTTGACATATCCAAAAATTATTGTGAAAATCAATGTCATAATGCTTGTGTTTTCTCCTAGGAGTTTTCTAGTTTTAGGTCCAACTGCGGATGTTTGATCCACTGTGAGTTAATACATGCACATCACATAAGGTAAGGATCCAAATTCATTCTTTGGGTTGTGCATATCCAGTTTTCTTGAGATCATTTGTTAAAAAGATGGCCCTTTTCCCATTTAACAGCCTTGGGATCCTTGTTGAAAATTATTTGACCATATGTACTAGGATTTGTTCCTATTTTATTCCAATCCTGTTTATGTCTGTCTTTATGCCAGTACCACATAGGTCTTCTTGAATCCTATTTAAAATGTGCGTTATACACATTCGATTACTATAGTTTTGTAATAAGTTCTGAAATCAAGCAGTGTGGGTCTTCCAGCTTTGTGCTTCTTTCCAAGATTCTATTGGCTATTTGAGGTCCCTGGAGATTCCATATGAATTTTAGGATGGATTTTTCTGTTTCTTCCAAAACTGCTACTGGGACTTTGAGAGGGATTGCACGAAATCTGCAGATTGCTTTGGGTGGTACTGACAGCAATATTAAATCTCTCAATCCATGAACACAGTAAATCTTGCCATTTATTTATATATTATTTATTTCAATAACACTTTTTAGTTTTCAGCATACAAGTCTTTTACCTCCTTGGTTAAGTTTATTCCTTTTATTATTTTAGATGCTATCATAAAAGAATTTTTGTTTCACTCTCACCTTAAGGTCATACATTGTTAGCATATAGAAATGGAACAAAATTTTGTGTGTTGATTTTTATTGTGTAACTTTGCTAACTTGGTCCATTAGTTCTAGCAAATTTCCGATGTGTAGAATCTTTAGGGTTTTCCACACAAACGATCATATTGTCTGTAAACAGATAGTTTTACTTAAAACCATAGCAGTTTTTAATGTTGGAGAATTTATAGCCCATCTGAACTAATAATTTTTTAATTGATATAAAGAAATATTTTTAAAACTTGATATGAAGAAATTTTGCCCTAGCATTTGAATAATAAAGTGTTTTAAAACTGAAATTACAAATTATCTTTGAAGCAATAAATAGAAGGACATTTAATACCAAAACAGGGTAGCACTACAAAACCTGCAGAGCTTTGCTATTGATTACAAAGAAACAAAACAAAATAATCTGTTTATTCCTCATGGGAATAAGCATAAACTAGGAAGTGATATTAATAACAATTTTAAACACTGAAATTAATAAAAATAAAATACAAAATTCATAAAATATACAGGAAAGTAAAACATTTTATAAAAGGTGTTCCTTTAATAAGGCCATCGACATAATTAAAATGTACATCAAAGCAATTAAAAAGCAAATTGGCACCTTTAGAAGTACAGAGACATGATCAAATATACAAATGTGTAGAAACAATTAGAAGTAAATGTTAGGTGTAACTCTAGGAATAACCAAACACACACACACACACACACACACACACACACACACACACACAGAAAAGTATATAATAATCTGGCAAAATGTGCACTATAAACACAGTTCAGAAGAGCTAGAAAATTTCAATTGACTAAATACAAAAATAGATTGTAAAAGTGTTTACAGATTGGCCTTTAAGAAAGGTAAATGTGTCAGATTGTTTCACATTTCCAGAAAATAACAGATAAATTGAATGTTACATAAATTATTCAAGGAAATTCAAATAACTGAAATGTTTTCCAAGTCATTTTATGAAGCCAGAACAAATTATTACCAAAACTTGGCAAACATGGACAAATGAAAATTACAGAAAATTCTTAAATATTAACATAGTTCCAAAAATATAAATAAAATATTAGTAAATAAAATCTAAAAATTTAAAGAATAATTTATTACAACCAAGTTAGATTTATTCCAGATATGTAGAAATGGTTAAAAATTATGAAATATAACAAAATAACTCATTAGCTTAAAAAATGAAAGATTAAAACCTTTATATGAATTTTCAAAAATGATGCAAACATTTGATAACATTAAACATTTGATGAAATTAAAAATCAGTGCTATTGGGAGTAAAAACTTTAGAAAACATAGAAATAAAAAAATTATATAAATTGAAGAAAAACACTGTTCTAAATATTGATTTTCTGGAGTCATTTACATTAAAATCAAGTTCAGAAGAGGGATGCCTCTCATTTAGAGGTTCTGGTTAATTCAATATAATAAAAAACGAAAATAATTACCTAAAAGTATAATTGTATCTACAGAAAATCCAAGACAACCTAATATTGTTAAAGCAATCAAAAATATTTATTAAATAATGTATGATTACTATGGAAGCAATTACTGAAAATATATACATATTTTTAAATAACATTTATAATGGACATAAAAAGCAAAAAAGGTTTAGAAATAAAAGTAATGATAACAGTATCAAATGTTTATAAAGTTAAGCCTCAATGAAGAACCTAAAAGATACACAGTATATGTAAAAAAAAAAAAAAAAAAAAAAAAACATTGAAATACATGGATTTCATTTTTTAAAAATTGTCACTTTCTGATTTGTTAAAGTGCAAAAATTAATAAGTAAAGTTAGAGAAATTTTAGCTAGATTCTCAAGTTTTAATTTAGCTGGACAAAATTATCTTAGCTTCACATGGAGGAATATGTATGTCTTAGGCTGTCAAGTGTACTTATGAAAAAGAAACAGCAGAAACAACCTATTTGATCCAATGTCAAACTCTCATAAAGGCACATTGATGAAGAGTTTAACCAGACACACAGGTCAATGTAAGAAAATAGATAAAGAGTTAAAACTAATATTTATGAAAATTCACTATGTGATAAGGGAGATATTACCTGAAGTCAGAAGGAAAAGCAATCTATGTGAAAATTAGCAAAAATGAGTATAGATAAGGAAAAAAATTAATCGAACTTTTCCATCATGCCATATATATTTTTAAAAGCTGATAATTTATAAATCTAAATATTTACTGCAGTATTACCATATAGGCAGGTCAAAAGCAAATGAATAAATAATAAACAATGAGACCCGGTGCAGTGGCTCATGCCTGTAATCCCAGCACTTTGGGAGGCCAAGGCAGGTGGATCACCTAAGATTGGGAGTTCGAGACCAGCCTGATCAACATGGAGAAACCCTGTCTCTACTGAAAATACAAAAAAAAAATACAAAAAAAAAAAAAAATGCCTGTAATCTCAGCTACACTTGAGGCTGAGGCAGGAGAATCGCTTGAACCCAGGAGGCAGAGGTTGTGGTGAGCCAAGATCATGCCATTGCACTCCAGCCTGGGCAACAAGAGTGAAACTCTGTCTCAAGTAATAATAATAATAATAATAATAATAACAACAACAACAGCAATGAAACAAAAACCTGAAACAAAGTGAATGTTTTTTATTGGAGAAAAGATAAACTTAGGACAGTTATCCTTTGGAATTTCATGCAGACATTAAAAGAAATAATGCAGCAATCTACCAGTTGCTTTGGAAAAATTTGGACAAGTTAAAAAATAAATATGCAAACACACGTATCATATGGATCTAATTTATTACAAAAAAATCATACATCAATAACAGACTGAAGGAGAGCCAATTCAAGAGCGAAATCCCATTCACAATTGCTACAAAGAGAATAAAATACCTAGGAATACAACTAACAAAGGATGTAAAGGACCTCTTCAAGGAGACCTACAAACCACTGCTCAACGAAATAAGAGAGGACACAAACAGATGGAGAAACATTCCATGCTCATGGTTAGGAAGAATCAATATTGTGAAAATGGCCATACTGCCCAAAGTAATTTATAGATTCAACGCTATCCCCATCAAGCTACCTATGACCCTCTTCGCAGAACTGGAAAAAAACACCTTAAATTTCCTATGGAACCAAAAAAGTCAAGACAATCCTAAGCAAAAAGAACAAAGCTGGAGGAATCACACTACCTGACTCCAAACTATACTACAAGGCTAAGGTAATCAAAACAGCATGGTACTGGTACCAAAACAGAGATATAGACCAATGGAACAGAACAGAGACCTCGGAGGCAATGCCACACCTCTACAACCATCTGATCTTTGACAAACAGGACAAAAACAGGCAATGGGGAAAGGATTCCCTGTTTAATAAATGGTGTTGGGAAAACTGGCTAGCCATGTTCAGAAAGCAGAAACTGGACCTCTTCCTGAAACCTCACACTAAAATTAACTCCAAATGGATTAAAGACTTAAACATAAGACCTAACACCATAAAAACCCTTGAAGCAAACCTAGGCAAAACCATTCAGGACATAGGCATAGGCAAGGACTTCATGACTAAAACACCAAAAGCATTGGCAACAAAAGCCAAAATAGACAAATGGGAGCTAATTAAACTTAAGACCTTCTGCACAGCAAAAGAAACAATCATTAGAGTGAACCGGCAACCAACGGAATGGGAAAAAATTTTGCAGTCTACCCATCTGACAGAGGGCTAATATCCAGAATCTACAAAGAACTAAAACAGATTTACAAGAAAAAAATCGAACAACCCCATCAAAAAGTGGGTGAAGGATATGAACAGACAGTTTTCAAAAGAAGACATACATGAGGCCAACAAACATATGAAAAATGTTCATCATCACTGGTCATTAGAGAAATGCAAATCAAAACCACATTGAGATACCATCTCACACCAGTTAGAATGGAGATTATTAAAAAATCTGGAGACAACAGATGCTGGAGAGGATGTGTAGAAATAGGAACACTTTTACACTGTTGGTGGGAGTGTAAATTAGTTCAACCATTGTGGAAGACAGTGTGGTGATTCCTCAAGGACCTAGAAATAGAAATTCCATTTGACCCAGCAATCCAAGTATATATCCAAAGGATTATAAATCGTTCTATTATAAAGACATGCACACGTATGTTCACTGAGGCACTGTTTATAATAGCAAAGACCTGGAACCAACCCAAATGCCCATTGATGATAGACTGGACAAGGAAAATGTGGCACATATACAGCATGGAATACTATGCAGCCATACAAAAAGATGAGTTCATGTCCTTTGTAGGGACATGGATGAATCTGGAAACCATCATTCTCAGCAAACTGACACAAGAACAGAAAATCAAACACCACATGTTCTCACTCATAAGCAGGTGTTGAACAATGAGAATGCAGGGACACAGGGAAGGGAGCATCACACACTGCTGTTTGTTGTAGGGGAATATGGGAGGGATACCGGGGGATAGGGAGGTTGGGGCGGGATAACATGGGGAGAAATGCCAGATATAGGTGACAGGGGGATGGAGGCAGCAAACCACATTGCCATGTATGTACCTATGCAACAATCCTGCATGATCTGCACATGTACCCCAGAACCTAAAGTGAAATAAAATATATATTTAAAAAAAGAATCAAGGGGAGGGACAGCAAGGGGTGGGGAGTTGGGGAGAGATAGCATGGGGAGAAATGCCAGATATAGGTGAAGGAGATGAAGGCAGCAAATCACGCTGCCATGTGTGTGCCTATGCAACAATCTTGCATGTTCTTCACATGTACCCCAAAACCTAAAATGCAATTAAAAAAAAAGAATCAGTGACAATTAGTTTTGTTTGTGTGTGCACATTTTTGTGTAAATATATACAAAAGCAAGTTACTAATCATGCACCACAATTTAAGTCCAGAAGTGAAAAGAGCTTGACTTGGGAGCACAGTGAGGTGGGGGTTACTTTATAGAACCACCACAACTCTCATCAGGTTTGTACATGGTGTGTGGGCATGAGTGTCGTGAAATAGTGGATGAAAGTCTGTTCAATGACCTGTTGATGATAACAAAGATGGGAATTCAGACAGTTTTTACTTTTTCCTTACACAGTTCTGAAATTGTTGCAATCTATTACAACAGCATATATTTTAAAAACATTCTTATTTTGCTGTAGTTTTAGACTTACAGAAAAATTGTGAAGACAGTACAGAGATTTGCCACATACCCCTACACCCAGTTTCCTCTGTTATTAACACCTTATCTTAGTATGGTGAATCTGTTGACGTTAATTACGGAATACTGATGCGTTGTTATTAACTAAAGCCCACACTGTTCAGTATCTGCTGTTCTTTCTGCCCTAGGATCCCGTTACTGTTCGTCGTCACGTCTCCTTATGCTTGTCTTGACTATGACAGCTTTTCAGACGTAGCTCTTTTACTGTGTGGATTACAGGTCAGGTCTCTTGTGGAATAAGCCTTGATAACTTGTCTGACTTTGTCTCATGAGGAGGTTGGGGTTATGGGTTTGGGGGTGAGGACCACGGAGGTGAAACACCAGGCACACCATGGCGTGTGGAGGTACACGATCCATGTGGCTTTTCGCTGTTGACCTTGACCTTGACCGTCTGGCCGAGGGGGTGTCTGTCTGGCTTCTCCACGTAGCACTCCTCTTCTTCTCCCCTTTCCAAAGTGCACTCTTAGGGCAGAGCCACCACCCAGTTAATACGGAACAAGGGAAGAGTCAGGCTCCAGCTCCTTGAGGAAGAAGTATCTACCTAAGGATTCCTCCGCATGGCAAAGTGGTCTTTTCTCTCCATTTATATACCTATTTATTTAGTCATTTGTTTAGATCAGAATGGACTCATGGATATTAGTTTATACTCTTGGTTGTGATCCAACGTAACTTTATTCATCGTTGCTCAGATTGTTCCAGTTTTGGCCATTAGAGGCATCTTCAGTTGCCTTTTGGGGCTCATTCATTATTTTTGTTGGCTTTTTTTTTTTTTTTTTCTGGCTGTACAAGATGCTCCAGGCTATCTTGTATATTTCCTGCCCCAGCACTCGCCATTTACCCAAGGATGCCTGGTTCCTTTTATGTGAGAATGGTACAGGAAACTGAAATGCTGCTCCAGGTTGCTTGGGGGCTCCTTGCCACTGCATTATTACTGCTTCTAGGCCGTCTCAGCAGACACAGGGAGGGAAGAGCTGGGTGTATATTCATGTATTCACAGATGCTTCTGGATGTGCCCGTCTGTACCAATACTCACCTGAATCGGAATTCATGCTGACGTGTCCCTCTCCAGTTCATACCATATACGCATTCTAGACTCTGCTTGTCTGTAACTTCCTACTTTGCTGTTCCCCATCCATTACTTCACTGATCAATTGCAGCAATCCCAGTATACACCTATAGCAGTATCAGAAGTGTCAACCCACAGTTCCATAGGCAGGAGCGTTATCAGCTAGGGCACCACTTATGTGCACATGCTCTTGCCTCGAGTAAATTCCACTCATGTCCAAAGTTACTTACAGCAGAGCCTCTCCTCCTACCACTTTCAATTAGATGGGTTCCTTTATCTGTAATACAGTTAAATATTTCTTGTCGTGTTCTTAATTCTATCATGGGATCCTAAAGTATTTAAATTTATTTGTATACCTTAATGCTCACTCCTTGCATTGTGAAGTTTAATACGTCCTACAAATCCTCGTGTCATGTATTCCGCATCACAGTATCTCACTGAATAGTTTCATTGCCCTAACGCACGCCCAGGGCTTCCCCTAGCTAGCCCTCCCACTTTACCTTTTCTCACCAGCACCGACCAATCTTTCTATTATTTCAATAGTTGTGCCTATTCCAGAATGTCAGATCACTGGAATCATACACTGTATTTTCGTGTTTTCAGATTGGCTTCCTTCACTTACCGGTATGCACAGTATGCGTTTGTGATACATGTTTGTCTCTTTGTGGCTTGATAACTCATTTTTCCTTATTGTAGAATTATTTTCCATTGTGTGCATATGTCACTTTTTATCCACTCATCTATTGAAGGACACCTTGTTTGATCTGAGATTTTTATAATTATGGATGACATGCGGGATTTTATTTCAGGATATAAAAACTTCAAAATAATTGAATAAATACCAATGAGCATGATGTTGGGTCATAGGGAAGATGACAGCTTTCTGAAACCTGTCAGCCTGTCCTTCAACGCGGCTGAACCCTTTGGTCTTCTCAGCAGCAATGAAGGAAAGCTCTCGTCGCTCTGCATCCTCACCAACTGCTACTGTCGTTTGTTTTGTATTATAGCTGTGAATATTTGCATAGTGGCATACCATTGCTATTTTAATTTGCAATTTCCTAATGTCAAATGACCATCTTTTCATGTGCTTGTTTGCCATGGGTAGATCTTCTTTTAGAAATGTCTATTACAATCTTTTGCCCATCTTTTAATACATATATATATATATTTTTTTTTTAATTTCACGTTAGGTTCTGGGATACATGTGCAGATCATGCAGGATTGTTGCATAGATACATACATGGCAATGCGGTTTGCTGCCTCCGTCCCCCCATCACCTATATCTCTGTGGATTTCTCCCCATGTTATCCCTCCCCAACCTCCCTACCCCCACCCGCTGTCCTTCCCCTAGTCCCCCCAACGGACCCCAGTGTGTGATGCTCCCCTCCCTGTGTCAATTTTTAAATTGTATTTGTATTCTTATTCCTGAGTTTTAAGGTTGTCATATATTTTGGGTGAGAGTTCCTTATCAGATGTGTATTCTGCAAATATTTTCTCCCTGTCTTTGGAACCTATTTTGATTCTCTTAAAATGTATTTGCTTAGGTAATGGCCGGATGTGGTGACTCACACCTGTAATCCCAGCACTTTGGAAGGCAAAGGTGGGCAGATCACCCGAGGTTAGGAGTTCAAGACCAGCCTGGCCAACATGGTGAAACTCCATCTCTTCTAAAAATATGAAAATTAGCCAGGCGTGGTGGTATGTGCCTGTAATCCCAGCTGCTTAGGAGGCTGAGGTAGGAGAATCACTTGAACCTGGGAGATGGAGGTTGCAGTGAGCAGAGATTGCACTGCTGCATTCCAGCCTGGGTGACAGAGCGAGACTCCATCTCAAAAAATAAATCAATAAATAAAATGTATTTGCTTAATCAGAAGTTTTGATTTTAAAAAATTCCAACATATCTGTAGAGTTAATTTTCTAATAGATGATGATCATGATGGTATAGATGTCCAATTTTCCAGCACCATTTGTTGAAAACACTATCCTAACTCCATTGATGTGCCTGTGTTTCTTGGTCAAAGATCAATTGTTTCAGCTATGTGGCTCTGCTTCTGAGTTTTAAATTCTATTCCACTGATATATTTGTCTGTTCTTTTACAAACACCATTCTGTTTTTATTGCTGTAACTTTGTAGTCAGTCCTTAAATCGGGCAGTTCTCCAGCTTGGCTCTTTATCAGTGTGTGTGCCTTTTGTTTGGTGTATTTAGTTCATTCACATTCAAGGCCATTACTGATATTAAATACAATCAGAGTAATATCTACCTTATCTGTACCTTTTTCTCTTTGTGTCTTTTTCCCCTCATTTTCTGCTTTCTCAACTAACTGAGCATTTTATATATTTTTTAATTTTCTCTCTTAGCATATCAATTACATTTATTTTTTTGCAAAGTACTTACCCTAGAGTTTGCAATATACATTTTTCTACCAATCTAAGCCTCCCCTCCACTGACACAATGCCACCGCCTGCATAGTGTATGTGCCTTCCAAGAGCATCCCCAAGTCCTCTCTTCCATCTCCTGATGCTGCAGTAATTTCTTTTACTTATTTATTTGTTACAGTTACTTAAACATGGCTAACATTCTTACTTTAGCAGTCATCTTTTAGAACAGTTAACAGTAAAAACAATAAAGATTTCATTGTACCTGCATTTACTACCTTCTTAAATCTTGACTGTGGGCTTCCCTAAATGCTCCTACTGAGAGAAATTCTGCATTTTGCTGCTCTTCCAGAGGGCACCTGTGGCTGTCACGCTGGAGCCCTGTGATGTGCAGGCCAGGTGTGAAGGAGGACTCCATAACTTCATGACCTTCACAAGCTCCCACTCCATCCCCCCCACACCCACTGAGGTGAGACACAAGGATAGAGGGACTGAGATGGAATTTTCCTTTCTCCAGGTGGTTCGAGTCTCTGGGTGTATTCCACCAGGGTTGCTCTTCCCCTTCTATTGCCAGAGACACTAGAGCATCTTCCATGGTTGGAGTTTCGGGAGGTAAAAATCACAAAATTGTGCCTTCCCCCCACCGCCGCCCCGAGACTGTGGTCCCTCAGAATCTGTTACTCTCATGCTAGTCCATACCCAGCTCCAGCCACACATCAAAATTTCCATCTAAATCCCCCGCCAATTTGTGACAGCAGCTGTTTCTGCTCCAGGTAAGCAGGTCTCAGCTGTGACTCTGTGGATTACCTCTCAACACTCCAGGCTGGCAGCTTCCCTGTATCCTCAGTTCTCTGATGTGTTTACAAAAGTTGTTGATTTTCTGTTTGATTTTTTTCCCAGCACTTTCTCATTATGGGACAACAGTAAAGACTTCTTCCATTTTAAATATTACAGCAAAACTGCAAGTTCCATATCTCCTTACCTAAAGAATTTAAAAATTAAGTGTTCATGAGGAAAACTGAAAACCCTACAGAGGGGATAAGTAAAATGTCATGAATTAAGGTCTTAAAAAGGACCAGGAAGATGAAATCTAGGCAATGAATTGAGGGCCTAATTTTGAAAAAGGAGAAATGTTTCCTCATCAAGAAAGAATAACAAAGAAGGATAAATATAGTAAGGGAGGATTTTAGATACCTCAGTTGGGATAGATTTGACATTTTCAATAAGGTAGAAATCAAGTAGTTTGGGTTAAAGTGGATTTAACAACTGGGGCAAAGCGGAAAGTATTGATAATAGAAGAATATAACAAAGAATCAATTAAAATACGAATCTGTCTTTTTCTGAATAAGCAGGGAGAGGCCACCCGATGTTAGGGGGCGTGGTTTCACACTAAGACACGGATCTCATCTCCCAACTTCCCTAATTTGCAGGAGAGAAAGTGGATGGGTGCTTCCCTTTGTGTGTGTCTGTGTCCTGGTCTCCTCTTCTCACGGGACACCTGCCACGTTGGATCAGGTCCACCACACTGACCTCGATTTACCTTCACCTCTTTAAAGGCCGCCCTAAATGCGGTGACACTGGAAGTCAGAGCTTCCACAGATGAGCTGTTGGGGACACGAGTCAGTCCACAGTAGCAGGCAAGGTGAGTGTTGCCAGGACAGTGGGGGAGCACCCGAGAAAGTGAACCGGTGTCAGTAAGAGAAAAAGCAGCAAGACTCAGGGAGGCCAATGGCCTCTCCATGGCGAGGACGTGGAGACTGCAGGTCCAGAGTGAAGCCCAGGGCCCAGCATTCCCAAGACACTCGGGCAAGTGGAGCAGACTTGGACTCCCGACGACTCCCTGTGCAGACGGCTGGAGGACACAAGGCGGTTTGTCCGGCGAGAAATGAACGCGCTTCCTCTGGCTTGCTGTTGGACCATGGACAGTTCTTGTTTCAGAAATAAAAAGTGTTACCGGGGGTATGGCTGCCTGTGCTGAAGATCTCACCTTCTCTAAAAATGAATTTGGACAAGTTCCCAGATTATACATCTGGCTCTCTACAACTCCACAGATGAGAACAGTGAGTAAACCCTGGTTCCACTCCCGCCTCATCTGAGACACTGGTGGGTGATTCCAGCCTCCGTAGCGTGACGCCACCCTGAGTGCGTGACAGGAGACCCGGCTCCCCATTATGGGCCCATCCTTAGAATCATTTCTGACACAACAGTCTGGGGACATCCCAATAATATAATAATCCCACAAGACAAATACATTCATTCTAAGAGTCCTGCCGTGCCACACAGAGTGCCCCCGCGCTCTGCCCGCTCTAGCTGTTTCTGAAAATAAACCCCGTTGATTGTTGGAAACAATTACTTAGCCACATGCTACAAAATATTATTTCTGTGAATGTAACTTCTTAGGAAAATATAGTTAGAATTTTAAAAAATTTAATATGAGGGAGGAGTACTCAGAGTGTTCCAATGAACTGCAGGTGATCTAAGAAGACCCTGTGGCTGAATTGCCAGAGTATTCATGAGAAAACCTATGTGATCTTACCATCACATTAGAATCACCTTGGGAGTGTCAAAAAATAGGAGTTCTCGGATCTCAACTCAGAGCAATTGAATTAAAAGCTGTGGGGGTGAGGCCCGGGCATCTGTGTTTAGTAAAGTGCTTCTGAAGATTCAAAGGCACAGGAAGGGCTGAAGGCTCCAGCAGCCAGCAGAAACTGAAAATGAAAGCACAGCTCAGTGTGTGAGTCTGAGCCCAAACGCCCAGGGGCTGACCAGGAGTTACAGATCGCTTAGAAAATGATGTCTTTGGGTCATCTAGGAAGACGAATTTTCTGTGAAGATTATTAGGGTAATTTCAAAGCAAATATTCTACTTATTTAATAGTATGAGCCGTTTTTAATCATTTCATGATTCTACTTCCATGCAAATAATTCATATGCTATTTAAACTTTGGCTGGGTGCAGTGGCTCACACCTGTAATCCTAACATTTTGGGAGGCTGAGGGGCAGGATCGCTTGAGCCCAGGACTCTAAGACCAGCCTGAGCCACATAGTGTGATGTCATCGCTACAGAAAATTTTAAAAATTAGCCTGGAGTGATAGCTCATGCCTGTAGTCCAACTCCTCAGGAGGCTGAGGCAGGACAATGGCTTGACCCTGGAGACAGAGGCTGCAGTGAGCCAAGATGGCACCACTGCACTCCAACCTGGGTGACGGAGTGAGACCCTGTCTCAAAACGAACAAACTTCCACCTATTCTTTACAGCACGGTTTCTAATAGATGCACCCTAATCGCATGTAACCTAAGAACACTACAGTGGCAATATTTTTAAAAAGCACTCAGACACTCAATTAATGAGAAATCCATATGGTTTGCATATATAAATTCCTTATTCATATAATCATCAATTCTTTGCCAAACTACACTGCAACTTTTGTACTTTCAATTTAACTAATATAAAGCACGTCATGAAAGTCTCTGCTATATTTAATTCAGTTAAATAAATTCTCCCCAGTTCATTAAACACCCATGGCAATTTCAGTTTCCCAAGGTGAGGAGACGGAGGTTGCAGTGGGCTGAGATCTCACCACTACACTCCAGCCTGGGCGACAGAGCAAGACTCCACCTCAAAAAAAAAAAAAAAAAAAAAAAAAAAAAGAGAGAGACAGCCTACAGGTTGAGAGAAAATATTTGCAAGCCATACGTCTGATAAGAGATTAATGCAACACAACTTAAAAATGGGCAAAGGACCTGACTAGACATTTCCTGTAAAAAAAGAAAAAAGACACACAGATAGGCTAAAGATACACGAAAAAAATGTGCAACGTCACTAATCTTTAGGGAAGTGTGAGTGAAAACCACACGAAGAGATTATCTCACGCCTGTTAGAACGGCTGTTATTGAAAAGATGACCAGTAGGTGTCAGTGAGGAGAAAAGGGAAGCCTCGTGCACTGTCGGTGGGAGCATAAATCAGCGTGTCACTAGGGAAACTGTGTAGAAGCTCCTTAGATGGTTAACAATAGATCTACTTATGATCCGGCCACCCCACTTCTGGCTGTACATCCAAAGCATTTGAAATTTGTATGTAGAAGAGATATCTGCACGCCCATGTTTACGGAAGAATTATGCACAACAGCCAAGCTACGAAATCAACCTAAGTGCCCATGAATGGATGAATTGGTAACGAAAATGTGGTGTATGAATACACAATGGAATACTATTCAGCCTTAAAGAGAAAGTAATTTTATGATTTGCAACAACGTGAATGAATCCAGAGGACATTATGCCAAGTGAAATAAGCTGTGCACAGAAAGACAGACATGGCGTGTTTTCACTCAGATGTGGAATCTAAAGTAACTGAGCGCCTAGAAGTAGGAAGTAGAAAGGTGGTTACCAGACACTGTGGCCTGAGGGAAAGAGGGATGTCTGCAAACGGGCACGAGGTTTTAGCAACTTAGAGAAATAAGTTTCTTGAGCTCTCTTGCCCAGCCTGGTGACTAGAGTTACCAGTAGAATATTGTATACATATAACATCACTTTATGCTCCATAAATTTACACAATTATAATTTGTCAATTTACAACAAAAATATCTTTTTGCTATTTTCTGTGAGATGACAGTCTCACGAATAAAGTCTTGGGAGGATTGGAAGCTGCCATGCATTGATTCAGGCAGTTTTCTGAGGAGAGAGTAATATTGAGAAATGTAATTATCTTGAAGTTCAAAATTATGTTTGTGCCTGGAAAGTCAAGGTAGAAATCTCCATTTCCTTACAGGCTCTATTATCTGCTTGCCTTTCACTTTCATTAACTCAGATGAAGATTTGGGAACATTTTTATATTAAATGTGTCACTTCTGCAACAATAATTTTCTCATGCTTTAAAAAAATGCAAAAGTCTTTAAGCACAAAAGACAGAAGGAATGTGAATCAGTTCCTTTTAGTGCAAAAACAAAGAAGACTTATGTACAATGTATCAAATGTGTACGTGTGTGTGTGTGTGTGTGTGTGTGTGGTCAGATGTTCCACTTTGAAGGATAAACAAGTTGCAAACTGTATCTCTGAGAGTTAGAGCAGGGGCAGGCTGCGAGCCGCCACACCCACCAGATTCCATGGTTTTGAGTTGCTCCACTGTTTCCGTGCCTATCATAACACGTGGGGGAAATCCCTCACTCAAGCCCAGCTTCCCCCATCAGAATTACCTGGACAGGCCTCATTTACATGAACATGTATTTAGACTTCGCAGTTTACTTGGAGTAAACTGTCTTTTTAAGGCTGAACGGCATCTCCCGGCATGGATACGCCACATTCTTTTGTTGTTTATTCACCAGTTGCTGGACTTTCCGATTGTTTCTGTCTTTTGGCTCTTGTGAACAACTGTGCTACGAACATCAGTGTACAATTATTTGTTCAAGTCCCTACGTTGAATTCCTCTGAGTATATACCCAAAAGTGAAACTGCTGGGCCATATGGTGATTCTACGCTTCACTTGTGGAGGAACCATGATACCATGTTCCTCGGTGATACACATTCCCGCTGGCAACACGCCTGTGTTCTAATGTCTCCATATTCCCCCCAACACTGGTTATTTCCTGTTTGTCTCGTTTTAGAACACCCACCCTATGGGTGTGAGATGGCATCTCCTTGTGGCTGCATTTGCCTTTCCCCGATGAGGAGAGATAAGGCATGTTCTCGTGTTTATCACCCGTTTGTGCAGCTTCTTGGAGAAAGTCCCTTCCTGTCCTTAGTCCTTTTCTAATTGTTTGTTTTTTTGCTGTTGAGTTCTATGAGTTCCTTACAAATGCTGGATGTTAATTTTTTATCAGATATACAAGTTGCTAACATTTTCCCCCTTTCTGTGCCATTTTCCTCTCTTGGGAGTGTCTTCGGTGCACAATTTTTAAATTTCAATGAGCTCCAATTTTCCCTTCCTTTGTCTCTGATGTTAGCGCCATATTTAAGAAATCATCGCCAAATTCAATGTCATGAAGCTTTTCTGGAATGTTTTCTTCTAAGAGTTTTGTAGTCTAAGTCTGACATTTACTGTTTGATCTGGGCTTCTCTTGGCCGTGGGGTTGCCTTTGTCCTCCAGCATCTTATCAGTGATGCTGTGTTTTATATAATCTGCTTAAGTGCTGGATAAATAGCTAATAGAACAGGGCTGGCCCCAAATTTCAGGCTATCCAACTATACTAGCTTGACTAAAGCTGCAAATATCTCCCGAGAATAAATGTAACCTTCCTTTGTTGATGTGCAGAGCAAGGAAGAAAGTCCTTGCCATTTGGCACTGTTTTTTTTTTCTTAGCTAATGTTGAAATACAAAACCATTTATTCTCCTGAAGCTCTTCAGAACACTGGTAACATCAACAGACAGGCACTGGAAGGTAAAATGGCTGACCAAGGTATGTGTGCTGCCTTGCTGCACTGTCCTTGCTCTGATGCTCTTTGAAACGCACGGCGTATTAGAGGTCTTCCTGGTGTACTGGAAAGAAGAGCTATGGGACAAGGGGGCTATTTACTAGTGACTGGGGATATTGCCATACGTTTGCCCTGCTGGTGCCATTTGTCTAAAATATCCTTGTTCCAACCCCGTGCGCAGAAGGCTTGAGCTGACTGTTCTTTGGGAAAGCAGTCGTGCTTAATTTGGGAAAAACTGCATTATGAATCAAGCACTGAGCAGTATGCGGGCCATTTGGTTTTGAGTTGTGAACTTCCCTTCGCAGTCCAGCCTGATGTTGAAATATGAGCAAGGACTTGGTTTGGCTGGCATTGGAATTTCACTATTTATAACAGAAGATGTGGTGTCTGTGCTATAGCTCAGCTCCCTCAAACCTGGGCCAAAATCCAGCTCCAACACGCTATCGCCAGACTAATTTAACAGGATCCTTTTGAGTCTCAATTCAAGAAGGGAAAATGTCCTAATTTCTGTAGTCATCACTACAACTGTCACTAGTGGTCGATCAGAAGCGGTGGTGGAGGCTGCAGTCCTGTTACGCGCTAATCGAATGTCTAGTGTTTCAATATATTATAGTCTCTGTGTTACATAATTCTATAGCCAACGTGCTCCATCAGCTAAGCTTTGTTTAGAGGAAGAAACAGGAAATAAAATATTAGCTTCATAATGGAACCGAAGACACCCCGTCTCCCTGCCAGAGACTGCTGCTTGTCAGAATGCTTTGTGTATAATTAACGTAGTCAATTCAGAAGACGTTCTGAATATTTTTGTTTAAAAGTATAATGAAATCAACAAAGGATGAATTGAGATGAGAGTGGTTCAGTCTCAGGGTGGCTGGGGTTTTCTGCTTCCTTTTGTCTGCAGCTGGCCGGAGCTCTACTCTTGAGTCCTGAAAGCGCAGTCCTCTGTCCAGCAGCAATCAGCCTCACCTGGGAGCCTGTCAGAAATGCAGACACCCAGGCCAGCCTCCAGATCTGCAGAATCACGATTTGCATCGCCACAGACCCCCAGGTGGTCTCAGTGCCCAACACAGTCGGAGAAGTGCTGCCCTAAGTTCCCGGTGAAATCGGAGCCCACACGGATGATGCCTGTGCTTCCCCTGTGTCATCAGAAGCCCGATCATCTGTGTCTCCTCCTTGCTTGGAAATATTGCCTGTCTGGTGCCTGCTGCCAGGGAAGAGGTGGCGCGCAGCAGCAGGGGAAAGCCTGGGACGGAGGAGGACACTTGACCTCACTTTCGTTCTCCAGAATCCTGGCAAGCAGGCGGGATGTGACTTTGCCCTGGTGCCAGTAGTATGAATTTAGAGGCAGGGCGCAAAAAAAGTGGACCTTTTGATGACCCTCCCAGTTTGCTGCCAGGCTGAGAGCGGCTGTTTCCTGCAACTTCGCTGATTAGCATGCATCTGGTGAGTCAGGGACCTGAGTGAAAGCCTGCTCTCCGACGCCGCTGTCAACGTCCTGCCCTTCGATAAATGATCCAGAGCTGCTGCTCTGCGTGGGGATGGGAATGTGTTTAGGCACTAAAACCACTGCTTGCATGACATCATTCCATATCAGATTACACTGTAATGTCAGGAATGTAATCATTAGCATTTAAACATGCATAAAATTTAATTAACCTACTTACCAGTTTGCTTAGAACTTTTGAAGGGCTACCTAGAGTCCTCTCTAAGCGTTTTATTACAGAGTTTTGGAAAGCTCACAAAAGAGAGAAGTTCACTGGGATTTTTCTCCCTAAAGCTGATGGGCCGTGACAGATGAGCAGATGACCCGAGTTAATTATTATTGAATTCGTTATTACTGCTTTGTTGTCACCCAGCTCAGCCAGGGTAAAATGATGACAGTAGGTATCTCATTAAAACAGCTGTTTCAATTATGTAGCGGCAAATATTTAAAAAGCGAGCCTTCCAAGTTTAAAGCCGTTAACAAAGTTTGTTTGTGCTGGTTGTGCCAAGATGATCTGACCGAAAAGGAGGGGGAGGAGGGAAGAGGAGAGACGTTGATCAGCGCTGTGGCCCCGGAGGAGAGGCGCCCCACACCGGCCCACGCCCGTCTGGCCTGGCCAACTTCAGGGGGCCGGTGGAGGGCAGGTAACGGGGAGGAAGGGGCTTGTGTCTTCCCCACCGTATCCCAATTTCAGGAGTCCATGCTAAATCTAGCTGTGTTTAAATCGTAAAGGAAAAGGACTGTTTGCGTGGATTTCTCTCCAGCTACAAAACAGGATCTCAGCCAGGTGCTTTATTACGTTCGCTTCGCCTAGCTGAGAACCTTATGGATGTTTTCACAGAAATAAAGAAAAACTTCCCCCAGGTCCCCACTCAGGAAGAATCGTCCTCACTGTCCGGTACTTGGAGTGACTTTGTGTGGATGTTGGCTGTCTCTTATTAACACGTATCTACCATGAGAGCATTCAATTACAGCTCAAGGCCTGGTCGTTTATCAGCGAATCTGATTGTTTTTCTACCGTCAATATGTTGCTGACTTACATTGATGAAATTCAGCAAAACTGTCAGGCGCGGAAGTTCCTGCTCTCACTGGAATTTGCCTCTCGGTTTTTATCAAAAATGGCACATTCTCTCAATTCTGTGTTCAATGTTTTACAGAGCAGGGATTCAGCTCTAAGGTTTCTCCTGGACTTACGATGTGTGTCCCTTCCCCTTCATGGCCGTATAGCTTTGAGTTTGGAGTCCTCAAACACGACCCTAATAAGTCCTGGGTCACAGGTCACCATGCCAGCCAATTAGTTTCAGGCCGGGAAAATGTGGGTTCACCAGTCATCAGAGGTGGGCTTCACCCCACTCTAGTCACCAAGTGAAGGCTAGTGAAGAAGATGAAGTCAGGGTACACAGTCGCTCGGCCACTCCTGGGAGGACCCCACACGTGCTGACACCAGGGCTTAACTTTGCTCCCTGTGCAAAGCGCGGCACATTTGAGATGAAGAGACCTGGGTCAGTGACTGCTGGCTGAGGAGGAATGGAGGACTCCGAAGAAATACACGCCTTCTGGGAGTTAGAGTGCAATTTGCCTTTGGAATTTGCCTGAGAATAAACTATCCAGCTTCTGTCCATCCAGGGTAGCAAGCACATTTGCTACAGATTTGCTCGTGAGCCCCCCTCTTCCACGGGTGCGCTCACAGTTCCTAAGAATGTTGCTTAATAACATTGCGTACTCATGTATGAAAAATAAATCAATCAACTGATATTCTCCTATAATATTCTCAACCCGTGTGACCAATTTAAAAATAAAACTGAGGCCCCCACAGGAAGGCACCACAGCTGGAGGGACAAATGTCTTTTGTGTTCATGAAAAAGAAAATGTTAACTTTGAACTCTAATTGATAGTGAAAAAAGCCATTTGTGGAGTTCCTAAAATTAAAATTCCAACAGAGAACTTTAAATCAAAACAGTGAACATTTTAAAATATACTTTTTTTCTAAAGTTTCACATACATAAAGTATGTGTAGGTTGACTCTGTAATATTTGAAACTCTTTAGAGGAAGGCCCTTTCTATCTTCCCCCCTCAGTGTGGACAAGGATGTTTGGGCATGTTGTCCTTACCATATGGGGCAGCTCCACAGGGAGGGAAGGGCCTGGAGGGGAGGGCTCTGTGCAGGACCTGACAAACCTGCTCGGAGTGTCTGAGAAAAAAAAGGCTGCCACTCCAAGTGTGAGCAGGGTGTGTGCGGAGGCCTTGAGGCTTCACAGTGCCGGGTCACATCTGTGCAGAAAGGAAAAGGGAACCTGCTGAACCCGCTTTCCTTGAGACCTTCCTGCCCACAGGAAGCCCCGGGAGAACGCCTGGCAGAGGTCTGTGTGGTTCTCTGCCTCTGGCAATGAGCATCCTCTGAAAAAGAGTCCGGCGCACAGAACATGAGCCAACCTCATGCAAACAGAAGGGGAAATCGTACGGAGGACTTTGTTTGGAATCTAATTTTCCCCAAAATAGTTTAATTGCAAGTGATCGTCCCTTACATGTACCAGTTTAAGAATTACAATGACGCGAGAGGCGGAAGATGGCAGCAAGGGTTATATCTAATAGATCATTCTTAATGGGATCTAAATTATAAACACATCTTAGAAGTGTAGATGTATGTCCCTGGGAGAAAAGCTTTAAAACCGTCCAACAACGTTTTAAGCATTAGTATCTTAATGTACTAAAAAGTTTTAAAACCAACCATCTAGCTTTTTAAACATTAGTACATTAATTCCGGGAATTCTGAGTGACCAGGACTTCTATAATAGCTGCATTAATTTTATTAATCACTACAGTTCTTGCAATACTTGGAAAAGCACTCATTTACTCTGTTACTGTGTGTTGGAGACTTACTACGTATCTTGTTTTTCTATCTCCAGCCCACACAACAGCCTCGCGAAGAGGCATCATCAGTTCTCAATGGAGGAATGAGGCCAGCTTCATTTCCACGGTCCTAGGGCAGCCGCAGCGGTTTAGAGCCCCCAGCATGCTCAGAGTGTGGTGGGAAGGCGCTACTGGACAGGCGGGGTGCCGGGTACCTCTCCGGGAGAGCTGCTCAGGGACTGCTGAACCTGCCCAGGTGAGTCACGTGACCCTAGGATCAGCCCGTGAGCCCACGTCCAGAGTCGCCAGTGGCCGTGAGTCAGCCCCCGCCCTGCAGGAGCCGTCTGCGGATGTGTGTCTCCTGCACCTGCAGCCTCGCTTCCAGTGGCAAGGGAGCTTGGAAAACGGAGCATGCGCTTTGCCCGGTCCAGGTGCCCCTCTCCTGCGTTGCATTGACTCTGCCTCCCCAGTCCCCAGTCCCCACCTGGCCACACAGAAACACCGTTGCTGCCTCTTCACCTCGTCCCTTCCTGAGAGGTCTGTGATTCTGTGGGTGCCACCACTGTTTTCTTCCTTCGGCTTTAGCACCCAAAAAAGGGAGCAGGTGAGAGAAGGAGGTGGCACGTGGGAACAGGCAGAGAGAAACCAGGGCTTGGCTTCCCGTCTCGGGCTTTCCTTACAATATCTCATCCCTCCCTAGTCTTTGTCTCCAGATCACCCTTGAAGTGAATGAGCTTGATTTGTGACACACTGTGAGTGCAGATGGAACGACTCTGCGTGGAAGAAGGTGCAAGTTTTTAAGTATTTTGGGAGCCTCTCAGAAACAAAACATAGGCGAAAAGATGGAGAGACAAAACCTGGAAAGATTTGTGATGCAGCCACAATAAAACCGGGCACCTTCGGTCCACGGCTGAGCGGGCGGCAGGTTCAGATGGAGGCATACTTCATTTTTTCAGATCAGGGGATTGTTGGCATGAAATTTAATTTGATTGAGAAACAGAAGATTTCCAGGAGGACTTTGGGATTCTGTCATTCCCATGGCGTTTTGTCAGACTCGGCTGAATGGTAGCAATCTATGAATTCAGCTTCATCCCTTACACTGTAAAACCGTGATAGCACTGACTTCTCTCTGGATTTACCTATGCCTTTAACATTGCAAAGCAACAAACCACAGAGGAGATTCCAGGCTGTGAGACCAGGTGAATAGAAGCTTTCAGAATGTCATCTGAGCCCACGTGAGGTGGAGTTGATGAGTCTGTGCAGCTCCAACGATCACTGCCACCATCCCCATTCGCTTCCGTCTCGTCTCGCCCTCCGCGCGAGGAAGAGCAGCGTGTTTTCCTCTTTGCGTTCCTCTCCTCCTAGGCCCCTTCTTCCTCAGCGTGCTTTGGCCGCAGAGAAGAATATTACAAAATAGCATTGTGAGGGGCCATATGTCTGAATATGTCAAGAGCTAAACACTTAACAGAGAGACTCCTGTACAGTAAGCATCAGGCAGAAATCAGGAGAGTAACTGTCTTTTCAGAGCCTGTGGTGTTAATTGGAAAGTGTATTAGGCTGGACCTTAAATCAACATTTGACGAAGTCTCATCAGCTAGGGAGTTGCACATGGATAAGGGACATGATCCATGGACTGGACACTCTGCAAAAGTCTTTCACAAAGACAGGAGCCTGAGGTCTGGAAGGCTCAAAGAGCAGCACCAGGTCACACAGCTGACATCAGCTGACATGCTCACCAGAATGGACCTCCGCCTCCAATCAGAACTTCTCCATTTTGACTAAAATACCTTTACATTTGCCTAGGATTAACGGCGAAAAGTCTTTAGAAATTTAAGGTAAACTCACTTTTTAAAAGATCTAGTTCCAAAGCACAAAGATGTACCAGAAGCAGAACGTACCAGAAACAAAACTCCTTTACCTTCTGGTAAGTAGACAGACAAGGCCAGCGTCTCCTGAGATGAGCAGACGTGGAAGAGCCTCAGCAATAGATAAACCACCATCCCACATGGAGAGGCACCTGCGAGTGTCACTTTCTCAGGAGGGCCAGTGAAGTGGGGCACCTCAGTTCCTGGAAATCTGGCCAGTGAAGTGTGGGACGCCTCAGTTCCTGGAAATCTGGCCAGTGAAGTGGGACGCCTCAGTTCCTGGAAATCTGGCCAGTGAAGTGGGACGCCTCAGTTCCTGGAAATCTGGCTCTTCCACATGCAAGGAAGCTGACAGTCCCACTGAAGAGTGAGAATGGCAAAATGGGAAACAGATCAGATTAACGTCAGAGTTCATTCCCTGCAAGGCTGGAGACTTCCCGTTATTCACCAACTGGAACCCGGGAAGCTCTTAACATTTGGGGGAATTTTTTATCTTAACTCTGGAAAGCATTTCATCGATAAAAATTTTTCACACATTCTGTTTTTGTACACACAGAAAACTTAAGTTGTATTATTTCATTTCCACCACCAGAAATGCAGATTCCCGAGACCAGAGGGGCAAAGTGCTGGAGCCACACAGGTGGTGAGCAGGAGAATTAGAATTTCATTTCTAAGAGGTTGCCGTTGTAACCTCCCTGGGAAATGTCACCCCATTTAATGTAGGCTAGTGCAGGATTTGTAAGTGTCTATATGTCTGCATTGAGTAATTCATTATCTGCCCCATTTGACACGTTATTTGAGACAGGACACTCTAATGATACAGAATAGTCTATGTCTGGTATAGTCACGGTTTTGGAGGAGAACCACTAGTTTCTCTTTTTACTTAGATGTTATATATATAACATATTTTATTTGTTTTTGTATACACAGAAAACTTACATATATATAACATACATATTCATACATGTGCACACACACACACACATATATATATCAGTACAGAAGTTTAATTACTTTGATTTTTAAGTTTTTCTAATAAAGGAAACAGATAAGAAACAAACCTAAAGCTTAGGAGGCTGCAGTCAAAATGGGACAGAAGAGAAAAGTAATTCGTTTGCTGAATGCATATCGTACATAATAAAAAGGTTGTTCAAATATGTATTATGCTGCAACTCAGATTATTTTAATGGGAAAATGTTGGGGTAATAAATCAGTGTTTTAATTTCACAGAAAATAGCTTTAATTGCACAGGTATCACGTTATTCTAGTTATGTTTATAGGAATCTGAGAAAAATAAAATTGCTTTTCTAATAGTTTGTTAGGTGGTTGTGAATCTTCAGTAAATGGATTTAACAAACCAGGACTTGGCAGTCATTTTCTAAATGCATGCGTCTCTGTTGGGACTCCTATTTAAGAACACGTTGAGGGACTAGGAGAAGCTGGGGAGTAAGAAGTCGTCTCTTCATTTCAGATCACATCTATTGATTTGTGTTAGGCAAATAGAACTTTCAAGAGCACCGCACCCTACATTTGCCCACGCGTTGCTGATTATCTGGGCTGCTTATGGGGACAACTTTTAAGACACTAGGTCTCTGGAAACCTGTGTTCTGTGGGGTTCTGCAGCTCCCATGTCTCTTAGGGGAAGTGATTTTGGATGGCAGGAAAAGGTCCAACTAGTAGCCTTTGGTTCTGAGGACCTAATCTTCTGGAAGCTTGGGGCTAGGCGGCACCCCTGAAAGTCCCCCGGATCTTCGCCACAGGGAACACACATCCCTGAGGATACTCTCTGTGCTAGAGAGCATTGAAGTTTGACTCATTAATTTCAATGGTCAAGAAGCAAACTAACTCATACTGTAACATATCATCTCAAATCAGGTTTCTGATAAGCTGCAGTAGTGACTATAGTGTTGTGACACTTTGTACAGTTATATCATGTATTTAATCAAGAATAAGGGAGAGACTTGGACGTTTTAGGAATGCAATATTTTACATCTGTATCCATCCATCATGTGTCTGCTGAAGGTTTACAATCTACTCTCTACGCTCGAACTGCGTACAGTTCCTTTTTGAAGGAGATTTTGTTTGGACTGAATTTGCTCTATCCCTACGGGAGATTATGGAGCATTGCTTTATGGGTTGTGGTGTTTTTTGTTTGTTCCTTCTGTTTGTCTGTTTGTTTTGCCGGTAGAAGTAGTGGGAAAGAACATCATTAGGAAAAATATATTTAATCAAACTCCTAGTAGCCAAGGTAATGAGCACATCAGAACGTCACGACGCTCCCTTCTGAGACGATGATCTCAGCAACCTCACGGTCCTGTGGGCTCTTCCCCTTCTTGCTACACACATTGGTTTTCTCCTCTCCTGGAAACGCACAGTTAAGGAGCCCGGGTGCCCTGTTCCCGCTGAGGGGCTCCCAGCGCTGTTTTCTCCAGCTCCTCCCTGCCCTCCCCACTTCCTGCTTAGTCAGTTCTTTAATTATTATGTTAATATTGTTCCATTTTTCAAAGGGATACCGCAGCTCAGTGTTCAAAAATTGCATAAAGCATTCCTACAGGAGAAAAAGAAAAATGAATAACACATCTGACCCTTGAAAAGAAGTTTCAGAAAGACTTTTGAAATTAGGTAGGAACTCAATTCCTTGATGACTTTTTCCTGGAGACAGAGAGGTTCTGGGTTCTCAAATGCTGTGCAGAGTAAAACTCACCCTCTACCTGCTCTGTCATTTTTCACTTGGGATCCTTAGAAAAACTGACTCTTTGTTTTCAGATTTTATAAACAGAATAAAAAAAAATTAGATATCAAATTTAGAAGGCCTAATATAAAGACAATATTAAGATCTCTAGAATCCAAATATTGCTAATACATTTGCAAAAAGTAGTTGCAGTTTTAACATTTTGAATCTAAGATCAGCTATGACAACAACGTGCACATTTTCCAGGCCACTGGGTGACCCAGAAGCCCACATCCTTCATCTTTTCTGCCCCTTTGAAAACAGTTGCTGCGTGAGAACAGCTGGGGCAGCAGGCAGAGGAGTCGGGCTCTCGTCTGCAAGGCCTGTGAGGCTGTCTTCTCCCCACCGCCTGGGGCATGGCTGGGGCTGGGTTCCCATCTCCAAAGCTGACCTGTTCTCCCCTCCTTTCCCGTTGCTTGATGGCCACACAGTCGTACAGGACGGTCTTGGTTTAACGACAGCTGAATCTTTGCCGAATGATGTATGTGCGCAATGCTCGGCTGCATTTTTCTAAGCATGTACTGTTACTACTGAGTCTAGGGAGGTTGCTTTTTTTACTCCAGCGATTGTAGTCATTAATTTTTCAGTCTTTATGTTCATGCAACTTTACCCTATCAGTGATTCTACTGTCCTCAACACACACACACACACACACACACACACACGAAATGTGTACATCATTTATATTTAAAGTGTGACCACAGACTTTGATTTCAAATTACATGTTTTATTGAGCACATACTATCTACCAGCTTCTTTCATATGCTAAACTCTGCAGTGAGCAAGACACTCTTTGCTTTCAAGGATAGAGGAAGGAGACAGGTGGGCACCTTAGTGGTAACCAGTCGCGCTGAGACCTATCACTGAGACAAGGGACTAATTTTCACTTTGGTAAAGAGTTGAATCAGCAGGGAGCTGGTTAATTTCCCAGGCATTTTTCAGGAACGTAGAGGGGCCCAGGAACTGGGATGGGGCCTGTGCAAGAGTCAGGGACAAACAAAGAACACTTAGGTTCTCTCGGAAGCCCCTGTTTGCGTAAAAAAGAAAATGAGATTTATGTTTGCAAACTGTGCGGCACGTGCTCAGATTCTCAGGACATCAGCTCCTGTGATGCTCAGGACGAAGACGCACTGAAGGTGGTGCCTGAGCCTCGGAGGACTCCCCCCAGCCCGTGCCCCTCAGAGGTGCCCCACGCTGTGGTTAGCAGGCAGGCACTGAGCTCCCCGCCCCACTTGGAATGATGAGCTACGCTGCTTCTTAGATACCCCTTGGTCCTGGCCTCCTTCTGACTGAGAGTAAGGCCGCTGTGATCAGAGAGGCAGCCTGTGAGACTAACTGGTCCACACAGGGCTCAAGCCCAAGCCCAGGGCTTGCCCTATCACCACCGGCTCCAGCCGAGCTAGCAAGCCACAGAGAACCAGCTGACGGCTTTATTCCACAGGACATTCTCAACGTGGGCGTTTTGTTCCTTCTCTTGCTTAACTTTTATTTCTGTGCAGTTACCGCCTCCGCTGTGGTTTCTTTATTGACGTCCCGGTACTGACTTTTAGGCAAGTGGCGGTTTGGGTCAAACTCTTCTCTTGGGATTATAATTACAATATCCATGAAGCTACCTATGAAATACAACTGGATACATATGCATGTCTAGACAAATACCATGGCCCCAAAGACAAGGACACCCCAAAGGCCGCAGTGATTTACGGCCGCTCTGCAGTTTGAGTGGCACTTGATACAAATCACAGGCAGGCGCAAATGTTGAAGAAAGAAGATAATACGTGCAGGTTCGTCGTGCGTCTTGTAATTACCTTTGTGTGCATCAAGGAGTCCTAGAAGCATGAGGGAGGAAGGAGGTGCTGGTGTTTTGGCCCCCGAAGAGTTTAAAACTATGGTGCATTGCATTACAGGATCCTATTAATAATTAAACTATCTGTCACTTACCAACAACATACATTCCAAATTAAATTTAAGCAAAAGGGAAAAAGAGATCATTTGGGACTGAATTAGTGGGCTTCAGAGAGAAATAAATAATAATCAAACATCTGTGTTCTAAATAGTACGTGCTTTATCAGACAAACAACTGTTACCGTCTCATTGTATAAAATTGCTTGGGGAAAACACGGTAACTGGCAGGCAAAGTCTCCATGAGGAAGGGGGAGGTGAGGAAAAGTTCATTAACGAGTCAGAAAGTGATTGAAAGTTGCCGTGCTGTTATCTGAGCTTCTTTCTCAGCATCTTTGCTGGCCAACGAGAAGGTGTATTTACTTAAGTGCACAGCCCGGCCGACAGTCCCGGAGCCCCAGAAGGTTCCAGTGGCCCAGTCCTGAGTAGGACCCAGAATGAAAATCTGCCATCCAGCTCCACAATTGCTGAGTTGCCTGGAAGCCAATGGGTTGTGAAGGTTATGGAATAGAATTTGTGTTTTTTTGTTTTTTTGTTTGTTTTTTTTTTTTTTTTTTTTTGCAGGGAAAGAAGAGAGAAGAGACGCAGAATTAATATTACTCCCACTCTGCCAAAGGTCTGCTGGAGGCCGACGCAGCCGCCCAGCAGGCACTGGAGAAGCGGCCACAGTAGAGGGGCCATGGGTGCTAGTTAACTGGGTGTCACATTCATAAAGGGGGAGCAGTTTTTGCTCTGTCTTTCACACAGACATTTAACTCTCCGTCAGTCGGCTGCCTCTGAAATCGCCGGAGTAAATAAAGAAGGAGGTGTTCTCATCCTATCTCGGCGGCCCTCTCCTCCCAAACGGCTGAGCGTGTCTGCTGGTCTGTGCTGGAGAACGCTCCTGGAAGGAAAGACGCTGGTGAATGATTGGAAGGTCCCAGCAAACCCAGGCATGTGATCTCCGGGAGGCAGGGAGGACCCCTCACGGACGCCGGCTCCTCATCCCCGCACTCTCTGAGCCGTCCCTCGCCTGCCTGGCTGGGCACACCAGCGTGGCTCGGCGTCCAGACACCTTTGGAGCAGGCGACTGTCTGTCTGTCTTCTCCTTAGGTAACTGTGTTAAAATATCCTATTCCAGCTGTAACACTTGTTTTACAAGAGCCCTGGTTTTGTCTGACACAATATGGAACAACATTTGTCATCCGTTATCAGGGGTGATATATTTGTTAGCCTGCAGAGAAACATCTGCTGCGCGCTAATCTCCAGTGTGCAGGCCAATATTCATAGGATACAGCTGCATAAAATCACGCCATTACGCGGGGCTGTCCGGCCTGACACGAAGCCTCGCTGGCAGGCAGACAGAAACAGATTTTATTATCTCCCTCTTACATATTTATTTATGTCAAATATTTCTGAGAATCCATACATTAGCTCTCCTTTTATGCATTGTTGTTCAGCAGTGACAAGCCATCGACATCCAGATGAGAAATTTATGTTACGTATTAAATATGGACATCTGAATGATTATCAAATCTATAGAAGCCAAGCCCGGCCAATCACCCCTCAATAATGGATGAGAAGTAGATGCGACTCAATTTGTTCAGTGCGGAACCTTGGCGACCCCGCCTTGTGCTTCATCGCCTCAGCCCTGTCATTATTTGCTTCTATTCATCTCACTTGGCATCACTCAATAAAATCTGCACATGATAAAGAGAATAACCTTGGTCAAGAGTGAGAACAGAGAAGGAAGATCATTTCCTCCACGCCCAGGTAGGGACCTCCTGGTATCCGCTTGCCTTGGTGTGCACATCTATATATCAGGATGATAGAAGGTTCCAGAGTTTGTATACAGAATGCAGAGAAGCATTCCAATGACAACTCAGGAGGACAGCTTCGCTGCACAGAGGGGTGGCAGAGGGGGCTGCTGTGCTCAGGAGTCTAATTTATTTGATCATTTGCTGGGTTTGAAATACACACACGCACACATATATGTGATGGTGATGCTATACACACATATGCATTTATGATGAGGCAAAAATATGTATTTATAAACATAAATAAATGCAACCTATGTACACATATATACAATTATATATCTTGCTTACAGAATTATATATAATTGTATATTTATGCATAGATATATAAATAAAAATTAAATATATGAATATTATACACGCACACATTGTGGTAAAGTTAGAGGAAAATGAACCAAATGCATTTGCTTACGGTTCTGTGTTCAGAATTGTGGTCACCACCTGATGCCACACATATTCAACTGAACTGACGGTTTTTGAATGACTGCCTTAAATCAACTGGGTGTGGATTTGGATCCTGAAAAGCTGCCGTGTCTTCTGGCTGCAACCTGCCCTCCCACAGCAAATCGTTCTGTGTCTTCTGGAAGTAGCCACTGCCGGGCTGGTAGCTCTAGGCTGTGTGCTTTAAGTGTAATGGAGAGAGGAATAAGTAGCTCAACAATTGGGGTTTCAGGAATTAGAGGCTGCTTTGTGGAACAGACAGGGGCTGAACAGGAACCTGAGGGGTGGGTTTTGGTAGGGTGGCAGGAGTCCACATCTCAGGGGCCTGACTCGTCAGTTGAAGGTGGATATAGTCAAGCACGCAGAGGCAGGGATGCGTTTTCTAACCGGGAAGCGAGAGTTAACGTTGAATAAATAAACTAGAAATACCCTTACATAACCAAGGAGGAAGTTTTTATCCCCCATGAGAATGAGGACAGATAGCTGAAGTTTCTTTAGCGGTGCGTATTAATGCGATATTTTGGAATGTTCATGTAAATATGTACAGAATTTATCCTGTACATATTAAGTTAGAGTACTAAGCAGGATTTGTATTAAGCCAGAAATTAATAACAGAGGAGAAGCATTCATTTCCTAATGTTAGTGTAAAAAGTAGCACAAATTTCGCGGTGTATGACAATACACGTTTGTATCTTACAGTTCTGAGTCACAGGTCCCAAGGGGTTTCATCAGATAAAAGCGGGGCGTCCACAGCGGCTTCCTCGCGGGCACCCGGGGGAGAACCCACCCTTGAGTTTTCCAGCTTTGGTGGCCGCCCACACTCCTTGGCTCCTGGTCCCACCTCCACCTCCGAAGCCAGCAGGAGCGGCCAGCGTCTCACACAGCATCTCCCCAACACTGGCTCTCCTGCCTTTCCCCCCACATTGCAGGACCCCTGCCATTACTTTGGAGCATCCAGATCATCCTGGGAAAACTTTTTATGAAGCTCAGTTGATTGGCAGTCTGGCTTCCCTGACCTGTCACACAACCATTCACAGCTTCCTAGGACTGGGACGTGGACATCTCTGGGGACCAATATTGTGCTGACCACAGAGAGAGAGAATAGAAAAGTAAACAAATCAAACACAATTGAGAAGAAAACACGTGTTTTCCTTGGAAGGGCTAGCATGATAAATGAATGAAGGAAAACGCCAAGACTTCGACGTGCACGGCCGGCCAAACTAACTACGGCAGCGGCGGCGGAGGACGTGGGAGGTTGGAGCTGCCGCTTTTTCTCACAGCCACGGTGACGTGCAGGACCAGTTTTGAGTGCTTGCTCTGAGCCGGCCACTGTTTGTGTAAATGACGGATGCCATTTCATTTGATTTAATTTAATTTCTACAACTCTCTATCACACGTAAGGAAAACACCAAGACTGAGCCTGGCGCCAAGGCCTGTGAGCCTGCGAACGAGGAAGCGAAGCCGCTCTGTCCTCTGATCTTTTTAAACTGCTGCCGTCCTAACCTTCCTCGAATGTGCCAGAACACCGGATCTTATGACTGTGCCCCTTAAGTTAGCCTTCCCGGATCAGTCCCTACAATATTGCCCGTTATTGTACGATAAGCATTCAAATTATGCTTTCATGGATGGTAACATGTTTGTAAGGCTTTACGTAAATTAACATTTCAGAGCAGTAAGATTTTTAAATCAGCAAGATCCCTCCCTTTGTTTCTGCCTCTCTCATCTTCCCAAGAGGCCCCCTCACACTTTCACTAAGAAGATATAAAGCGTTTATGTCGGTAACATGTGTGTTGCTTTAGGTCTTGATTTTGTCCCACTTTGGTTTTTAAATAGAGATGCTTAAATAAGGATCAAGATCAGCGGCTGAAGCGCACTGAATTGTTGACCTTTCTATGTTGCTAGAACATATGGCACTTTTGCCAACCTTACAATGGGAAAGACACGTGGACACTGGCACCGTTACTCTAAATCTCTTATTACATGTGAAAATGGCAGGCATTTCCAAGGCACACGGGCCAAGCTTCTGCCCGAGAAGTGCCCATGGCAGCTCATTTTCCCTGAGCGCAGACAGAATAACTGTAGGTCCTCAGAACACAGAACCCTGGGGCTTCCCAGGCTGAATCCTCCCAGGGCTCCATGCGACTAGATTAGACCAGGGAGGACCCAGGGATCTGGGCAAGGCTCCGTAAGCTCACCCTTGGAGGACTCTACGCCCACGACCCCCATCGTTTTAGGAAGATGTTTGAGATGGCAGTGGGGATGGCAGTGACGCATGTGCATCTCTCTGCAGGTGTCAAGGAAAGATCGTGGAAGCTCAAAGGTCAGGAGGGCATGCCATCTGTGTGGACCCAGGACACAGCTGGTGCAAGAGGGTGGGTGGGCCGCACCCCAGGCTGCTGAGGCCGAGGTTGGAGTTCTGCTTGAGACACGTGTCAGACCTTGGCCACACTGTGTGCGCCATCATCCCCATGCACCAGGCACAGGTCCGTGGGCAGTTGGTTCTGCTTTCTGGAATCACTTGGTCCGGCCAGGAAACCCAGGCCAGGCTCAGGTTTCATTTGCGTGAGCAGCTCCCGCAAGTGCTTGGGAGCTGAGAGGGGCCATGCATCCCGCCCCTGCAGGCGATGTTTCTGAGGGATGATCCCGTTCACCTGCTCTCAGGAGGGGCTGCCTCACCTGGCGAGTAAGTCTCATCTCATTCAGGCAGCCACGCTGCTGCAGTTTCCTCTGTTCAGAAGATGGTCTGCGCTTTAGGGGAACTTGTGAATTTGAAAAATCTCAGTATGTATCACACAAAATATTGAATTATTATCTTCCCCCAAAATTACAGTGACTTCAGGTGAAATCCAACTGAGATGCACCTGCGTGGATGTGGGCTGATTTTATTCCCTCCCATGGACTGAGAGTTTTAAGGCACAAATGTTCTCACCTTTGACAACAGTGTGACATGGAATAGCGCATGAGCTGAGGAGGATTTACTACGTTTTTTCATGTCCTGTGGAAAAGAACCCATAAGATATGGGGTGGTTTGATGAGAAATGTTTCGTTAAATGAAGCAAGAGCGGGGTTCTCACGCTCTTCCTTCCCTGGCTCTCTGCCTCTCTCACGCTGCAGCAGGTTGTTTGTGTTTGCACGCCCAGCTGTGAGAACAAGGCTCACGTGAGTGCCGCAGAAACGTGGGCTCCAGTAAAACCACAGAGAGCTTGTGGACAGATCTGTGATAAGGACTAATATATCTGTACTCCAGAAAGGTTGAGAAAAGCACTGTTTTTAGGAAGAATAAATGAGCTAAGGAACGCAGTAGAATCGAAGATGGGGAAAAGAGGCCGTGTTACAATCGCCAAAACAGAGAAAGCAGGAAGCTTTTTAACCACGGAATAACAGACACAAGAAAAGAGGAGGCTGAAAGTCCCGAGACGTTCACGTAACCCTGAAAGCAGAGGACAGCGGGAAGGACACAGGGCGTCAAGCCACGGTGGTCCCCAGGTTTGCAGTAAAACTTGCAGTGGGGTGTGCAGCCTTGAATTCGGCAACCTGATTAGGCACAGCCGCAGAGGAGTACCTGGGGCGTTGATCCAGCACCTGCCTCTGCTGGGTCTGATGGCAGAACTCTGCATGGGGAGAGGGGAACCTTCTTATTTTACACTGGCAGGCGGTGGCCCTCGCCTGGGCTCTGATCCAGCGGACAAGACCAGTGGGAGCACAACCCACCCGGCCTTCCATCGTCTGCTCCTCCAACACGCACACACCCGCATCGTGAAGCTGCGTGCTTCTGTCTCTACAGGAGCCAACTGTCGAAAGCCCATGATCTAGACTCTGTGTGCGGGGCAGGCCCACCCCGGAGGCCCGTCCCGGAGCACGGCTGCTGGGACCATGGCATCTGGAGCTGCCCGTGGCTAGACGCTGCGGATGGCGGTTGGCACTGCCAGGCTGGCGCTGGCAGGGAGGGGCCTGTGCCCACGTGTGAATCAGGAGGGCTGAGGCAAAGCAGGGCGGGCATGTGCAGGGCTCGGGAGGGAAAGTCCTGTTTCGTCACAGGTTAAAATCAATTTCGATGATTCAAACGCTTGGAATGAAGAATTCGATGCTCCCACATGGCTCGTGAAAAATAGTGTTTCCACCCTGAGGAACGGATGCAATCAGCTCTGAAATTCCATCGAGACAGGGACCATCTCGGAAAACCCCTTCACTCAAAGGACTCTTCAACCAATACAGAAAAAATAAAAATAAAAAACCCAAAACCCTACAGTATTCATCTAAGTTAAAATTTTCCTCTAATAAGTTCTGATTCTGTTTTGGCTTCTCACAGGAGAAAGGGCTGTGGTCAGAGTTGTTTCTGGCGTTCTGTGTAGACGGAGCAGCTGTGATGCCCTGGGTCTTCTCTTCCTTCCATTATCTCACAGGCTCAGCGCACCGAGGCCCGAGCTGGCAGAGCTGATCTCAGGAGATGCTGGAAACGCTCGCGTTGCCAGCAGCAGGGAGAAATGAAACTCAGTGGACCTTTGCAGTTCAAGTTATTATTCTGAAGGAAATAATGTGTGCTCAAAGAACTTGGAGGATATTTTCTACTAATATAAGTTTGTCTGATCAAGGCCTCGCAGGGAAGCTGCGTCCCGCTGAGAAGAAGGCTTCTGTACTGCACTCGGAGCCCCTGCATGTCGGCTGTTAAGGATCCAATTTTTTTAATGAACATTTAATTAATATTAATGTTATGCTAACAAAATACATTGATTAAATAACTTCTGTAATTCATTAAATATCTTGCTAGAAAGTGACTAAATATACATACTGTGAAAAGCCCCTTGGAAGTTTCAAAAGTGTGCAATTGTAAATTCAGAAAACATGGTACATTGGAACTATCACCAAGGTTCCTTTTCACCAGCTCTGCAGACTTGAACTTGCAAAATGCTCCCAGCTCTTACTCATCAGAAAGATCAATTTCAATGTCAGACCAAATATCAATTCTATGTCTTTTTATCTTCTTTTAATAGATGTAATATACCATCTAATATGGATTAGGCAATTATATTAATGAATATATTCTGCATAATAAAACTAGCAAAGATATTATTTTAAATCTCTATGCCAGCAGACAACATAAAGAGAAGAGCGTAAGATATTCAGGTGGCGTTCTCCTGCCTGCCTTTTGTGTTGATGTAAGTCTATCTTCTAACGTGTTTGGAGAGAGAGTTTACACAGCAACTGTAGTTGAATACATGGGCAATTATTTTCAAACAGCAGGAAACATGTTAAGGCGGGTGCTTCTGCTCCGTGAGGTACTCTTCTGGGTACCCCTGCTCCAGCGGTGGACGGGTCCCACCCCGGGACTGCACCTGCACCACACAGCCTGCTCCGCTCATGGTGAACGCCGGAAAGGTCTGTGACTTCAGCCACCCAACTATCAGCGTCCTCACAGGAGCGTCAGGATTGGGCAAATTATTTGCCTTTGTTGCATTCATTTTTGTTTATAAAATACTAATTACTTCTTTTATTGTTTGAAGAGATTAAAAGTTAATAGGAGAAACTAAATAAACAGAATGCCATTCTGCACAAACTATATAAGCTGGTAATTAATTTCTGGCCTCCTCTGAGCTAATTAACTCATATAAAGAAATGAAGTTAATGAACCATAATTCTAGTCATACAAGTGTAGATACAAGCAGTTTGACTTAATGAATTAATAAGATATTTCCTTTCTTAGAGGTTTTTCAATTGTGTTCCTAATCTGAAGGCCCCTTTAATGCTCCTTTCTGGTTAAAATGTTTAATAAATGGCAGGGTAACCTGGTGATGGCATTGGTACAGTGGCTCTGTCATGTGGCAGGAGCCAGAGCCGGGGCCCACGCCTCCGTGGTGCCTCCAGTCACCGCTGGCCTGTGGGGAGCCCAGTGTGACCCTTAGAGGGCAGGTGACATGGAGGAGCTCTTCCTCCCGGGATTCATCCCAGCTTCCCTCGGGAAACCAAGGCCACCTGAAGTGCGTCCCTGTGCAGGACCTGCCCCAAGGTGCTGCCACACCTGCTCACAGGAGTCACGAAAGCTCCTCCCCCTGCTCACGTCTCCTACATCTGCGTCCTCCCCTTTGAGAAGAGTCTCATCTGAAGTCTGGATCGATGAAACACCAATAAACTGAGAGCAGCCTTGCTTTTTCCATGTTCAAGCCTCTAATATAGGGGTTAAAATGGTATAAAGCATATTTCTTCAATATTTTGGAACTGAATTGAAAGTGGTTCAAGTTATTATTTTGTCATCTGGAGTGACACTGTGAAAGGGTTAAATTGTTTTCTACATGAAGGACCCACCCAGGGCATGGAATGGTGCATCCTTTATTTAAAATGATCTTTAAAGGGAATTATCTATCTTAAACTCCATACCATCATTCACTTGCTCCCTGGAACTTCGGTGTTTTCAGGGTGAATACTTGGGGCCCAGTATTGGCGCATGTCCCAGGCCACTCGTTGAGCACAGAGTTTGAGGAATGCGCCTATGGCACTAGTTTGCACACTCTCCTGCTGCCAAATGGCCAGAGCCTGGGTTGGACGGGAGCAGCAGCAAAGATGGCCTGTGTCTCATTGAGGTCTGTGCCATCCTTACTGCCCAGCAAGGAAGCCTGAAAGTCACACCGTTAGCTAACGATGTTCACAAGAGCTTGTGTTTGCCATGGAAATGGGGGGAAAAGAAATTGAGAAGGAAGAGAGAGGGTGTGCGTGTGCCCAACTTTTGAGGGTCATCATTAGATTTAATTGTCCCATCGCTATGGGCCACATGCTGCCTGGATCCTGCTGCAGCAGATCGGAAGCTGAGGTTTAGGGGCTAAGCGGGTGGTCCAAGGTCACACAGCTGGTCATTGGGAAAATGAAATTTGAGCGGGGGTCATTTCTACGCTGACAAGATGTATGTAACCACCATCCTTTACTGCTTTCCTCTAGGCCAGCGGTCACCTCCGCCACCCGGGGCTGGCAGGGTTGGGTGGTCACCTGTCTTCTTGGCACAGCCTGTGCTGCTGCTCTGCCGCCACTCCCCGAGCAGAGCACAGGGAGCCTCTTCAGCAGGGGTGCAGAGACGCCGGCCCTATCCATCCCTCCCTACAACCTGGAATTCGATCGTGGTTATGCAAACAATAAAAATGAAAGTTAAGACAACAACAGCGATGGGAAGAACAACCACAGACACAGAACAACCATGGATACAGAAAAACCACGGACACAGAACAACCACGGATACAGAACAACCACGGACGCAGAACAACCACGGACACAGAACAACCATGGACGCAGAACAACCATGGACACAGAACAACCACGGATGCAGAACAACCACGGACACAGAACAACCACGGACACAGAACAACCACAGACAGCAGAACAACCATGGACACAGAACAACCATGGACGCAGAACAACCACGGACGCAGAACAACCACGGACACAGAACAACCACGGACGCAGAACAACCACGGACGCAGAACAACCACGGACGCAGAACAACCACGGACGCAGAACAACCACGGACGCAGAACAACCACGGATGCAGAACAACCACGGACGCAGAACAACCACGGACGCAGAACAACCATGGACACAGAACAACCACGGACGCAGAACAACCATGGACGCAGAACAACCACGGACGCAGAACAACCATGGACGCAGAACAACCACGGATGCAGAACAACCACGGACACAGAACAACCACGGACGCAGAACAACCACGGACGCAGAACAACCACGGACACAGAACAACCACGGACGCAGAACAACCACGGATGCAGAACAACCACAGACGCAGAACAACCATGGACAGCAGAACAACCACACATGGTAGAATGACCACAGACCATGGATGGCAGAACAACCCTGGATGCAGAACAACCACTGATGGCAGAACAACCACAGTTGGTAGGACAACCACAGACACAGAACAACCACAGATGGCAGAACAACCACAGATGGCAGAACTACCACAGATGGCAGAACAGTGTCTCAGATTCCCAGGAGCACGTGTGCACCTGAGGGCACCGCCAGAGCAGGGATGCACTGCAGAGGTGAAGGTCCTCAGGCCCGGGCTCCCTGGGGGTGGTGTGTGTCCTGGTTCCACCCTCTGCTGGTGGTGAGACCACACACATTGCAAGACCATGGACATCACGAGACCACGTGTGTGGTGAGAGCGCAGACATGGCGAGACCACGGAGGCAGTGAGGCATGAACATGCCACAGAATGGCAAGACCACCTTCATGGAAACACCACAGACACAGCGAGATCACTGACACAGAAGACCACGGATGCAGTGGGATCATGGACACAACAAGACAGTGGACACTGTGAGACAGTGGAACGGCCCACATGGCAGGACCACCACCCCAGGGAGATCACGGACACGGGGAGGCCAGAGACGTGGGAAGACCAGGGACATGGGGGAGGCTAGGGACACGGGAAGGCCAGGAACACGGTGAGGCCAGGGAAGCATGTGTGAACCTCCCTGAGCTCTGTGGGTGCCTCTTGGGCCGTGCAAGGAGACTGACGTGACGAAGTAGCCACAGCCAGAGGCCTAAGGATGCTGCATCCTCCGGATTCTTCCCGGTCTGCTCTGCCTGCTTCAGATCAGACTTCCATCAGCTGCAAATGGGGTTTGATGAGCTCAGCATCCCCACCCCCGCACCCTCCACAGAGTGTCTTCTAGCCCAGGACTTCGTGTAGCCCCTTCTCAGCCTGGCTGGGGATGGAGCCCTGAGCCCTAGCCAGGTGCTCTGTGGAATGTGGATGAAGCGTAGATTCCAGGTGATGTTTAGCACCAGGGTGACTTGTGCAGATGCCTGGTCAGTACCTCGCACAGGTGAGGATGCAGAATACTTTTTCACAACTCAACCGACATTTTATCTTCAGCAGGCACAGGGTAGTCCTGGGGAGACATGAATCCTTCCCTGGGGAATCATGAGAGCCCGAGACTGGGGGTGGGGGGACCAGTTCTGTACCTCTCCTCAGGAGACAGCTGCACAACTATCCACATTTAAAAATATGTGTGCAAAACCTCACCATTGCACGAGGATAATAATTTATACTGTAAGCCAAGCATCTATTATTTTTGAGAATCATAATGACCAAATACCAGTCAGAATGGTTATTATTAAAAAGTCGACTGGGCACAGTGGCTCACGCCTGTAATCTCAGCACTTTGGGAGGCTGAAGTGGGCAGATCACTTGAGCCCAGGAGTTCGAAACCAGCCTGGGCATTGTGAAATCCCATCTCTATAAAAATTTTAAAAATATAGACGGGTATGGTGCAGCCTCCCTGAAGTCCCAGCTAGTCAAGAGGCTGAGGCAGGAGGATAGCTTGAGCTCAGGATGTGGAGGTGGCAGTGAGCCAAGATTGCACCACTGCACTCCAGCCTGGGTGTCTGAGTGAGATCCTGTCTCAAAAAAAAAAAAAAAGAAAGAAAGAAAGAAAAAAGTAAAAAAATAAGTGATGCTGGCAAGGTTGAAGAGAAAAGGGAATGTTTACACACTGTTTACACTGTGGGTAGAAGTGTAAATTAGCTCTACCTTTATAGAAAGCAATATGGTGATTTCTCAAAGAGCTAAAAGCAGAACAACCATTCCACCCAGCAATCCCATTACCGGATATATAACCAAAGGAACAGAAATCATTCCACCATAAAGAGATATGCACGAATGTTCGTTGCATCACTATTCACTATAGCAAAGACATGAAATCAACCTAAATGCCCATCAGTGACAGATTGCATAAGGCAAATGTGGTACCAATATATCAAGGAATACTATGCAGCCACAAAAAGGGACAAGAACTTGTCTTTAGCAGAAACATGGATGGAGCTGGAAGCCATTATCCTCAGCAAACTTACACAGGAGGAGAAAACCAAACGCTGAATGTTCTCACTCATAAGTGGGAGCTAAGTGATGCGAACTCATGAACATAAGGAAAAAAACAGACGCTGGGGTCCGCTTAAGGCTGGGGGGTTGGGGGTTGAGGGCAGGGAGAGGAGCAGAAAAGGTAACCATTAGGGAAGGGGTTAAACACTTGGGTGATGAAGTCATATGTACAACAAAGCCCCAACATGAGTTTACCTACGTAACAAGCCTTCACATGTACCCTGAACCTAAAACAAAAGGTCAAAAAACCAAAAGCTTGAATCGTAGTCCACACTGACTTTTACCATATCGTCAGAAGAGAGATGAGAGGATGAGAAATCAATCAACAACCAATAAGAACTTAGTGATTAACCAGAGATAATATTTTTCTTGTTCTATCATTTTAAAACATGCCATTAACTAAAGTGTAAGTGGCCTCCAACATAGACCTTTGCTCCCGAATTATAAGGAGCTGATAAATTTGATTACCATCCTCCAATTGAGAGCAAGGCTAATGCAGACTCAGAAATGTATTTCATCTTGATTTAGTAAATGTCATTTATCTGTCTCCATCATTGACTCATGCTAAGAATACAGCTTTTCTCGGCCATTTTATCCTAATTGATGAGGTGGCCACGTGTGCACACGCCAGGGCTGCAGGATGGACTGTCCCTGGCTTTTGATCGACTGTGGGTGAAGTCGGCTTTTAGAACTTAGAACTGCCTCTTCTCTGGCCATGGCAGCACTTGTTATTAATGAAAAGCATGACTATCAGCTACTGGAAGCAATCTAATTAAACAGCAAGATTTTCATAAAATGAGTTTGCAATCAATTGGTCAATACGGAAGCCACTTAAGAAAATGTGGGTGTGATAAACCGTGATGTAGCTGAAGATGAGGGTGAGTGCGTCTTCTCAGCAGCTCAGCAGTCGGCCTGCATCTTGAGTTCCCCTAACCATTGTTTTTAAGAGTTACGTCTTTTCCCTCAGAATTCAGAGGATTCAGACAAATATCTTAGGCAGAATAATGGCCATCCTCTGAGCCCTAAAGGCATGTCAGATGTGTCCGATGGGAGCAACGTTCACCCCGGCTTGGCTCCCACGCAAGGAGCTGGTTCCTCGGGCAGCGTCAGCAGGACAAACGCTCGGCTTCAGACCTGCTGAGACTCGGAGACTGTCTGGTGAACGAGAGAACTGAGTTATTGGCATTCCTAGCTATGCATAACTGTTTGTAAGCCCTATACATATTTTCTGATAAGCTACTTTGTCCACAAGCAAAGATAAATGTCTTAGATACTTCCATTACATTTACTAGGTCTCCTACAATCAAGAACTCTTTATAAGCAGGAAGAAATTTATTAAAATCTTTTATAGTGCAAGATATAAATAATGACCTGCAATCTATCTGCATGGTGAAATGCTCTGCCTGGGGAGAGAGAATAGTAATTAAATGATTACGTTCAATCCTAATGTTTAATTGATATTTGATTGTCAATGTCTGTTTAGCTAGCCTCACCTAATGTATATATGTAAATCAATTTTATATGCAAAACTTGGTTTATACAAAACCTTAAATGCTGATACATTTATACAATCTTAGTGAAAAAGTTTCTGCCAGAATTAATGTATAAATGAAGGGTACATTCTTGAAATATCTATAATTTTAATTTATACAACAGCTATTTAGTTCTTATTCTAATCATCCTCTTGTTATCGTCTATGCTGTCATGTTATCTGATCATCTTATTCAAACCATCCTCTTCGTCAATGCCTGCTTCTCTAGGCTGACGTTCCGTTCCCTCTGTGGTGTTTATCACACCTACTCAGTGTGGGATTAAGACGCCAAGACTTGTCTTGGCAGTGAGGCTATCATGCAGCCCCAAATGTGAGTTTCCATCCTGTCCTGGTCCCAGCCTCAGCTCCCAGAATTCAGCAACCATCTCCTGTTTGCCTCTTGATTCTCTCTGGAGAGGTATCCTTCTCTTCTTTCATGCTTTTGTTAATGCCTGTGTATACACACATGTATATATACATGCATGCATTACACATGTATGCCTGCACCTATATTCTAAATGTCTCATGCTAGCAGGGAATTCCAGTGTTTACTTACGCTGCCTGCAACCTGTTGGCCTGCGATGGGTTGGGTTTTCCTTTTTTATATAGATAAATTGTGTTAAATGAGAAGATATCTATAGTACAGAGGGTTTTCTTATGTGAACCTGAGAGCCAGCACCTTAAAATGATACAAACTCTTATTGGATCTAGTGATTGTGTATAATCACTTATCCAAAAAGCATTTCCTAAATGTCTGCTGGCCTTCAAGTATTGCATTTATCAAGTGGTGAAATTAATCAGGTATGGACTAAATGCATTAATGTAACGGAAGCACTTTGATCAGTCCTGGGATCACAGTGAGAAAAGAGAAGAGTCAAGCCCTGCAGTCACCGTCGTTTTCATGTTGACGGGGACAAGATGCGGATGCTGAGAGCCTGAGGCTGTCGTAGCCTGCGGGTAGCCGCGCAAGAAACCCTTACAGAGCACAAGAGTAATTTTGAGGATGGAGGAATTTGGGAGGGATTTCTACTCTGTCTAGAACATCAGGTAAGACTTCACAGAGATGCAGCATCTAAGCTGAGCTGTGCACAGCAGCACAAACATCTCAGGCAGGCAGCAGGGATGACGTGGGCCCGGGCCGGATCACACACCAGGCATCCAGGTCAGAGACCAAGGGTCAACATGGAGAGGGACTGGATGGGGGGGAGGGGCACAGCAGGCACTGTAAACAGTTTGCATTTAATAGCAGAGATTCAATCATTTTCAAAGTCGGTATTTTTGGCCTTGGAATCCAAGCCCTTGATGAAATTGATGCAGACACGGATAATTGAGAAGTGCAGGTTCATTGCTGGAGACAAACACAGGATCGGGGGTTCCTTGGAAGTCTCCGCCTGGGAACCAGTCTTCTGCTTCTGCAACGCCATGCTTCCTTACGTTCCATTCTCGCTCCATCTCTTTCTTCCCAGTGGTCTCCAGGGGCTACTCCAGCCAACCAGCACCCTGGCTTCACAACCCCTGTCTTGCTGAGGGTTCTTGGCCACCTGTCTTCATGAGCCCTTGCCCCGTCCACCTGCTGCTGAATGTCCCACGGGTACCACAGACATACAATAGCTCTCACCTTTCCACGCCCAGCGCACACTCAGTGCACTGACACGCATTCCACCTCATTTCATAGCTGAACACACAATCATATCCTCCATAGATATGAATGCAGCGCTTGATGGTATACTTTTGAGTTATAAAAACTTGCAGGATTGAGATGTAAATTTTTAAACGTGTGAGGCTGAACCTATGAACCGGTTCCTTCTGCAGGTCAAGGATGGACAGCGAATTGTGAGCGCGTCGGCCATTCCACGCTCGTAGGCACAACACTCCACTCCTCATCAGCTTGAAAATTCCCCATCACCTCCACTTTCCACACAGAAACACACCTGTGGAGTTGTTTTTGATGTGTGATTGCCCCTGAGCTGTCTGATATATAGCCAGCCCCTATCCTTTGGAATAAAACAACCCTCGGCACCTTCGCTGAAATGTGGAAGACGTGGCTAGCAAGTGGGACTTGCCCTCTGCGTGGAGCTTCTCTGTTTTCCGAGACGGCTTACTCAGCACCTGGCGAGCCAGCCCTTCTGTTTGGGTCTCTACTCTGTGTCCTGATTGCCTCTGCATTTCTTCCCAGATAGCGTTTGTACTTACAGTGGAGATCAGAGAATACTGAAACACAGCAGAAATATGATGAAACTCCCTGCAACCTTGTTTCATTAGAGTTCCTATCACTCACTTCAATCTATTCTAAAAATAAAGGGCTTGTCAGGCCTAATGATAAGGGAGAGTTTTAGGGAAATAAAGAGAGCTGAACTGACACAGACATAATAATGTCAAGATATAAATCACAGAGTCCTTCTGCCATTTTCATTATCTGCCTCTGAGGATTATGGTGCTTGCTGTAAACGCCACGCTACGGGAACTCCGCTCGTGTATACCACTGAGATGCAGTGTCAACAGTGGGCAGTCTTTGCTTAAAGCCCATCAGGCATTCTACATTTTAGTTTTGAGCATTTTCAAAAATTGCATTTGCTATATTAATATCTATCTATTTTTCTATCTATTCTCTTTTGGGAAACACATACTGACTCAAATTAGAGTAACAATGAATCAAATTAGAGGAAAAATGAATTCTTAAGCAGATAAGAAAAGGCTTAAATACATCATGATTAAACCATATGTCTCGCACCATCATCTCTTAAGTACTATAAATCTTTACAGATGTGCAGATTTGTGGGTTCCAGAGTGCCCATGAATCCTTCCTCTACTATGACCCTCCTCCTTTCCTGAGCCTTTCAAAATGGAAAAGCGTTTTCTTTTTTCATGAATGTGAAAGTTTCTTTAGCAAAGTAACTTAAGATTACTCTTAAGAACCTTTCTCCGCCTTTATAAAACTGATTATACTCTTATCACCTGAGATCTTCATCCATTCATTTATTAATTCATTTATTCAGCTAAAATTTCTCTACATTCTTCCCAAATGTGCAGCATTGTGCTAATCTTCTGGACAAAGAAATAGGAGTGGTTTCTGTTAATGTCAAAGAGTTTTGATGGTTAAAAAAGAAGGTTTAACATGATTAAGAATATTTAATTATTTCACTTCTACACTTACCTGAAAGTTAAGAGAATACATTTTCCCTGTTACATGTTTTCTCCCAGGAAATTAAACATATTTTGTAGTGGATTGAGTGCCCATTATGGCTTGCATTGCAGCAACCTAATTGTGAATAAACTTGATGAATGCTAATTTTTTAAAAGTTATTATTTATTACATAGTTGAATCCTTCAGAATATATTTAAATCAAATTACTTTTATCAAAAAATGTTAAATAAATTTGAAATGTATATTAATCTGTGGTGGCATTAAAACTAATTAATATTTAGTTAGAATGCTTTGATACCAGTACAAGAATATTTTGACATTGTAGTGGTTTAAATATTAAAAGACTTTTTTAAAAAGAAATGTGAACATTTTAGGAACATTAAGAGGTACTTATTTACTAATTGTCCTAATTGTGTAGTCGAGAGAGGATGTTTATTATAAGCAATTATGGCTTGACCATATGTGTGCTTTAGCTATAAAGATTGTTCCTAAATAAAAGTTGCTGTATTTAAAAATAAACAAAACATAAAATCTTTGCTTGTTCTGCTCTGGTCATCTCTCTCTATGCTTATTCATGTATGTCTGTTACTTCATACACATGCACACACACATGCACACACATGGTGCACACACACATGTGGACACACATCCACACACATCCACATACATGTGCACACATGCACACACACGTGCACACACACATGCACCAGACAAGAATAGTAGTGTACACAGACCTGATTTTCTCTGTGATCCATGAAATGTCTACCAAGGTGCTTTTCATAGTCTAGGAACTCATAAATATTTCTGTTTTGAGTTGAATTAAAAATTGATTCTGCTCTGTGGCTAATTTTGGCCTTGCTCAGCTAAGTCACTTAGCATGCAGGGCACTCCTCTGTTATTGGGCTGGCACCAATTTGTTGTTTACTGATTTACGCTAATTCAAACAGTTTATAATATGTCACAATTTTTCCAGGGGTTATAGAAGAGATGCTTCTGGGAGGCTTGCACAGCCACTGATAACTGGTACATTAACCCCTAGGTTGTTTGCTTTTTCTGTTTCTGCAAAAAGGAGAAAAAACACCAAAACACCTGGATATGTTTTTTGAAAAAAAAAAACTTAGACATTTACACACAAAAAAATACATTTAAACACACACACAAACACATACTGGCACACACTCACATGCCCTGCACACACCTACATACACAAAGACACACACACTACTGCAATGCACTCACACACACTCATACACACACAAGAACATGTACACACTTGCACATGTGCATATGCTTACATACTCACAGCACATACCTCTCTACAAACCAGTGAGCTTCTGATTTTTATATAAGAATTGAAATCACTATGCAAGTCTAGACTGACAAAGTAAAACCCATGATTTCACGTTGCACCAATTTCCAAGTAAAACGTCTCTCATACATATGTTAACAAATAACCAAGATTTTGTTTGCTTGTTTTACGCCATTAGACCCTTCCTTCCATTTCAAAATGATAGTTTATTTCATTGGTCTAAGTTATGAAGTATCATTTCTAGATTATTCCACATCTATTGATTTAATAAATTAATATCCACAAAGGGTCTTATAACAAGCCTAGCTGGTGAGAGAATTAACAAAATAATGTAATCCTTTTGCTAAGTTTCTGCATTCAGAAAGAAAAGTTATGAAAATGCGTTGGAAAAAATTGTAAACAAATGACAATGTGTGACACTAAAAATAATGTTCTGTGTGTTAACTTTTTGTCTGGAAAAACTTCTTTTAAGGAAGAAAAATAATTTTAATTTTGTGACAAGAACTTTTCTAAAGATGTGATTCTAGTTTGTAATTGCCAAAAAATACGTATTTCTCCCCAGAGATGGATTTCATGGAGAACTGTAGCAAACTCATTAATTGCCATTTGAACACCAAGGCCCACTTCCTTGTGTGTCCACTTCATGGCTCACTTCCTGTGTCCACCTACTTCACGGCTCACTTCCTGTGTGCCCACTTCCTGTGTGCTCCCACTTCATGGCTCACTTCCTGTGAGACCACTTCCTGTGTGCTTCCACTTCACGGCTCACTTCCTGTGTGCTCACTTCCTGTGTGCGTCCACTTCTGTGTGCTGCCTGCCTTTCAAGGCCTGGATTGCTAATTTCTACCAGAAGCTGTTACTCTTTCTTATTGAAGCTACGGGGCTAAATACAAAAACAGATTTTTTTCATTATGATATCAAAACTTTTAGCTAATTCAACAGTGAAGACAACTTTCACAAAAGCAATGTCTATCTCTTAACTTCTTAAAATCAGTAAAAAAATATATTCAGAAATGCTTTAAATGCAAATTTTAAAAGACATAGTACACAGACTGAATTTCCATGAAGTCTGGCCACTCTGGAATCCCTGGAAAAATAATGCATTTCACCAATATCAATAATATTTCTTAATGTTTTTATCACTGGTCATTTGACAAAAGAAGTTCAAAGATGCTTTTAAATAAGTGTCATGATATTTTAAAATTTATAAATAGATATGAATTGTATACCTTATATATATCGTTCACTGGTGGTATAGAATATTTAAATCTAGCAATTTTGAAATTAGGGATCTTTTCTTGAAAGCCGACATCTAAACCTCCTTCCCCTGACCCACTGTCTGGTGATCTGTGGGCTGGAGCCTCGGCCACCTCCATCAGGTTTAAACTGCTACAGAGCCCTCTTACGGCTTGCTAAAAGCAGATTCACTTTCTACATTTATTAAAAGAGCCTGAATCCTGCTGTGAATGTATTTTCTTAATAATATGCTGTTTCTAAAACATTGGGAATTGCTAATAGTTATAGAGCACAGAGAGGTTGTGGGATGTATCAGGACACAGCACCGCAGCAGCAATCGGGAAAGACTTTAATTCTCTATGAATCTGTGAAGGAGAAGATGTAAGCCACCTGTCAGCTACTGAAGGAAGGAGGGAAGCAAGAAAGGGGGGCAGGGGAGGGAAACGGCGATGGGAAGAAGAAATGAAGGGGGTAGGGCAGGGGAAAGGGGGAACAGGAGCAAGCAGGGTTCTGATCGGCCGTCCCCTCCCTGACAGGCTCACAGCTCCATGTCAGAGAGGATAACAAGAGTCGCAATGTAAAACTGCCTGACTTTTCTTTCTGCCTTTCCAAGCTATTGGCTCCTTCACTAATAATCGGGATTTATTACTGGACCCATCTGCTGCCTCTATAAGGTCAAAAGGTAAACCACAGGCACGGCTGATGTCACCATCAAGGTGGCTGGTCACAAATGGACCCTGACAAGTGTGCTTTTAAGAGTATATTGTTGCTAGGGCTCTCTGGGCATGAAAGTCATGCTGATGAAGAGAATAAACCTAAAATACGAAAAAGATGTCTAGTTTAACCCATTAATCCGCATGATGGGGGCTGTCAGGGTCTGGTCTGTGCAGCAACCAGAAAGGAGAACAGGGCCCTGCTCCCATCTGTGTGGGTTCTGCACATTGGAGTCTCCTGAACCCCTGGAAACACTCCCCAACACATGTGCATGCCATGGGGGGACGCTGGGGAGGGAGATGCTTGTGGGCACGTTCTCCAACTTCCCAAAGCGACATCAGACTTGGGAAAAAGGGGGTGTTCCTTTGCTGTCTGCTGTGGGTCAGGCCTTACCTCCCAGGAAGACTGTCTGTAGCAGGGCAGCTCAGCTTTGGACACTTGCCAGTTAGTCTGGTTTCTGCAAATGTTGGAAGACTGGGCAATTTTTGAGAGTGAATTTGTCCACATACTGGAAACGCTCAGAAGGAAACAGTTAAGGCTGCACGTCAACAGCCAGGCACGGTGGCTCACGCCTGTAATCCCAGGACTTAGAGAGGCCAAGGTGGGCGGATCACTTGAGCCTAGGCGTTCAAAGCCAGCCTGGCCAACATGGCAAAACCCCATCTCTACTAAAAATACAAAAATTAACCTGGCGTGGTGGTGGATGCCTATAATCCCAGCTACTCAGGAGGCTGAGGCAGGAGAATCACTTGAACCCGGGAGGAGCCAAGGTCATGCCCCTGTACTCCAGTCTGGTGACAGAGTGAGACTCCATCTCAAAAAAGAAAAAGAAAGAAGGAAGGAAGGAAGGAAGGAGGGAGGGAGGGAGGGAGGGAAAGGAAGAAAGAAAGAAAAAGAAAGAGAGAGAGAGAAAGAAAGAAAGAAAGAAGAAAGAAAGAAAGAAAGAAAGAAAGAAAGAAAGAAAGAAAGAAAGAAAGAAAGAAAGAAAGAAAGAAAGAAAGAAAGAAGGTTGCCCTTGCCAGATGAATCTGTCTGTGTATTCTGTATTCCTTTCCAGTCAGGAGGCCCTTCTTTCCTCTTCATTTCCAGCTGAGAGTGAAAAGTAAAAAGAGGAGAGCACTTGGTGTCAGATGCAGCCCTGTCTCTCCCGGCAGAGATGGAGAACTTACTCCAAAGTTTCAGAGCAAATTAGAGGCCGGCCTGGAACTGCAGCCTCGCTCTCAGCCGCTGCTTCCTGGAGATTTTCAGCTCCCACATAGCCTCACAGAAACAAGCCTGAGTGGCCACTCGCCCACAGATTCTCACCTCTCCTCTGTTCTCTGGGTCGATCATTGCTGGCCTCATTTCCTTTTGTTTTTCCACTCTTCATTCCAGGAACTCAGGAGAGCCGGGGGTTTGTTGGACATGCAAAAAGTCTAAATGCCAAGCACCCCAATAAAATAGAAGCCGTGCTCTGTCCTTCAGGGCGGCCCTGCCCTTCCTAGACCTTATGACTTCAGGTGCTGACTCCACCAAAAGGTGTCTCAGCCTGAGAGGTTACTAGAGTGTGGCTGCCCTTTGGTTGTGGCCAGTTATGACCCGCCTTGTAGGATGACAGTGAGGAGTAAACGTCTGTCCTTAAAACGAGGAAATGAGGGAAAATCACCAGGTGACCAGGAGTTGCTTATAGCTGGCATCACCGACATGGGGTTGTTATACAGATTAAATGAGCTGATGCATAGAGAACACACAGCTCCATGCCTGGCACATCCTGGCGGTGCCCATGCCAGGACCGTTTCAAGCTCTGTACAGTTTTCTAGATTGACATCCCAGTTCTCAACACAGTCTCGTTTCATCGGATCCACAGATCTTAGTTTTGTCTTCCACTTTACCCTGGGACTTGGGTTTCTCTTATCTTGCTTCTCCGTGGACTTGTGTCAAGACAGATTTACATAATGATTGATTGGAATTATTGCCAAAATCATTTACAAAATGATTCATTGGAATTATTGGTGGAAGATCATTTCATAGCTGCCTGGATCAGTGGCCTCATTCTGACCTTCTCCTTTGCCACCCTCTCACCACCCTCCACAGACACACACACACGGACATGCACACACATGGACACACACACACAGACACACACACACGGACACACACACGCACGGACACACACGGACACACACAGACACAAACACACACAGACACACACACACACGGACACACACACACACAGACACACACACACTCTGCCTGGGGACTTGCACCGGGCTTCAGGCCAACGGCCCTTGTGGGGCAGCTAATGCCCCAGAGTCCCCAGGATCTGATGGCCACAAAGGTGAGGCGTGCCCTTTCACCATAGGTCAAGGGTAAGTGGCTATAGTCCCTTGTATGAGTCTGTTCTCACACTGCTAATAAGAACATACCCAAGACTGGGTAATTTATTCAGGAAAGAGGGTTAATGGGCTCACAGTTCCACATGGCTGGGGAGGCCTCACAGTGATGGCAGAAGACAAAGGAGGAGTAAGATCATGTCTCACATGGCAGCCTGCAAGGGAGCATGTGCCAGGGAACTGCCCTTTATAAAACCATCAGATCTCATGAGACTTCCTACCGTGAGAACAGGTTGGGGGACACCGCCCCCATGAGTCAATCACCTCCATCGGGCAGCATCCTCGTCACATGGGAATTATTACAACTCAAGGTGAGACTTGAGCGCACAGTGCGGGAGCACACAGCCAAGCCGTGTCACTTCTTCAGCTGACCTGTGGGTGGCTACTTATGACAAATTATCTCAGGAGTTAAACACAGTTTATGAATATTGCACGGTTACGGCATTATCTTTTTCCAGCTTTCCCGCACCACTCCCTTGTCCTGTATTCTGAATGTGAGCACACAGATGGGAGGCATGAAAACGTGACATTTCTCCGTGCATGGGGCCATCTTGGATCCTGGCAGTGGATAAGGAAGGGGTGAAATTGAGAGAGTGGCGATGTTCGGCCGAGCAGCGCGTGGTGGTCCCTGGGCTGAGGAAACTCGACATCCATGGATGTTGTTTGGTCTTTTCCAAAGGACAAAAACGCTGCTGTGAATAAGGAACCACTATCTGACCTTAAGGCACGTCTGCACTCACAATAGCGTTTGTCATTTGATAATTCCATGTAAATGACTATCCCACAGGGAGCCTAGAAATGTTTGACAAAACCAGAAGATTAAGAAGGGCCACACTGAAGAACTGAAACATGCAGGGGCCACATCAGGAACCTCCTTTAGCTCCTGATGCGGAGGGAAGTCAGCAAACGGTTCACACCTCTCAAGCCGAACTGGAAACAGAAACAAGAACTGCTTCCTCTCTTTCCTGATAATAAATTAATCTTTAATTTATTTAGAATATTGTTCTGACAATATTCTAAAGCCCACAGAAATTGATCATTAAACTGCTCTTTCTCACACAAAATTGCCAAGTATATTTTAGGGGAGATTAAACATTAATTGCATAGATATGTATAAATGCCATGTAAATTTCAATACCTGTATATAATCATATGTGATTCTAAATTTCACACACATATACGTCATTCTGCCGAGAATGGCCTAATTGAGGTACTTTCTGATGTATGCCAGTGAACTTTAGTTGCCACATAGAATTTCCATAGAGGACTTTTTTCTATTTATACTGTTTTCAAATGAATTCTTCATGTAAAATAAGTATCGGGCCCCTTTTGTTGGACAAAAAAGGTACTGAATCCAGATTGCACGAGGCCCTGATTCAGACCCGGGGGTCAGAAGGGCCAGACCCATGGACATCGCAAGGGGCTTCAGATCCACCACAGCTAAGGCGCTGCGGGACAGATGTCCACACCCCGGGTAGGGGCGATGCCTCAGGAGAGGCTCTGCAGTTCCTGACTTCATTGCTTTCGCCTTTCGAAGGGCAGCAGCCAGCACTTCCCAATGCGTAATAGAGGCTTAGCCCGGAGGATGGAGACAGAACTCAGAGTTGCCTCCCAGGCCTCCCACACCACCCACGGCCTCTCAACCTCCCCGGCCTCCCCCTCCTCCCACACCATCCACCCCACTCTCCTCACTGCCCGGCGCATGGAGCATCTCTTCAAACCCCAGCTGCCTGCAATGACCTTCTCACCACCTCGGGGGAGTGGGGACTCACCAGGGAAACTAGCCAGGGGTTCGTAGTTTACATTCTTATGTTAGCAGGCCTAGATTCAATCTGCTGCACAAGCAGGAAGCATCATTTAGTTCATAGTTACTTGTTCTATATAGAGCAGCTTTTATTTTTTCTAAATAACAAATTTATTTTAATGACCATTAATCTATCATTCTAACTTAAGTGACTTCTTAACATTTGTGTTCAGTCCATAAAGAAAATGAGTAAGTCTAATATGTGGTAATGAGAACAAGTAACGTGTCTAAGCAGTGATACAATAACATATTTGAACAAAAATTAAAATGGTCCAGATATTAGTTTCTGAGATGGAGAATTCTGTAAGGTTTTGAAATATCCCAGTGTGTCAGAAAACAGGACTGCCGAGTTTTCATCCCCTTTGCGTGAACTTTCCTGGAAAGAGGGATGGCTGAAGTTAGTAGCAAGAAGGAGCTGCAACGGACAGACAGAAGGCTCCAGTGGAGGCTTTTAATCCCTGCTGAACTGCGCTAACTCCACCAGCATCGGCCATGCCCAATCCACTCTGCTATAAAATTTTCTTTCTTTCTTTTTCTCTTTCTTTCTTTCTTCCTTCCTTCCTTTCTTTCTATGTTTTTTTTTTGGACAAAGTCTCACTCTCTGTCCCCCAGGCTGCAGTGCAGTGGCGCGATCTCGGCTCAGCCTCCTGAGTACCTGGGATTACAGGGACACGCCACCCCACCAGGCTAATTTTTATATTTTTAGTAAAGACAGGGTTTCACCATGTTGATCACACTGGTCTCACATTGCTGACCTCAAGTGATCCAACTGCTTTGGTCTCCCGAGTGATTGGATCATAGGTGTGAGCCTAAACTTTACTGCGTCCAGCCTAAATTTTCAAGTTTACAGAAAAAAAATTCTCCTTGCCACCTGGAACCAAGGAACACATAGAGCAGCACACACACAGGAGAAGGTGTTCCACGAGCAAACGCACACACAGGAGGGAACGCATAGAGCTGCACACACACAGGAGAAGGTGTTCCACGAGGAAACGCACACACAGGAGGGAACGCATAGGGCTGCACACACACAGGAGAAGGTCTTCCATGAGCAAACGCACACACGGGAGGGAACGGACAGGGCTGCACACACACAGGAGAAGGTGTTCCATGAGCAAACGCACACACAGGGGGAACACATAGAGGTGCACACACACAGGAGAAGGTGTTCCACGAGCAAACGCACACACAGGAGGGAACGCATAGAGCTGCATACACACAGGAGAAGGTGTTCCACGAGGAAACGCACACACAGGAGGGAACGCATAGGGCTGCACACACACAGGAGAAGGTCTTCCATGAGCAAACACACACACAGGGGGGAACGCATAGAGCTGTACACACACAGGAGAAGGTCTTCCATGAGCAAACGCACACACGGGGGGAACGCATAGGACTGCACACACACAGGAGAAGGTGTTCCATGAGCAAACACACACACAGGGTGGAACGCATAAAGCTGCACACACACAGGAGAAGGTGTTCCACGAGCAAATGCACACACAGGAGGGAACGCATAGAGCTGCACACACACAGGAGAAGGTTTTCCATGAGCAAACGCACACACAGGAGGGAACGCATAGAGCTGCACACACAGAAGGTGTTCCACGAGGAAACGCACACACAGGAGGGAACGCATAGAGCTGCACACACAGAAGGTGTTCCACGAGGAAACGCACACACAGGAGGGAACGCATAGAGCTGCACACACAGAAGGTGTTGCACGAGGAAACGCACACACAGGAGGGAACGCATAGAGCTGCACACACACAGGAGAAGGTGTTCCATGAGCAAACGCACACACAGGAGGGAACACATAGAGCTGCACACACACAGGAGAAGGTTTTCCATGAGCAAACGCACACACAGGAGGGAACGCATAGAGCTGCACACACAGAAGGTGTTCCACGAGGAAACGCACACACAGGAGGGAACGCATAGAGCTGCACACACAGAAGGTGTTCCACGAGGAAACGCACACACAGGAGGGAACGCATAGAGCTGCACACACACAGGAGAAGGTGTTCCACGAGCAAACGCACACACGAGGGGAACACATAGAGCTGCACACACACAGGAGAAGGTGTTCCATGAGCAAACGCACACACAAGGGGGAACACATAGAGCTGCACACACAGGAGAAGGTGTTCCATGAGCAAACGCACACACAAGGGGGAACACATAGAGCTGCACACACAGGAGAAGGTGTTCCACGAGGAAACGCACACACAGGAGGGAAGTCATAGAGCTGCACACACACAGGAGAAGGTGTTCCATGAGTAAATGCACACACAGAGGGAACGCATAGAGCTGCACACACACAGGAGAAGGTTTTCCATGAGCAAATGCACACACAGGAGGGAACGCATAGAGCTGCACACACAGGAGAAGGTGTTCCACGAGCAAACGCACACACGGGGGGAACGCATAGAGCTGCACACACACAGGAGAAGGTGTTCCATGAGCAAATGCACACACAGGAGGGAACGCATAGAGCTGCACACACAGGAGAAGGTGTTCCACGAGCAAACACACACACAGGAGGGAATGCATCGAGCTGCACACACACAGGAGAAGGTGTTCCACAAGCAAACGCACACACAGGAGGGAACACATAGAGCTGCACACACACAGGAGAAGGTGTTCCATGAGCAAACGCACACACAGGAGGGAACGCATAGAGCTGCACACACAGGAGAAGGTGTTCCACGAGCAAACACACACACAGGAGGGAATGCATCGAGCTGCACACACACAGGAGAAGGTGTTCCACAAGCAAACGCACACACAGGAGGGAACACATAGAGCTGCACACACACAGGAGAAGGTGTTCCACAAGCAAACGCACACACAGGAGGGAACGCATAGAGCTGCACACACAGGAGAAGGTGTTCCACGAGCAAACACACACACAGGAGGGAATGCATCGAGCTGCACACACACAGGAGAAGGTGTTCCATGAGCAAACACACACACGGGGGGAACACATAGAGCTGCACACACACAGGAGAAGGTTTTCCATGAGCAAACGCACACACAGGAGGGAACGCATAGAGCTGCACACACAGGAGAAGGTGTTCCACGAGCAAACGCACACACGGGGGGAACGCACACACAGGAGGGAACGCATAGAGCTGCACACACACAGGAGAAGGTGTTCCACGAGCAAACGCACACACGGGGGGAACGCATAGAGCTGTACACACACAGGAGAAGGTGTTCCATGAGCAAACGCACACACGGGGGGAACACATAGAGCTGCACACACACAGGAGAAGGTGTTCCATGAGCAAATGCACACACAAGAGGGAACGCATAGAGCTGCACACACACAGGAGGTGTTCCACGAGCAAACGCACACACAGGGAGGAACGCATAGAGCTGCACACACACAGGAGAAGGTGTTCCACGGGGAAATGCACACACAGGAGGGAACGCATAGAGCTGCACACACAGGAGAAGGTTTTCCATGAGCAAACGCACACACAGGAGGGAACGCATAGAGCAGCACACACACAGGAGAAGGTTTTCCACGAGCAAACGCACACACAGGGGGAACTCATAGAGCTGCACACACACAGGAGAAGGTGTTGCACGAGCAAATGCACACACGGGGGAACGCACGTGCATCGTTACTCTTCTCACAACCACAGCTCTCCCCTGCCTGTAAGTGCACACTCATGACTTCTTAACAAAACACAATTGTTTGTGATTTGGAGGCTCCAGGGTTGAAATCGCCTCGTGTCTTTGTTCTTGTGTTTTATACTACATGGGAGGATTTTGGATTTTTTTCTTCCCAGTCTGACGAGTGTTTTCTGTTCCATTCCTGGAATCTCACAGAAGAATCTCTCAAGTCTATTTGTTCTCCTTCCAACATGGCAAATATCAATTTAGCTAATGAGGCACAGGTGTAATTGTAGGCATTCCTTCAAGAATTCTTCAGCTATGAATCTGCCTCCGATTATGCAGTGTGGTTCCATAATTGCAGTTTACTGAGAAAATTCACAGCTCCAGAGGTCCTCATGCCCCCGCTTCGCCAGCATGGTGGGCGTTGGGGCTGCGTGTTAGTACATTGAGATGCGGGAAATAAAAACAAGCTCAGCCTTAGGCTCGGAGTCCCTGCCCTGTGTTCCCACTTCACTCCGTTCTGTGGCTCTGTTTCAATTAGATCCGGTTCCCACACTTGCAAAGAGCATTACTTTGAGAAGAGATGGCACAGTTGATCAATTTATTTCCTCCCCATCAATCACTTGGGTGAGAGGGGACTGTCCTCCCTCCAGTTCTCCAGCCACGTGTGGTCTTGGTGCTGAATGTTGATGATTTGGTTTTGGGTGAATTCCAAATCATCATTTTCAAGTAATTTCTGTATGAACCAAACACCTGCATTGTACCTCCTCCGGTGGCTTGCGGGGGAAAAATACCAGATGGGTCAGATTCTGTGACTACCCAGCAAGGTTTGAGCAGAGCTGGGAGGCAGACGGATTAAATCGATGTTGTGACTCCAGCACATCTCTAATGAACACTTCTTAAGGTTTAATTTCAAAGGGCCTGGTGACCTTAGGATGTGTAGGTGTGCAGAAGACATAGGTATCGATAGCCTTGATTAGGCTCACATGCCAGTTATCTGGAAATGTAACAGCTCGGCTCAAGAGGTTTAATTCTTTAACAGCATCGCAATGTATCAAAAACACATTATCTCTTCTGTCTGTGATCGTTATTCAACATAAAGATAGGAGTAAAAAGTATTCTCTGAATCAGTGAAAATACCACCTGGCTAACTTGTGGTATATTATTTTATTATTTTCAAAAATTGAATTTGTAAAAGTCAACTTTACATTAAGTTATATTTGAAAAGAAAGTCAAATCTGAAGCAGATGTAGATTTTTGTGAGTTCGGCAGTATGAACTCTATTGTTAAATAATACTGCAATACATTTAGCACCGAGTCCCTATCTTCCTCATTTTAGCTTTGTTGAGGTACAAGTGGGTGAATAAAAAATGTATATATTTAAGGTGTACAGTGATGTTGTGACATAAATGTACAATTGTGAAATTTATATCACATCACTGTATACCTTAAATATATAGAATTTGTATATATACAAATACCACAATTGCTAATTAGCTCATCCTTCACCTCACAGGCACTTTTTTTTTTTAATAAGGATGCTTAAAATGTGCTCTGTGCCAGTGTTGGGTTAGCTGCGGCCAGCAAGCTGTCACGGAGGCCTCCAGAACCCCTTCAAAGGATTCATTCTCCTCGAAGCTGTGCCCTTAGACGGGCATCGTCTGTTTCCCAGCTCTCAGCCCCTACTTTTTGATGTAAGACTGAGACCTTTATTTTTCAAAGGAGCATCTTCAAATTAATTTATTATGTAAACCACAGCTACAATCCTTCCTCCTCTCTATTCGCACAGGAGAAAGGTCTCTACAATTCAGCAAGCCGTGGTTATTAGTCAGGACGTTCCACGGGAAACAAAGAGCCTTAATTACTCACTGCCAGCCAGCCACGTGTACACTCGGATGTATTTATTTTTGTAAAGTTAATCGCTCCTTCAGTCGCCTGTTTGGCAGAGTGATGCCGTCAGCAACTTCATAGCAGCTTCAGGTCTTATGCGAATGACACAGTATCAAAGGGTCGTAGTGAACGTGACGGGGCTGCCATCTATTACCTTTACTATGGCAAATGCATGAACACGAACTTGAGAGATTTTGTTATCTTAGTGTTGTGAATAGTATGCTCCTAATAGAATTACACATGCACGCTAAGAAGAGCCTTTGAAGCAGAAGGCCTACGCACATCCCTGTGTCACGTGGAGTAATTAGTGCACGTACAAATCAGGAAGGTTTTGCCTCCTTTTCAGTACTCTCTATTCCACCCTGCAGTTCTTATTTTGCTGCCTGGGATTATTTTACTTTCTTCTGCTTTTTTTTTTTTGAGACTGAGTCTCACTCTATCGCCCAGGCCAGAGTGCAATGGAGCAATCTCAGCTCACTGAAACCTCTGCCTCCCGGGTTCCAGTGATTCCCCTGCTTCAGCCTCCCAAGTAGCTGGGACTACAGATGCCCACCACCACACCTGGCTAACATTTTTTTTGTATCTTTAGTAGAGACAGGGTTTCGCCATGTTGGCCAGGCTGGTCTCAAACTCCTGACCTCAAGTGATCCACCCACCTCGGCCTCCCAAACTGCTGCGATTACAGACGTGAGCCACCGCGCCCGGCCCCTTTTGCATTTATTATCGGGCAATGACGTCAGAAACAAGTTATCTTAGCTTTTGTTTATCTAGAAGTATCTTTCCCTCACTTTTATATCCACAGGACAGTTTCCCCAGACTGCCTTGTTAGTTAGTTGGTTGGTGGGTGGGTTTCAGCACTACTATTCTTTGCAGTCTTTATGGGATTGCTGGTCCTGGCTTAACCCTTCCTGTAAACAACAATAAAACCAGATGTGTGTTCTTCTCCCAATGTTAGACAACAGGCAGCCGAGGGAACAGAGAAATCCTGGAGTGAGCCCCTGGATACTGTGGCTCTGATGAGAGGATTTCCTAACCACAGCCTGCAGGCTGAAGGGAAGCACGGCATGGCGGATTCCCTGAGCGGAGGAGGAGAGCAGTTTCAGGTGGTGAAGAGTCTGGAATAGATGGGCTGGGATCAGCATGGAGAGGCCCCAGAGGTCTACGTGGGATCCCCACAAGTCCTGAACATAGGGGTTTTGTTGCATATGCACAAGCGACTCTCTGAGGCTGGAGAGAATGGCTCCTGTTGTGGGGAAAGGGGCGGATTGTGCAGGCTGAGCAGGTGTGAAGGTGCTGACGCCCTGGTCTAGTCCACGGGGGGACCTCACCCACCTGGCAACACCAAGAATCCGCTGGGGGAGTCCAAGACTTAAAAGCAAGGATCATGTCCTAAAGAAAGGCCTGTTTCATTCTACCTTGAATGGTCTGATGCCTCACTGCAATAAAAGAACATTCCGACAAGGAGTACAAAATACGCTGTTTGGAGGTTGAGACATGACGAATTGCAGGGGCTGGGGGACCCGGGGCTTTCTGCACGTCGGCCATAACAAATGGTAAAACCAAGCCTGCACAAGCTTGCGGTGTGGTCAGAGATCAATCCAGGCACTAAAGCAGAAAAACACTCTTCAGAGAAACACAGCAGGACCCAGAGTCTCCACAATGGATAACATTTAATGCCCATGATAAAATCAAAACTCACTAGACATAAAAAGGGCCAACGAAATGTAACCCTTATTCAAGAAAAAAAATAGTTAAAAAAACCCAACACCCGGATGGCTGGGACCGAACATTCCTGTGTCATCCCACTGCTTTGCAGTCCAGCGTCAATTTTCTGTTGGGAAATCAGCCATCAGTATTATTGGTCCTTGAAAATAATGGGATCTTCTGCTTTGTTTCCTTTTAAAATTTCCTTTTGGTCTTTGATTTTCAGCAATCTGTTTGTGATGTTCCACGTTCAAAATCAAACGTGGTTTTGTTTGATTAATCCTGCTTTGGGTTAATGCCTTTAACCAGTTTTTGAAATGCTTAAAAATGGGCTCTTCTAATATTACTGTCTCCTTCCGGGACTCCCATTACCTGTGTGCCAGACTGCTTGACCATCTTCCGCATGTGGCTTCCCCTCTTTCCTGTTCTTTCTATCCTTCTGTTTTCTTTTAAAAAAAAATTCTGTGCTTTAGCTTGTAAATTTTCAGTTGAAGTTTCTTCAAGAAGCCTAACCCCGTTTCCTGCTATTTTGTCTTCTGAGGAATTCATTCAAAGAATTCTTATTTTCTGATGTCATATATCTTTTTTAATGGCTACAGTATTTAATTATTTTCTTCAGAGTCCATTTTTCTGGCTTTCTGTTAAAATTCTCTCTCTTTTCATCCATTTTGCCCAGCGTTTTGTCAATTTTACTAGCGGGGTTAGTAAAGGAAGCTCTTCTCCGCGACTTCTGCTGTTTGCTTGTTCCTTATCATTTATACTTTCCTAGTCTTCACACAGCTGTTGTTTTTATCGCACGTTGAATGTTGCATGTGGAGCATTTGCAGAAGTGGAATAAAGTCCCACTCTCTCTCAGGGACACTCTCCTCTCTTCTCTGTTAGGCAGCTGGAGTGAAGGACTCTTTCCTGAAGACCAGTGGGAAACCGATCAGGACTGGGGACAGATTGGACCTTCAGTATCCTCGCATTTAAAGACTGAGAAATTCACTTCTGCCCTCTGTGAGTTTGAGCTCAGCTGCTCATCCTTCTAGTCCATGAAACCTCTAAATATGAAAATGCCTAGCGGGGATTGGCTATGGGCCTGAGGAAGGCCCCTTCCCTCTAGTGGGTCTTGGTCTTCTATGCACTGTCCAACTGCGAGATTTCCCCACCTGTCTTTGGGACATTTCTGAGTAGCCCCCAGCACCCTGCAAGGCTCCAGATCTGAAGACATGCCTTGGAGTGGGGGACTGGCCATGAGCTTGGGCATCCCTGGGTTCAGTCCACCGTGTGGCCACTGCAGTCATGGAAGGTTCTTTACCTGCTCCTCTGAGAGCCCAGCCTGAGGCTTGGCCCCCGATCAGAATCAGCACATTCAGCCAGGAAGGGTTCCTCACCGCCCGTCTGAACGTGACCCCGAGCCCCTTTTGTCCCTGGCGGTTGCCGCAGGAGACTGGCTGCCGGAGGCACAGACCTGCTGCCTCTTCTCGTTTATTTTCTTCACTTTCCCAAAATGGCTATTCGGCATCTTTTACAGCTATCAAAAGCCACATTTTCATAAGATATATTTACATTTATGTGCTAACAAAATGATTTTGATATGAAGCAAACATTCAGACACAGGAAATTGCCCTTGCAACAACGGCGTTCTCTTCTATTTGCATATAACAGCTTTTTTCTTAGTAATTTTAGCAGTTGCTCCTTTTTCTTTTTTAAGTTCAGCTTAGGGAAGTAGTTCTCACATGTAATTCCAGAGATTTATTTGTAAACAGCAACAAGAAAAAGCACAAATATTAACCCCTTGATGAAAACCCTTCTGTTACTCTGCAATCCCTGAATTATAAAGTGGAAATCCTGAACGTGACATCAATATTCTCTCATATTCTGGCCCCAAACTCATGTCTCCAGCGCTGCTTCTCTGCACTGCCTCACTATTCTGCAATCCCAGGATTATACACTGGGAATCCTGAATGTGGCGTCATATTCTCTCACGTTCTAGCCGGTGAGGCAAGCCGCTGTCCCCAGTGCTGCTTCCCTGTGCTGCCTCACCGCGGTCTGAGCCTGTCCCGGATTTTGGTGTCGTTTTCCCCACTATGCCCCGTGCACGCTGCTGGCTGCACTCCGTGGCACTTCTCATCATTGTGTCCAATAAACTCCAATATGGTCTTCAAGGTCAAGCTCAATGGCCCCTTCTCTCTAATGCATTTCCAGTTTAGACAACAGCTAACAATTCCTTCTTCTGCCATTCAATTTCTGATAGACATTCAGCTAGCAAACCTGTGTTGACCTTCAAATGGCACTGCTCAGGGTGGCGGGTCCAGGTGGGAACCACACCGATGGGTCCTTCACCTGCCTGAGCTTACATTCTACGGTTACAGGAAGTAAATAAGTAAAAGTAAAATTCCTGTGTAATAAGGTATCTGAGGACAACTCGAGTAAAGAATGGAGTACTGAGGTTGGAAGCCATTTAAATAAGGTCATCAGCGATGCAGTCCTTAAAACGGCAAAATTTGAGCAGAGACTTCAACGACTTGGATGAGTAAATTATCCGAAAACCCAAGGGAAAGCATTCCAGGCAGAAGAAGTGGATAACAGAAACTTTCTGTGACAGGAGTGAGCTGAGCAGGTAAAGGGGCGCTTTGGGAGACTGAGGTGGAGAGTGACCTGAGCTCAGGAGTTTGAGACCAGCGTGGGAAACATGGTGAAACCCCCGTCTGGGATTCTCTTTCTAATCTGCACTCTTTGGAAGGAATTCATTTTGTGCAGCCCACGCTTAAGGAGTGGGGAACTATGTTCACTTCATTGAGGTCAGAATATCCACACAAATTATTTGAAAGTCCACTGGGGAGATTTGTCTATTCCCCTCGTTCCTTTATTCAATCCATTATTTAAGTATGAGTGAACCGTGGATATTTCTTTTCTACCGTGGCTTATAAGTTAACAGCGGTTTATTCCGTCGCTCACGTTGTTATGCTCTTGGCCTTTAAGAGTGCTTCCCGCTGGCTTCGGTCTCTCTGGCATGGCACAACAGGCTGTCATTTGCTTTTCTTTTATAGAATGTCCTTCAGCTCATCTTGTATACTTCTTGCCCGGTTTTATAACCTGCCATTTCTCCAAAGAGCCTTGGATCATTTGCTGGAGAAGGGTGTTAGAAACAAGAGCCCAGTACTAGGGGTGCTTTCTGCTACTAAGATGTCATTTCTTTTAGTCCCTCTCAAATGACAGAGCAAGGAAATGTCTACCAAATCCTGTATATTCACACACACACACACACACACACATATACACCCATTTCTAGATCTACATGTTCGTGTTCGTATGAAGCTAAGCGTGAGTTCTGTTCCTATATATGCTTCAGGTTTCTAGGTTAGCCTGGTTCATCTTGTTTAAAAGCCAACTTTAGTCTTTTGTTTTCATTGACTATCCCTTTTGTATGCTTGTTTTTAATTTCAGTAATATCTGTCCTAATGTGTATTATTTTATTTGCTTGGCCTAATTGCTCTTGTGTACCTAGGTTCCTGAAGATAGATGCTCATTTTATACATTGTAGATGTTTGTTCTTCCTGTTATTACATGTATTCACGTAATGCCATTGATGCTGTGACGAGTCTGGCTCTGGCTGTACCTGACTCTTCTGCTGCTGCCCACACAGCACAGGTGCCTCACATCCACACGCCCCTCCCTCCCTCCCTGCCACCTCGTGGCCTGACTGCATTTGATGTGCTTATCCATAAGCAGCAATCGCCCAAGACATTGTTACCAGTACTGCCCTAAACAAACAGCTTGTAGATCAATTAATAATAAGAAAAATAGCTGGGTGTGATGGCTCACGCCTGTAATCCCAACTCTTTGGGAGGCCAAGGGGAAGGGATTACAGGGGCAAGAGATTGAGACCATCCTGGCCAACATGGAAAAATCCCGTTTCTACTAAAAATACTAAAATCAACTGGGCATGGTGACACGCACCTGTGATCCCAGCTACTCAGGAGGCTGAGGCAGGAGAATCACTTGAACTTGGGATGTGGAGGTTGCAGTGAGCTGAGATCACACCACTGCACGCCAGCCTGGCAACAGAACAAGAAAGACTCCGTCCAAAAATCAAACAAACAGACAAAAGAATAAGAAAAATAACATAATTTACTTTCATGTATTACTTCCCTAACACTCCCTTTGTTTCTGTAGATACAAGTTTCTGACGTGTGTAATTCTTCCCTTGGCTTGAAGACGTTTTGCTTGTGATTAACCACCCAGGTCCCTGGTTGGCAAGTTCCTCTCTCTCCTTCACTCTGTACGGAGAGTTCTGCTGGATACAGAATTCTAGGTTGATGGCATGTTTCTTTCAACATGCTAAATATTTCACTTCATTTTCTCCTCTATTGTATAATTCCTGATAAGAAGTTGCTGTAATTCTTGTCTTTGTTTTCTGCAGGTAATTTATTTTCCAGGATTTACTGTTTGTTGCTGTTCTGTAGTTTTATGTGATCTGCATTAATGCTGACTGGTCTCCTCTGAGCTGTCTGGATCAGTGGCTCTGTGTCTGTCACTGATTTTGGAAAGTTCTAAACTATAGTTACTTTCAGTATTTCTTCTACTTTGCTTCCTCTACTTCTTCTTGATTCCAGTAGTGTGCCTTTGCACCTGCGATGTTTTGTTTGTATATATACTGCTTTTGTTCGGCGTTCCTGGCTCATAACTCCCACAGTCCTTGTTAAAGGCTTTTGTTATAATGTTTAGGTACTTCAGGCCTCAGAAGCAGGCCTCGAGAAACAGGATCTCTGAACTTCTCCTTCCTCCTTCTACCTGCCCAAGGCAAGACCCTGATCTGTTTGTGGATCAGAAGAGCCTCATTCCAGAGTTGGTCCTGCCCCATAGTCTGGAGGAAGGTACAGTGGCAGAGAGGCCAAGTGAAGTTTGAGCAGACCGGCCCAGCTGGGTTTAGCACGTGGGTTTTCTGTGCAGGCACATTTCTACATGGTTGTCCGTCCTGCCTGTGTGATGGAGCCTCCACACAAATCCAAAACGACAGGGTTTAGGGAGCTTCTGGGTTGCTGAGTACGTGGAAGTTCCCAGAGGACGACACCCACGGATGGCAGGGAAGTTCTGGGGATCTTCCCCACACCTTGCCCTATCTGTCTCTTCCTCTGCATCTCTTGCAATATCCTTAAATAAACCAGTAAACATTGATGTTCCCTTAAGTTCTGTGAGCTACTCTGGCAAATTTTTCAAACCCAAAGCAGGGATCATGGGAGCCCCAACTTGAATTCAATTGGTCAGACGTTCTAGAGGGCTGGACTTGTGGCTGGTGGAAAGATGGGGCAGTCTTACAGGACTGGAGCTCAATCTGTGGGCTCCAACACCACCAGAGATGGTGTCGGGACAGCTGGTTGGGGTCTGCTGCAGAGCTGGGTGCTTGATTCCTGGTGGGGAGAAATCTCCACATATTTTGGGGTGACAGATGTCTTCTGTATAGGTTTGAGACTATTTGGTGCTTAATCATTGGGGAACAGCCATGCATCATTTAACCACGAGGATACAGTCTAAGAAATGTGTCGTTAGGCAACTTTTTGTCACTGTCTGAGCATCACAAATGGCACATACACAAACCTCGATGGTTCAGCCTACTATGAACCTGACCTGTACGGCACAGCCTGCTCCTCCCAGGCTCCCAGCACGCACAGTGGTTACCGTGCTGAATACCCAGGCTCCCAGCATGCACAGCGGTTACCGTGCTGAATACCCAGGCTCCCAGCATGCACAGCGGTCACCGTGCTGAATACCCAGGCTCCCAGCATGCACAGCGGTCACCGTGCTGAATACCCAGGCTCCCAGCATGCACAGCGGTCACCGTGCTGAATACGCAGGCAGGTGGAACACAGTGGTGTTTGTATACCACACGCAGCTCAACATAGAGAACGTACAGAAAAGATACGACAGAAAAGATGTTAAGAATGGTAAGCGTGTTAGAGGCCGCTTACCATGAGTGGAGTTTGCCAGACGGGAGCTGCTCTGAGTGAGGGGTGAGTGAGTGGTGATGGAATGTGGAGGTCTTTGCCATCACTGTGTCCTCCTGTAGATTTTGTAAACACTGCACACTTAGGTTACACTAAATTCTCTTTCTTCAATAATGAATTAACCTTAACTTATGGTAACTTTTTTACCTTATAAACTTAAAAAAAAAATTTTTGTTATTTCCTAATAACACAGCTTAAAACACAAACACATTGTATAGCTCTACAAAAAATATTTTCTTTTCTATATCCTTATTCTATAGGCATTTTTCTATTTTTTTAATTTCATTTTTTACTTTTTAAACTTCTTGTTAAAAACTAAGACACAAGCACACACACTGGCTCAGGGCTACGCACAGTCAGGATTATCAATAGCGCTGTCACCCACCTCCACGCCTTGTCCCACTGGAAAGTCTTCAGGGGCAGCAGCACACACGGAGCCCTCATTCCTGTGATAACAATGCGTTTTTCTGGGCACCTCCTGAAGGAGCTGCCTGAGGCTGCTTTACAGTTAACTTTTTTTTTAAGTAGAAATAAAAATGAAAAGTACACTATAGTAAATACACAAACAAGTAACACAGTCTTTTATTATCATTATCAAGTATTATGTGCTACACTTAGTTGTCTGTGTGAGACTTTTACAGGACTGTCAGTGCAGTGGGTGTGTTTACACCAGCACCACCACAAACGTGTGACTCACACGTTGTGCTACAATAGACATCCCTAGGTGGCAGGAATATTTCAGCTCCATTATAATCTCATGGGCCCACTGTCTTGCGTGTGACGGGAACTTGTGTGGTACATGGCTGTCTTCTTTTACAAAGAGTTTTATAGCGTGCTTGTATTAGTCTGTTTTCACACTGCTATAAAGAACTGCCAGAGATGGGGTAATTTACAAAAAAAGAAGTTTAATTGACTCACAGTTTTGCATGGTTGGGGAGGCCTCAGGAAACCTGCCATCATGGAGAGAGGGGAAGCAACATGTCCTTCTGCACAGGACAGCAGGCAAGAGAGAAGAGAGGAGGGAGAAGAGCCCCTTATAAAACCATCAGATCTCATGAGAACTCACTTACTATCACAGAACAGCGTGGGGGAAGCCGCCCTCATGATCTGATCACCTCCCACCAGGTCCCTTTCAGTACTCATGGGGATTACAATTCAAGACAAGATTTGGGTGGGGTCCCTGTGCATGTGAATGTTCTAACCGGTTGACTTAATACATAACATATGCACAAGTGGTTTATTTATTCCTTGGAAGAGGCAGTGTAGACACAGTCTAGGATCCCCCACTGTGGAGCCAGAGGATCCTGAGTTTGAATCCCGGCCCCTGCATTCACCAGTGGCCTGATTGTGGGGAACACGTCACAGCTGTTTCCCTCGGCACCCTCATCTTGGCCAGTGATGGTGATAACAGCCCCGCATCTCAGGTTCACTAAGAACATGTCTGCTGGTGAAAATGCAGTGACGTGTCAGTGAAAACAGTGCCTGGCACACAGCAAGAATTTGATATGTGCCATTTCTTATTATTCATACTTGTTCAAGACAACCTAAATTTGGTCCAATTATTCAAATTTGCAGATACAACTTGGAATGGGACCCAAGTGGCTTCTTAACTCTTAATAGTACCTACTATTGTAAAGATCATTTTATTTCTCTCTCTATATATATATTTTATTGCACTTTAGGTTCTGGGGTACACGTGCAGATCATGCAGGACTGTTGCACAGGTACATACACGGCAATGTGGTTTGCTGCCTCCATCCCCCTGTCACTGATATCTGGCATTTCTCCCCATGTTATTCCTCCCCAACCTCCCCACCCCCCGCTGTCCCTCCCCTAGGCCCCACCAAGAGACCCCAGTGTGTGATGTTCCCCTCCCTGTGTCCATGTGTTCTCATTGTTTAACACCTGCCTATAAGTGAGAACATGCAGTGTTTGATTTTCTGTTCTTGTGTCATTTTGCTGAGAATGATGGTTTCCAGATTCATCCATGCCCCTACAAAGGATATGAACTCATTATTTTTTATGGCTGCTTAGTATTCCATGGTATATATGTGCCATATTTTCCCTGTCCAGTCTATCATCGATGGGCATTTGGGTTGGTTCCAGGTCTTTGCTGTTGTAAACAGTGCTGCAGTGAACATACGTGTGCATGTGTCTTTATAATAGGATAATTTATAATCCTTTGGGAATATAGCCAGTAATGGGATTGCTGGGTCAAATGGAATTTCTATTTCTAGGGCCTTGAGGAATCGCCTCACTGTCTTCCACAATGGTTGAACTAATTTGCACTCCCACCAACAGTGTAAAAGTGTTCCTATTTCTCCACATCCTCTAACTTCACAATATTTTTGTTTGAAAGACGACGGGTTTTACTGATGTGTCACCGTGTCTTTCTGGGACTTATTGAAAAGCCACTCACATTCATGAAAGCTCCAAAGATACTGTCATTACCTACCTGAAACGTTATCAGACTCTTAAATTCTTAACTCTTAAATTCTTAACTGTTGAAGTTAACACGCTGGCTCTCTAAAAGCAACTTTAGGAATAAGCACTAATACTGTCGTAGTTAAAAATCATGGCTACCCCAAAGAGTGTAATTCTTACCACTGAGGTTCACACTTACATCATTCCTGTAAATAATGCTATTTTGTGCTGTTGTGGAAACCAGATGAAAACCCATCAGCTATAACTTACACAGATCAAACCACACACCTGATATCTAGCAGTTTCTGATTTTATTGGTTTGCCTCAATCTCCAATTTTTTTTTTTTTTTTTTTTTTTTTTTTTTGAGATGGAGTCTCTCTCTGTTGTCCAGGCTGGACTGCATCGGCATGATCTCAGCTCACTGCACCCTCCACCTCCTGGGTTCAAGCAGTTCTCCTGTCTCAGCCTCCCGAGCAGCTGGGACTACAGGCACCCACCACCATAATCAGCTAATTTTTGTATTTTTAGTAGAGACAGGGTTTCACCATGTTAGTCGGGCTGGTCTCGAACTTCTGATCTCAGTTAATTTACCGGCCTCAGCCTCCCAAAGTGCTGGGATTACAAGCGTGAGCCACTGCGCCCAGCCTAATCTCCAATGTTAAAATATATGTAAACATGGAATATAGTTGGTAATAACATTAAGGGCTAAGCTACTGGAAATATGCACACTCTCACGATCATGTATATAGATTTAAGTTTCCAGTCACTTGCTCTCTCTAAAGTGTTTCAGTCTGTAGAACAGACAGTGCATGTGTTTCCATTTCTTTCACAGCCCCCCGGGCTCCACTTTGCCACAAGTAGATTCCTTTTTCTTGTTCATTTTTGTTTAGTTTTTGTTTTGAGACAGAGTCTTCTGTGTCACCCAAGCTGGAGTGCAGTAGTGTGAGTGCAATCTTGGCTCACTACACCCTCGACCTCTGGGGCTCGAGTGGTCCTCCCATCTCAGCCTCCTGAGTAGCTAGGACTCTGAGTGCTCACTACCCATCTGGCTAATTTTATTTTTATTTGAGGTAGAGATGGGGTTTCTCTATGTTGCCCAGGCTTGTCTTGAACTCTTGGGCTCAAGCGATCCCTGTGCCTCAATGTCCCAAAGTTCTAGGATTACATGTGTGAGCCACTGTGCTCAGCCTTAGATTCTTTTTTCCTTCTTTTCTTGAGGTAAAGTCTGGCTCTGTCACCAAGGCTGGAGTGCAATGGTGCGATCTTTGCTCACTGCAGCCTCCGCCTCCTGGGTTCAAGCAATTCTCCTGCCTCAGCCCCACTAGTAGCCGGGACTACAGGCACCCACCACCACGCCTGGCTAATTTTTGTATTTTTAGTAGAGATGGGGTTTCACCATGTTGGCCAGACTGGTCTCGAACTCCTGACCTCAAGTGATCCACCCACCCCAGCCTCCCAAAGTGCTGGGATTACAGGCATGATCTACCACACCTGGCCCTGATTCTTAAAAAATAAATTTTGAAATGAACAAAATTTGCTTTCTTACTAAATCTGAATTGTCGTTATCCTTCAATATGAGATCATTGTCCTATAGATGCTGTATGTAGACTCACAATCCGAGCAGCAGAAGTATCAGTGCTAACTTGATTTTAAATAACTGGAAGGTTTCAAGGGAAAAGCACGTTCTAACAGCTTCACTGTTTAGCCCTAAAACATGACAGCCGCTCCTCTCTGGACAGGAGGGCTGGCAACCTCTGTTCCCACCCAGCGCCAGGCCTGTGCTGGTCCATACAGCCGTTCTGCCCCCAGCTGCCATTCTGGAGTGATTTTGTCGCTAACCTTTCTCTCCTCAACGCTTAATACCTCCTCAGGCAGCAGAGACTAGGAGACAACTTTCTACCAGAAAATCCTGGGCTTGTGCTGAGCACCATCACCTTATTATCCAGGAGCATTTCCAGGCAATCCCCGAAAGCCACCTGGTCTGGGTTCCTTCCTGGCTTGCAGGTTGGCCTGGGGGGAATGAGGGGTCTGAGGGAGGCGTCACCTGGAACAAGGACCCTGCATGTCTTCGTTTTCTCTGAAGACCCACTTGGCTTACTGAGTCTGTTATTTGACGCACTGATGTGTTGGTATCTGTGCATCACAGAACACTGATTTTCTGAGAATGTCCCTTGGAGCTCTTTCTGCCTCTGCCTCAGGGAGGGAGCACAGGCCATGCAGGCCTCCTCCTGGGTTTCTCAGGATGCTGCTCCCTTGGCGTGGAGCCTCAGGCACTGCCAGGGTCCCCTCAGTGCTGGTCACCGCATCTGTGACCTGGGTGAAGGGTCCTTCCTCAGGTGCTGTGGTGAGGATTACAGGTAATGGCTGCCCCAGCCGGGTCCAGTGGGGACAGTTGGGTGTGCTTCTCTCTCTCCCTCACATCCTGGAATTCAGGACGGGAGACACTTCCTGTCCTGTTCCCCCAAACTCCGCATGCCTAGGAGACGTGCTCCTGCCTGGCCCTCTCCCCAAACCCACGGACAAGAGGTCTCCGTGGCTCCGCCTCTCCCCAGTCCCGTGGACACCAGGTCTTTGTGGCTCTGCGTCCTCCCCCAACACCCGTGGCCATCTCACTCTTCTGTGACTCCACTCCCAGTGGACTGAGACTGCACCAGTTCCAACACTGTTAATTAAGCCTGGGACAGCCCTGGAGAGCCTTGGTGGCAGGGGCAGCCGTGGGCAGTGGCACTGCTGTGGCTCCGAACCGTGCAGGGAAGGGGGAAAGCAGTGGCTCGTAGCATTTCGGAGAGAAGCTTTTACCCGCGTTCCCGTGCGGCGTCTGCACGCTTCCTTCCCCTCTTTGATCAGCGGTGTTAGAAACACCCTTTGCTTCTCTTCGAGCTTTAGTCGCCACGCCTCCCCCCTCCACCTCCCAGCCCCTCCTACGGCTCCCTGAACCCACCCAGGCCTGGGTTACACGCACACCTTCAGGAAAGAGTGTAACTGCCGATTCGACTATTTATTTCCTTTTAATGTGTCAATAAAACAGTGATTACATTTCAATTGTGTTTAGAGTTATAATTGGATTGAAGCACAAGTTCACTTGGTGGAACCAAACTCACAGATTCAACCCGAAAACAAAACAGTGAAAATGGACAGTTTCTTAATACGAAGCTAACTTGTCATTTGTTTTTTAAACAGATCAAGAATTTTATTTGGAAAATTATTCAGTTGAGGACTCCAGAGGATTCTTGACCACACGGGCTACATGAAGACTCTGGGAGTTCCTGCGACGGGGACCAGAGCAGGTGCGGTGCCGCCACCAGCTCCCTGCAGCCACACAGGATTATGTGAAGGGTATAGAAACTGATTTCCACTTTCACAGGTTCTAAACCATGCCACAGAACTCTCCTTGCCAGCTCTGAATTCCCAGTCAGTCATTTTGGTGTCTTTAAGCAACTCCATTAGATGAACTGGATGAGGAGAAATGAGGGAACACTTCAATGCACTCACCTTTTAAATTGTAGAAATAAAAAATAAATTCTCCACAAATTTAGAATCTTTTCCTCCACAACATAAATTACTTATGCTCAGTGAAACAAGAGCAGATTCACAGAATTGCTTGGATATTGGTGATTTTTGTTTGAATTATTTTCATTATTTATATTTTGGCCCTATATTTTTGTGGTGGTCTATTTTTTTCACTATTTTTCCTTATCCACATAACACAAAGTATGTATCATCTGTTTCTCACATTTTTTATTTGTTTTTTACACATATGGGTTTATTGTGTTCACAGTAATAAGCTGTTTTTAAAAACTGAAAGCATTTTACTAATTACTGAAAGAGGGAAATAAATACAGTACCAAGAAAATGTCATTTAAAATATTACATCTGTTTTCTATTTTTAAACCTTCATTACTTTCAATTCAGCCCTCTAATCACAACTTACACTGCATATTAATTGTTGAACCAGATTTATCAGAAACTGTCTTTTATATAACATCATGCAAAAGATAATTCTAGAGAAGGCTGTAAAGCAGATGATGGCGGTGCGCCCCTCCTAACAGATGCACTGTAATGACACAGACGTTGTTCTTATTAAATACTCTTTTTCTAATCCATGCTATTCTCTCTTATCTCTTAAATGTCTGTTTGTAGCACATTTTTCTGGGCTAATGAAATACCATGTGCTTCTGCAGACATAAGACAATATTTGCACTAATAATGATGACAGTTCGACATGCTTCATTCAATATTTGAGGTTAGGAGTGAAGCTTCAAGCCCTAAAGAAATGGTATTTTTTATGGTTTTTGACTTTTTAAAATTTTCCATGCGTGGCTTAGAAGCGAAATTATACATAAACCCATACCTAAAAGGAGGGGCTCAAAGTTATCAGTGTAAATGGGAATATAACCCAGAATCATGAGTTAAAATATATTAGACCAGAATCAATGCCGAGCAGAGAAAGAAACACGTAGAATATAAGATAATGGTTTTTAATGTTGGGTGAACATCCCGAGTATCTAATAAAAATCTTCAAAGCCTGAAACCTGGAAAACTTCATTTATGACCAAACATGCAAAAAGTTGTCTATAATTTCAGATTGACAGACTTTCTGAAATTCATCTACCAGTCCTGTAAACCCCATGTGAATTATATTAGCCACAGAGCCATCGATGAAAATTCTTTACCTATTGTATCTGAGTGCTCATTGCATCTGCTGGAAAATTTTCAGTGGAAATCCTGAAATAACCTGACTCGAAAAGAAATTAATCTTCTGGCTATTTTCTGAAATTTCTAACTATTCTCAGCACCTTCGCATTGCCTGATTTTTAAAAAGATTTTTTAAGTCTATTATGCATTTTGAAGATATACAACACAACATTAATAAGATGCATGTGTGTCACCACGTGGTTACTACAGTGAAACTGATGAATAAATCTGTGACTCACACGGTTGCCGTCTCCCGCTCCTGTGGCAAGGGCAGCCGCCGTGTGCTCATTTCTCAAAAGTCCTGCGTGCAAAGCGTGATTATCAACACAGGCTGCACACGGGTCATTACACCCTGAGGCGCGTTCATCCGTCATATCTGCTACTTTACGCGTCTGTCCTGCGGAACATGCAGGTCTCGGACTTTCCACCCGTCCAGGAAAGACCAACAGGGGCCGGACTTACTCTTCCCTCTCAAAAACTGAAATGTTGATCGGAACATAGAAAACATAAATAAATGGTTTTCAGACTGAAAATACATAAAGTACCAGGCAGTGCAGAGCAGTGATCCTTGAGAGAAAGCCAGAAATGAGGCAACCCCTCCAAAAAACTACTCCAGCTTAGGGTCTGAAGAGAGTCTTGGGGCAGAACTATGGGGAGGGGCTGGACGGATCCCGGAGCCTCCCGGGGGTGAGCTGAAGAGCTCTGAGGAAGAAGGCAAGAGCAGCAGGAGCAGGTGGAGTGGCAGAGAGCGGGAGTTTCACACAAAGGCGGGTCCAGAGGGCACTCTCAGCTCCCCGGCCACCAGCATGAGCAGGTAGGGAGAATGCCAGGGTTGGGCAGGAGCCCCCAGAAGGAGCAGGCCAAATGGTGGCTGCCGCAGCAGAGGGCTGGGGAGAGCTGCTGCCCCAGGGCTGCAGGGAGAAGCCTTGCAGTAGCCCTGGTTTCAATGCTCCGAAGTGCAGGTTTCCACGATGGGGAGAAGCCAACTCCACTGTGAAGGCTGCGCTGGAATCGCCCGTTTCACACAGCACCGTGCTCTTGTGATGCTGTATCTTTATAATTCTCGATGTCGAGTAGTTTCCATCTTCTGATTTTGTTCTTTTTAAAAATTGTCTTCTCTATGTTTCATACTTTGCATTTTTATATTTATTTTATACTCAGTTTGTCCATTTTACACCAAAAAACAGAAACGAAACAAAACGCCTGCAGGAGTTGGGATGGGAATTGTGCTGAATTTCTCAAACACATCGCTGCAACTTCCTTTGTTATATAATCTTGCAATCCCTGTTATTTAACTAGAACTTTTAAACCATTTGCATTTAATGTGGTAAGTTTGTTTACCATATTGCAGTTTATTTTACATTTATCCCATCTTTTCTTTCATTCCTTTTTCCTTTTTTTCCTGCCTTCTTTTGAATGTATTGTATATTTTTAAATAATGCCATGTTATCTTTTGGGGAGGCTTATTTGCTATATCCCCTTTTTCAGTGTTTGCTGTAGAATTTATATTTCTAAACACATCAGAGTCTACAGTTAAGAAATACTAGTCCACCTGACACGTAACGTAAAACACAAACGACTTCCACTTCTCCTCTTTCGGCCTCGGTGCTAGTGCTGCTGTAAATTTTACTCTTTAAATTTTATTTGTTATGAACTGCACAATATTTTTTCAGCTTTGAGTTATTACTTTTTTAAACATTTTAAAAGATATAATTTTGAAATTTTTTATTTACCTACGTATTTATTATTATAGATGTTCTTCATGTCTTTGTGAAGATCCGATTTTCATCTGGTAGTGTTTTCTTTTTGCGTGAAGGAGGTTTTTAAGCATTTCTTGTTGTGCTTGTTAAGTGTTTCTATTCCTAAAGAAGTTTTATCATGTCTTCATTTTCGAAAAATATTTTGATAATATTAAAGTCGAGATTCCAGAAATAAAACAATAAATACACGGTCAATTTGTTATTGACAAAAATGCCAAAGCAACTTAATAAACAAATGAACATTTTTCAACATGTGGTGTGGTCCTCGGACATCCATCTGCATACCAATTAGCACGAACCTTACCTCACACCATGTAAAACATTCCACTCAGAATGGATCACAGACCTAAACATATGAGCTAATACGGTAACACAGCTTCAAGAAAACACTGGTGACAATTTTAGTAACTTTGGGTTTTCAGGGAGCTTTCTTAAACACAAAACATAATAATAAAATATAAAAATAAGTGATCAGTTTGACTTCTTAGAAATGTGAAGCTATTTTACTTCAAATGACACTGTTACAATAATTGAAATGCACTGGGAAATATATTTGCACAACATATATCTGACAAAGAACTTGTGTCTAGCATATATAAATAACCACTACAATCAATAATAAGATGCCTAATTAAATAACAGACAAAACTTTGAACAGACACTTTAGGAAACACTTAATAAAAGCTTGCTGAACATCCATACTTGTTAGGCAAGTGCAAAGTCAAACCACAGTTAGACACCGTCACACTAGAATGCCTAAAGTCACAAACTCCAATCCAGCTAAGTTTTGTTGAGGCTGTGTAGCAACTGGAACTCACCCACTGCTGTTGGGAATATAGAGTGGTTCGAGCACTTCTGAAAACAGGTTGGAAACCCGTCCCTAGTGAATGAATGAACATCTGAGGTGCATCCCTGCAATGGAACATTATTCAGTGACTAACAGAAATCAGCCCTGGAGCCGCGAGAAGACATGGAGGGAGCGGAGCGCCTCTCACTAAGAAAGGAACTCGGTCTGTAAAGGCTCCACACTGCGTGATTTCCATAATACCACATTTCAGAAAAGGCAACAGTGTGAAGACAGTCACATATCAGTGGTTGCAGGAGCTCAGGGGGAGAGAAAGGTAAACAGGTGGAGCACAGACGAATTTTTTTTTTTTTTTGAGGTGGAAACTCGCTCTGTCACCCAGGCTGGAGTACAGTGGCATGATCTCAGCTCGCTGCAACTTCTGCTTCCCAGGTTTAAGCAATTCTTCTACCTCAGCCTCCCAAGGAGATGGAATCACAAGCACCCACCATCACGCCTGGCTACTTTTTGTATTTTTAGTAGAGACGGGTTTTCACCATGTTGGCCAGGCTGATCTCAAACTCCTGACCTCAAGGGATCCACCCGCCTTGGCCTCCCAAAGTTCTGGGATTTTGGTGTGAGCCACTGTGCCTGGTGGCACATGGGGATTTTGGGGAGTGAAATCACTCCTACTACAAAGACACGTGGCATGTCATATGTGTCAAAACCCGTCAAGTGTACCACACCAAGAGTGAACTTAATGTAAACCACAGACTTTAGTTAGTATCCATATTGGTTCATCACTTCTGACAAATACAGGACAACAATTCCTGATGCTGATGATACAGAAACCTGGGGGGAGAGAGGGAGTACATGGGAACACTGCTCTTTCCGCTTGATGCTTCCATAAAGCTAAAACTTCTCTAAAAATAAATTGCATTAATTTTTTAGAAGTTTGGCAATTTTATAAAATGCTCAGCATATACCAATCATATGGCAAACATTCTATTCTCAGGGTTTTACCTAGAGAAAGTGAAACACGTTCGCAGAAAGACTTAGACATTCATGCTAAACCCAACTTTATTGGTACCAGCCCCAGACTGGAAAGACCAAACCTGGAAACATCAGCAGGTGAGTGAGCAAACATCATGTGGACATAATATCTGTGTAGTGGAATTCAACCTACCCGAGAAAGGAATGAACTACTCAACAACGTAGCAACACAGATGCATCTCCAAATAACTGCACCGCCTGAAATAACCCACACGCTAAGGTGCATACACTGCATGATTCCATTTACATACAACTAAATTGAACACTTTAAATTGATGAATCTTACAGTGTGTGTATCCATCTCAATAAAGCATTTACAAACAAACTCTATTCTTGCTTCAATTTCAGCCTTAACCGGGTGACTGCAAAACTCACCTCATGTGCACCCCCACTGTGCGGAGGCCCTGGGTGCCAGCTCTTCCCCTCCAACAGCCTTGGTCATTGTTTAAGATCCAGTGGAAATGCCACCTTCGTGGTGAAGCCTCTAATATAAATTATTTACTCCCATCTCACCCAGATCAAAACATTGTCTTCATACCAGCAGTCCCCAACCTTTCTGGCACCAGGGACTGGTTTTGTGGAAGACAATTTTTCCACAGACAGAGCTGGGGGTGGTTTCAGTGTGATTCAAACCCATCGCATTTATTGTGCATTTTCTTTCTATTAGTTATTACATTGTAATATATAATGAAATAATTATACAGCTCACCGTCATGTACAATCGTGGGAGCTTGTGTTCCTCCAATTAGACAGTGCCAGATCATCAGGCATTAGATTCTCAGGGAGAGCATGCCACCGAGATCCCTCGCATGTGCAGTTCACTGTAGAGTTTGCACCTCTATGAGAATCTAATGCCGCTGCTGATGTGACAGGAGGGAGCTCGGCAGTGGTGAGAGCGATGGGGAGCTGTAAACACAGAAGCTCTGCTTGCTGGCCCGCCGCTCACCTCCTGCTGTGCTGTGCAGCCCAGTTCCTGACACACCACGGACAAGCACCACAGCCTGGGGCATGGGAACCCTGTTTTACACTTTTAACTTTGTTAGCCTATTATAGTATTTGCAGGTTTCTTTGGTAGGACGACCTATCAGACACAGTACAGACTGAAGAACCCTCTCTGTTCTTCTTGAGTATTCTCCTTGTACACATGAAGGGAGTGATGAGGATTTTAGAAAATCTCCCTTACGTTTCCAGATCCCCAGAATCTACAGGTCAGGGAAGGGCAAATACACCAGCCTGGCTCCCCACCCCTCACGCCTCACTCCAGACACTGCCTGCAGCTGAGGAGCTGTGGGAGGGCCCTGCTGTGTCTGTAAGCGCCTTGCTAGTACCCAGCAGTCTCTTGCATATAAAGAGTAATAAAAAGGTGCAATATTAAATGGAATTTTTATGATATGAATACTTTGCTTCTGATTCTTAAATAAATATTCCAAAATATCCACAGTAATAAGAAACTGCAGAGACTGTTCTAATTCTTTCAGCTAGAAAGAACTAGAAATCACTTTTCTTCATCCCAGAACTAAGAAAATGAGTATAACTTTTTATATTTATGCATGTTCTATTTCCATGTATCATTCTTAATACACTAAAAAGGTCTATAAAGGCAATTTTAAAAGCTGGAACTCTTGTTTGTGGTATTAGCCACCTACAGACCGTGACTGACTGCAAATTGGGTGAGCTGGTCTTGGTTAATTTCTAAATAATTCATGTATACCTTCAGTAAGACAGGGTAAGAATGTAGCTCAAGGGGTGAAAATCAGAGTCTCCTTCTAAGTTGGCCCAAAATCATTGATAAATACAGTCTGGGTGGCTTTGCCAGCGAGAATCCTCTTTTCAGCAAAACCAGCCGAGGGTATAAGAGAGAGAACTCAGGCTGCGTGCAGCCAGAGGAGCCCACGTCTCCCGCCATCTCCTTCAGCTCGTCCTCCACCTCTCCAAACACAGAAAGGGAAGGGAAATGAAACTTAATTCATTTATTACTGAAAGCAAAAGAGCAGAGTAATTGAATCAAAACAAGTTGATTAATACGTTTGCTTCACTTAAGACTTGTAAACTGCAGTTGTGCTCGGCCGTTTTTATTTATGACAAATGTTGTCCCATAGTTGCCTTGAAGTTGGAGAAGTTGGGAAAATATAAATGAAAAGGCATTTTAAAAAAGAAAAGAACACAGAATATGTTAGTGTTCTATCTTCTTGAACTTTTTTTTTTTTTTTTGAGACAGAGTCTCACTCCATCACCAGGCGCCAGGCTAGAGTGCAGTGGTGTGGTCTTGGCTCACTGCAACCTCCGCCTCCTGGGTTCAAGCAATTCTCCTGCCTCAGCCTCCTGAGTAGCTGGGACTACAGGCGTGCGCCACCATGCCCAGCTAATTTTTGTATTTTTAGTAGAGACGGGGTTTCACCGTGTTGGCCAGGATGGTCTCCATCTTTTGACCTCATGATCCACCCGCCTCAGCCTCCCAAAGTGTTGGGATTAAGGTGTGAGCCACCGCACCCGGCCCTTCTTGAGCTTTTAGTGAATTACATTGTTCTAGGCGGACTGTTTTCTTGTTGCTGTTGTTTTATATTGTTTTTTGTTTTTTGAGATGGAGTCCCTCTCTGGCACCTGGGCTGGAGTGCTGTGGCATGATCTCAGCTCACTATAACCTCTGCCTCCTGGATTCAAGCCATTCTCCTGCCTCAGCCTCCCAAGTAGCTGGGACTGCAGGCCTGCACCACCATGCTCGGCTAGGTTGACTACTTTTATAGGAATTAGAAAAATAGTGATTTCCTCTGTGTGGGACCATGTCCCTGGAACTGGCCAGCTGCAGGCTTGGCACCGCTCTCTCTCTTCAGGTCCTGTTTTGAGCCTGAGATTGCACAGCAAGTTGCCTTGAGGCAGGATTCCTAAGCAGTAAGGACCGACGACCTGGGAGAGGGCCAGGAGTGCGGAAGGTGCTGGAGGGACCCACGTGGAGCCAAGAACAGCATCTGAGGCTCGGGGAAACTAACCAGGAAGCTTGAGCAGGGAGAGTTGGCAGCAGCAGAGTTGGCACACAACTCCCTACGTGACCACCCATGGCCCATCCTACAGCTGCAAACAGCTTCCTACCTCAAGGTCACAGCTCTGTGTTCTGTGACAATGCAGAAGTTACCATTGTTAAAATCAAGGGGAAAAGGAGACAATGAACCTGTGGAAATTATCAAAGAAATACAGTTAGAAAATCTCCTGGAACCGTAGAGATCACACAGGCACAGCGGCTAGCCAGGAAAGAGAATTTTACATGGCACCGATGAAGGCCTTTCATCAGGGAGAGTGAGAGGATCCTGAAAACTCCTGGAGAATAAGGTGAGGTGCTAGAATGGCATCAGATCTCTCCAAAGGGTCACTGGACACTGAATTCTGAATCCTTCAGAATTCTCAAGGAAAAATGCTTTAAAACTTAGAATTTTCCTAATTGAATACCCTTTATTTCTTTTTCTTGCCTGATTGCTCTGGCCAGAGGAAGTCAAATCGTCTCTATTTGCAGATGACATGATTGTATATTTAGAAGACCCCATTGCCTCAGCCCAAAATCTCCTTGAGATGATAAGCAACCTCAGCAAAGTCTCAGGATACAAAATCAATGTGCAAAACTCACAAGCATTCCTATACACCAATAACAGACAAACAGAGAGCCAAATGATAAGTGAACTCCCATTCACAATTGCTACAAAGATAATAAAATACCTAGGAATACAACTTACAAGGGACGTGAAGGACCTCTTCAAGGAGAACTACAAACCACTGCTCAAGGAAATAAGAGAGGACACAAACAGATGGAGAAACATTCCATGTTCATGGTTAGGAAGAATTAATATCATGAAAATGTCCATAGTGCCCAAAGTAATTTACAGATTCAATGCTATGCCCATCAAGCTACCAATGACCTTCTTCACAGAACTGGAAAAAACCACCTTAAACTTCATATGGAACCAAAAAAGATCCCCCATAGCCAATACAATCCTAAGCAAAAAGAAAAAAGATGGAGGCATCACACTACCTGACTTCAAGCTATACTACAAGGCTACAGTAATCAAAACAGCATGGTATTGGTACCAAAACAGAGATATAGACCAAAGGAACAGAATAGAGGCCTTGGAAGTAACACCACACATCTACAACCATCTGATCTTTCACAAACCTGACAAAAACAAGCAATGGGGAAAGGATTCCCTGTTTAATAAATGGTGTTGGGAAAACTGGCTAGCCATGACCAGAAAGCTGAAACTGGACCCCTTCCTTAAACCTTATACAAAAATTAATTCCAGATCGATTAAAGATTTAAACATAAGACCTAACACCATATAAACCTAGAAGAAAACCTAGGCAATACCATTCAGGACATAGGCATAGGCAAGGACTTCATGACTAAAACATCAAAAGCAATGGTAATAAAAGCCAAAATAGACAAATGGGATCTAATTAAACTTAACAGCTTCTGCACAGCAAAAGAAACAATCATTAGAGTGAACCAGCAACCAACAGAATTGGAAAAAATTTTTGCAATCCACTTATCTGACAAAGGGCAAGTATCCAGAATCTACAAAGAACTTAAACAAATTTACAAGAAAAAAACAAACAATCCCATCAGAAAGTGGGCAAAGGATATGAACAGACATTTTTCAAAAGAACACATTTATGCAGCCAACAAACATATGAAAAAATGCTCATCATCACTGGTCATTAGAGAAATGCAAATCAAAATCACATTGAGATACCATCTCATGCCAGTTAGAATGGAGATCATAGGATGTGGAGAAATAGGAACACTTCTACACTGTTGGTGGGAGTGTAAATCAGTTCAACCATTGTGGAAGACAGTGTGGTGATTCCTCAAGGATCTAGAAATAGAAATTTCATTTGACCCAGCAATCCCATTACTGGCTATATACCCAAAGAATTATAAATTGTTATATTATAAATACACATGCACACGTATGTTCATTTGTGGCACTGTTTACAATAGCAAAGACCTGGAACCAACCCAAATGCCCATCAGTGATAGACTGGATAAAGAAAATGTGGCACATATACACCATGGAATACTATGCAGCCATAAAAAAGGATGAGTTCATGTCCTTTGCAAGGACATGGATGAATCTGGAAACCATCATTCTCAACAAACTGACACAAGAACAGAAAACAAAACACCACATGTTCTCACTCATAGGCAGGTGTTGAACAATGAGAACACATAAACACAGGGAGGGGAATGTCACACACTGGGGCCTGTTGGAGGGTAGCGGGGCTAGGGGAGGGATAAGCAAGCAGTGTGGGGATTGGGGAGGGATAACATTAGGAGAAATACCTAATGTAGATGATGGGGGGATGCATGCAGCAAACCACCATGGCATGTGTGTGCCTATGCAACAATCCTGCATGACTTGCACATGTACCCCAGAACTTAAAGTATAATTTTAAAAAATTAATTTAAAAAAAAACTTAGAATTTTATACCCAGACCACGTATGAACATGGGATAAGGACATTTTGAAGACACGTAAAGACTGAATTAACCTAACTCTTACACATCTCTGGAAGAAACACAGAGAAAACATTGTGTCTAAGAAACACCAGGTGTTTATACAAAAATTAAGTCAAGATGGATTAAAGACTTAAATGTAAAATCCAGAACAATAAAAATTCTAGAAGAAACTTTAGGCAATACCATTGAGGACATAGACACGGGCAAAGATTTCATGATGAAAACAGCAAAAGCAATTTAAACAAAAGCAAAATTGACAAATGGAATCTAATTAAGCTAAAGAGCTTCTGCACAGCAAAAGAGACTATCACGAGAGTGAACAGACAACACACAGAACTGGAGAAAAATTCTGCAGTCTGTCCATGTGGCAAAGTTCTAACATGCAGAGTCTACAAGGAACTTAAAAAAGTGTACAATTAAAAAAAAACTCTATTAAAAAGTGGGCAAAGGACCTTAACAGACACTTTTCAAAAGAAGACATTTATGCAACCAACAAACATGAAAAATAGCTCACCACCACTTATCAAAGCCACAATGCGATACCATCTTATGCCAGTTAGAATGGCAATTACTAAAAAGTCAAGAAACGATAGATGCTAGCCAGGTTGCAGAGAAAAAGGAACCCTTTTACACTGTTGGTGGAGTGTAAATTAGTTCAACTGTTGTGGAAGACAGCATGGCAATTCCTCAAGGATCTAGAAGCAGAAATACCATTTGACCCAGCAATCCCATTACTGGGTATATATCCAAAGGAATATAAATCACTCTATTATGAAGACACATGCACATGTATGTTCCTTGCAGCAATATTCACAATAGCAAATACATGGCATCAACCAAATGCCCAGCAGTGATAGACTGGATAAAGAAACTGTGGTACATATACACCATGGAATACTATGCAGCCATAAAAATGAATGAGATTATGTCCTTTGCAGGGACATGGATGGAGCTGGAAGCCATTTCCTCAGCAAACTAACACAGGAACAGAAAACCAAACACCACATGTTCTCATTTATTAGTGGGAGCTGAATGATAAGAACCCACGGACACATTGCGGGGATCAACACGCACTGGGGCCTGTCGGGGAGGGTGGGAGGAGGGAGAGCATCAGGAAGAATAGCTAAGGGATGCCGGGTTAATACCTAGGTGGTGGGTGATAGGTGCAGCAAATCACCATGGCACACTTATTCCTGTGTAAAATCCTGCACATGTACTCCTGTGTAAAATCCTGCACATATATTCTGGAACTTAAAATAAAAGTTGAAGAAAGAAAAAAAGAAAGTAACACCAGGCACAGAGCGGCAAAGGGAACATTTCACAAGAAGACGTGAGAAAGGTGCAGAATGAGAACAGCAGTCACGCGGCGCCTGCAGACCAGGACACGGTGGAGATCTTCTAGACAAATAAAAGTGCCCTTAGTGGCATGGACATATGACCATCAGCTTGACCACATTGAGAAAACTATATGGTCCAGTCAGAAATGTTAGGGCTTAATTATTGATAAGCACACAGAAGACTAGGCTAATGAAAGGACATTGCTAATTCCAAGAAAAAAGAACTTGGCACAGAAAATTAACTGTACTAGAAGGTCGGCAGCGAACAAACACACAACCATGTTAGAGTGTTTCTATTACTTATGATCTAACAAAAATGTACTGATATGGAGCTGGAGAATGAAGAGTGAGGATATGTACTTTGGTGTTTAAAGGCAGGTTTAAGAGAACTAGATTTTCTTCCTTGGTGGATGGCATTGGTAATGTCTGAAATGAGAACATCAGACAGTACGTGAATATTATTTTCATTTTAGAAACGAAACCTCAGATGAAACAGCTTCTAGATTTGAAAGTGGGTTCTTGGGGACTGCAGGTTGGCACACTTCTGTGAATAGGCAGAGAGCAAACATTTTGGGCACTGTGAGTCCTACCATCTCAGTGGAAAATAATTAATTCTGGTGTTACAGCATGAAAACAGGCTTGGATAATAGAAAAGAAACGGTCAGGGCTGCAGTCCCCCCAAATCCATGATTTACAGAACTGCCTGCTGGTTTGCATTTGACCCTCGGCGGGAGTTCCCTGCCCCTGCCTCTCAGGAGGGATGAAACCGGGGGAGTAGGTCCGTGTCTGCTACTGCTTTACTGGTCTCAAGAACTATCTGACTTTTAAAAACATTTTATGTATTCCTTGGGAAAGAAATACAAATTTTTTTTTTTTTAAATATGACATTTGGCTGGGCACAGTGATTCAGACCTGTAATTCCAGTGTTTTGGGAGGCCAAAGAGGGAGGATCTCTTGAGTCCAGGAGTTCGAGACCAGCCTGGGTAATATAGTGAGACTCCCATCTCCACAAAAACTTAAAAATTAGCCAGGTGTGATGGTGCCTCCCTGTAGTCTCAGCTACCTGGGAGGCTGAGGTGTGAGGATGGCTTGAGCCAGGGAGGTTGAGGCTGCAGTGAACTTTGACCACACCCACTCCAGTCTGGTCTGGGCAAAACAGTGAGACCCTGTCTCAAGAAAAAAAAAATGAGATATGTCTTTTCCTGGACTAAAGGAAAGGAATATATTTTGGATTAAGTAAGCACACTGTGATTCAGGAAAAGCTGATGCCATCTGCAGTGGGTACATATGCCTTAGGGTCAAGAAGAAGAAAAAAGTTTTTACAATTTTTGATGGAAATACTGTAAAAAGAAATAAGCCATCAGAGCCTATATGCCTGCTTTAATTATATATTATCCTGCATATGACAGATACTGTTTGAGCAAACAGCTTAGCAGAAGACAGAGCAACTGTCAGAAAGAAAAGCTGTGCCCTCCTGCCTCTAGGTCTGGGAACAACCGTTCCATTCAATCGATGGCGTCAGCACTTCTAGAGTTTGAGACCAAGCTGAGTGTAAACACAGCACCGCAGAGGGGCTTTCTCATAAAGTCTGTCTCCTCGGAGTCCCCTTCTCCTGCCCAGATCTGGTTTCAAGCCCAGAAGTTGGCATCTCGGGGGCTGACGTGTTCTTCTGTGTTCACTTCACAACATGGGTTCTGCCCTGTGCCCAACACTGGACGTTTAACATGTGGTCTTGGGTTCGTGAGTCCACCGGGGCCCACCCTCCACGGTGGACGACTTCCTCCCACCACCTCTGAATCGCTCTGCCTGCACCGCAGGCCCTGGACAGGAGCATGGCCGCTGGACCAGGCAGCCTGCTGGGCTAGGCACCCCTCGGGGACTGGGCGGGAGCAGCTCCCGACACACTGACGCTTGTGCACTTTGGGCGTGGAACTGCGTGTGGACTCCAGTCTCAGACTTAGTTGCACTGGCTGCTCCTGCTTCAGAAGTGATGTGGGGGAGCTTAGCGCCTGAGGCCTCCTGCCTCCCCCGGGCTTCTCAGCAGGATGCCCAGGCAGAGCTAGACGCTGCCCCTGCTCTCGCTCCGTAGCCCTGAGCCCGAGGAGTGTCAGCGCCTGGTGTCTCCTAGGAGGGGGACTCGGACAGCAGCAGCGAGGGTCTGGTGTGTGGGACAAACGGCTCACGTCGGAGCACACTGTCGGACACACAACTGCTCGTTTTCTCGCATTTCCCCATTTCTGATGTGATTACAGATTAATATTATTATTGCCATCTGATAAAAAAGTGTAAGTAAATCCAGCAAAGACAGGGATGTCCAGGAAAAATACAGGCTTCTCCGTGCTTCCCGACTTCACTCCGAGTCTGTTTGGACCTTTGCCTTTCCGCCTTGGCCCCAATGAGTTTTCTTACGTCAGGAGTCAGTTATTGTAGGTATTAAAAGCAAAAGCATTTTTTACAAATGTTAAAACCATTCCAGGAGCACCAGAAATAAGTTTCATCCCCAACTCCATCTTTTAGCAAAGCTTCCATTTTTCTTAGAAATATTTTGCATTCTGCGTGAATTCTGATGCTCGTGGACTTTGTAAACTTTAATTACATTACTGGTGCAGGTGGACCACGCCCTCCCAGTGCGCCTGGGATGTGAGACCCGCAGGACTCGGGGAGAGAGGCCGAGCCCAGTGGGCTGGCTCCAACAGCCTCAGAGTCTCCAGCACGAGTGAGACAGCGAGCTTGAAAGTGGCAGTTTTTGTCAGAGTTCCACCCTATGCATAGAGTCAACCAAGTGGGGAGTGAAAAATTCATTTTCTGACAGGGGTGTCAGCAGAATCATCAGACGCCAAGAACAACAAATCCATCGTGGGTGAAAACCTGACGGGGTGGAAAACGAGGGCCGTGGAGGCCGATCTTTCCCTCTAGGCTGTCCAGAAACACCATCTCACTGCAATTATTCCCTGCTGGTCTGCGGACTGTGGACCTCAGAGTTGCTTCTTGTTATTGGACTCACACAAGAAGCCCAACGAATATAAGAGCAACTGGGGCTCATCCGTGATCCACAGACATGCTTCCTCCTTCCCTGCAGAACGGGTGGCCGAGGCTGGACGGGGCCCCAGAGGGCCTGGGTGCCGTCAGCTCCGTGGGCTCTCCCCTGGGACTCCTGCCCTGCTGCGGCCGATCCCCGGGGCGAGGGTCCTTCTGGATGGAGACGGCACCCCTGCTGAGCACAGGGGCTGGGCTGTGCTTTCCAGAGACGCCGAGGATGGAGCAAGCCCCAGTTTGCGTCAAGTGTCACGGGAATGGAGATGCTTTAAGGCCCCAGCTCGGCAGCCTGCTGTTCACGCGCTAAGTGCACTCTGTGGGCCGAGTGGCGAGGGTCCCATTTCCCACACAGCATGGAGTGGGTGAGCTCCTCAACTGTAAAATGAAGCCGTCAGAGCACAGCGTGAAAATGTATTAGCGACAGTTACACGAGGGGCCCAGCACGCGCTCACACTTTCAATTGGTAAAATAATGTCTGTACAAATTGTTTTTGGTACATTAAGTACCTTTCACAGCCAAAATTAAAAAAGAAGAAGAAGAAGGAGAAGGAAAAAAGGAGGCGAAAAACAAGACGACACAGACACAGATCGGTACCCACGAAACACAACCAGCTACTCTCCGGCAAAGTAATTTCATGCAGAAATTTTTTATTGAGATTGTTTCTCCAGTTGACAGATCCAGTGTACAATGATAAATGACAACGTTCCAGGCAGCCTGTCAGCCTGTGCTGGGGGAAATCTCTCCAAAACTCCTCCATAATAACAGTGAGTACGCGTCTCTTCCAACAGAAGGTATTTTAAGCTTGTAAGCACAGGGGCCTAGCAAAGTGGTATTAAATAGCCATGAGACGCAGCTGAGAAGAGATTTGCAAACGTGCAGGAACCTAACAGCTCTCTACCGGCTATGACACTCTGACAAGGAAACAAGGGTTATGAAAAATGATCTGACCGCGCCGCTGAATCTATGAATTGCAAAGGTTTCAGCAGCTCAGTGCCCGAGCGTCTTCAGTGAATGTGACAGAAAAGCTATGAATATGATCACAACCCCTGAATGCACTGGCGTCTGGAGGGAGCCAGCCCAGCACAGCTGATGGGCAATGACACTTCGCAAAGTTGCCCGGTTCAAAGGGAAGATTAATTACAGTCTGTGACCTTAAACCACACGCAAATAAGCGGCACTAAACACACAGATCCTGAGGCTGGGAGGCTCGTCTTGAGCGAATGTTCTGCAGCCTGGCTCGCCACGGCAGGCCTCGGTCATCCTGGGTTTCACTGCTGGGTCCTCCCCGTCTGCGTGACAATCATGTCATGGAGAGCTGGGTTCTCTGAGGAGTGTCACAGGCATGGCAGCCAGGTGTCCCTGTGAACGCTGCACCCCAACAGAGCTGTCTGACCAGCTACATGGGTGGGGCAGTAGCTTCCTGAGAAATATCCCTGCTGTGATGTTAGATCAAAGTGTGACTTTCCCAAAACTACAAAGTGAAACAAAAGGTCAGTATCTGTTCTGTGACAGATATCATGTGGTTTAAAAGCAGGATGAAAGAATCAGGGCTCACCGCAGCCACGTCCGAAGCCCTGCGTTTTCCTGAGCAGAAATCAATGCGGATCAATGGCTAATCCTGTTGTGTGACAAGAACCTTGGATTCTGGTCTTTTCTCTGATCCCAGTGAAAGGACAAGACCCTCCATCGCGGGGGCCTCGGTTTCCTCATCTGTAAAATGAGAGGCTGGATCCCTGAGGCCAGCGCCACCTCTAGAGTTGGGGAGAGAATCAGTTTCCTTCAGAGGGCAATTGTTTCCAAGTTCAGCACACAGATCCAGAGGTGTCTGTGCTTTCTATTCCAGGACTCACTAGAATATTTATAACCTTGATGTCCGTGCATAAAATGGAAGCTTGGTCCTGAAGTTGGCAGCCTCCTCAGAGGTTAAGTTTAGACAGAGTTCAGGGTTCTGGTCTACCCCGCCTGGCTCTCAGGGCAGGGATCCAAGGAGAAGAGGGCTGCGTGTTGGCAGCTCGGCACCTCACAGGTGCCGGTGGGAGCAGCTCTGCTGAGAACCTGGCTACCTGGCCGGCTGCACAGACCTGAGATGCTTTGCTCTGGACACACTGCAGCGGTCAGTACTGAGGAACCGCTGTCCAGTGCGGGTGCATCCAGCGGTCAGTACTGGGAGCCGCTGTCCAGCACGGTGCCTTGTCTCACGTGCACCTCTAGACAGCACTATCACTCTTCCCTTCCACGCACGGAAGGCATGGCCCGAAGGCGTGGACGGTGGTCAAGACCACAGTAGTTAGTAGAGGAGACTGCAGCTGGCAGGACCCCAGCTCGCTCCTTCACAGTCAGCACGACCACATCTTTTCATGAGCACAGATAAATGTGCCCATAGAGTCAATTGTAGCCTCATATGTCAAAACGTGCAAACAAGTTAGGCACAAACACTGGCCTACAATAATTTAGCAGTCTAACTTATGCTCAGAAATAACTAACAAACGAGATACAATTCATTACTACCCTTCTCAGCTAAGTTACGGATCCTTAATATATGCTTTTACCAATTCTATATTGAACACCCATCAAAATCTTAATATGGAATATTCAAATCTGTAAAAAATGTCCTTGTTGATAAACAATAAAAAAATGAAACTATTTAGAAAGAGTATGAGATAAAATATCAAGATTAACAGGAAGATGTGAGGGCACAGTGTAGAGTCAGGAAGAACAGCCGCCTTTCCACCAACTCACTTCCCCAGCTGTTTCCACGCTCATCATAGTAATACTTAAATTGGAAAATTTCATTTGTTCTCGACATCACTTTTAGCAGATAAACACTCGAAAAATAAACACCATTTAAACCACTGTGTAATCTTTGCTACAAAGGAGCTCTGAAATTAGCCACTTTGAAGAGTTTCTTCCACAGAAACTGACACTTTCTTGTTACTGGTTTTAACGATAATTACTAATTTTCTGAACTGACCTTGAAGGGAACCTGAGAACAGTACATAAAGGGTTTGACCTGAACTGAAGTTCTTCTTAGAAAAGAGACATTATTTTCTAAAGCTCACGGCAAAGAGTCCGTCGGTCTTTCTTGCTAATCATACTGCTGTTCTTACGGTGATAGCTCCAAGACTGAAACTTTCGCTAAATCCTGCATACGCTAATTACAGATGAACAGACGTGACGTCAGTCGTTCTAAGTGAACCCTAACACGAAAGGAGGAAGTTTCTTGTGCATTTTGCTTGTGTACGATGGCTTCAAAATGTATTTCTCCCAAATAAGTTAACTTTAGAAAGCACTGGAAACTTAATCTACCAATGTTAAGAAAAAACAGGGAGCATGATATCAACACACCAAAATCAACAGACTGACAAGTAGCATCTTTTAATCCAAATAGTACTTCATTACATCTATGCCTGCATCAATAAATTATTCTGTACAAGTGAATATGATTTATTCTTAGAAGCCATACAGACCAGCCGGGCAGCACTGTGGCTTTCTTTACCTCGGAGGAGTCTTCTTTCTATTCATATTTCAGTGTTGATGAGGACACTTTCCTTTGGTGCAGTCTCAGATGCATGTTTGAAAGAGATACAATATAAAAAGAATTTTAAAAAATAAGAGGAAAAAAGAATCAGGCCTGGCCATGTTGTTTCTGATGAGAACGACTCCTTTAAAATTAGACCTCGAGTTGTACAATTACTGAATGTTTCATGCTCCATTCTAATAAAATCATGGATAAATCATGTTTGAGAAGAGAAAGAAAATAGCCCACTTAATGTGGCATAACCTGGCATTTTTAATGCAGCTGTTTGACGGCAAAGTGATACGAATGTGTGTGTGTGTATGAAGGTCCGGGTAAACACACATCTACTTTAAAGAGAAAATTTTAAATATATTAAATATTTATATTTAATATATTTAATTATTAAATTAAATATATTAATTTTGTTACAGCAATATTAGCACAAATCAACGTGCTTAATGCAAGAAAATGTGGAATCATATTGAAGTTTAAATGAATCTACATTTCTAAATTTTAAATGACCTATAAGATGCATTATCATTTCTGTCAATTTTCTGAATTTAAAAATATTACGTTTTTGTCAAAACATAATAGTCATTTTTCAGATGGCTTGTTATTTAAATAAGTATAATTATTTCAATTATAATATTTCTATTTTTTAAATCAAAACAGAAATAGTATCTACCTATATTTTGAAAACCTACAAACTGATCCTCCTGTATGTTTTATACTTGTCAACGCATTATCTAATTTCAGGAAACTGTGTTTGTTTGTATGCATGTATGTGTGTATACGCACATACACACACACGCATCTCTCTCTCTCTTTATATATATATATACGCACACACATATGTAAATTGAAGCAAAGGCCAGGACCTGCTTTATACGATGATAACCTTTCTGTGTCATCATTACCTTGAAGCCTCAGCCCTGTCAACGTGATACCAGACATCTGGTCACAATTCCAATGAACCAGCAAATCAGCCAGCCATCCAGATGTTTTAAATTCTTTGACAGTCAACATACAGCTGTGACATCCTACAGAAACATGTTTATCTCCTCCTTACCAAGCCCTATTAATAGCCCAATTCTCTGATCTACAAATTTGAGGCTCACAGTACTTATTCCTACAAATCCCAGGTCCTGCGTTTGCTGGAGCTGGAGTGAGGCAGGGGAGCCTCCCCTCCGGGCCCGGCCCTGCCACACTGTGCTGCTACTGCTGTGGGGGCAGAAGAACTAGGAAGGCCCTTCAGGGCACCCAGCCGGGCCCATCACAGAGCAGCTGGGATCCTCGCTCCGGGGGCAGGGTGGGGGCTGGAGAGGCCGCTCTCCTGTTGCAGATGGGAGGTTTGGGCCAAAGTCCAGGAGGCTCCAAGTCCCCACCGGGAGGCTCCAGAAGCCGGTTGGGTGGACAATGGTCCTCAAAGAGTGGACTCAGGCCAACATTTTCAAAACTCACTTTCAAATTGTCTAGTGTTTCCACTGGAAACGCAAATCTACACGCAGAGCGCTTTTGTCTCATGCACGAGGGTGTGGCAGCCTGGAGATGTTTCTGGGAAGCCCTGGTCTCTGCAACCAAGGCCAGCTGTTCCCGCTGTCCCTCAGGTCCTGGAGCAAAGCCAGGCTCTGCTCATGCACTCAGTGGGGGTGCGTGGGAGGAAGTGGCCGGATGGGACACTGGGAGATGGAACACCTAACAGCAGGAACCCCAGAGAGGAGAGCAAGCAAACGCGGTTCACATAAACACAGACCGACGTCCGCGGGAGCCATCAGAGCCGGGAGAGGAGGGCAGCCCAGGCGCCCGCCACGGCCGCCCCAGCCACCGCCATCCCTTTCACGCTGCCAAACTCCCATTCCCTTTCCAGAGGCCTTGGGCAAAGGAGGCACAGCAAGGTGCCGAGTCACTCACCTGCGATTCAAACAGGCCCGGGCCAGCTTTGTTCTGTGAGTGAGTTAGTTATCCTGCAAGACCTCAGTTTCCCATCTGTAAAGTGGGCTCACAGAGTTCCTACCACAGGAGAGCATTCTGTGATTCCATGTGATGACTTAAGGGAGGCAGGGAGCCCTCACTGAGTACGGGTGGCGAGCTGCATTATTTGAAGGCACGATGTTAGACCCTGGCATGTCTGAGGCCCACATTTCCCTGTATTTGCCCAGTAACACACAGCACAGACCTCGTGCACGTCCTCCATCTGCTTACCCAGTCGGTGTAAGCCGTCACTTCCCACCCATGGTGACATCCTGCGCCATGCCAGCACACTGCGAAGTTTGTCCATATAAAGGAAAGTGCTGACAGGTCACGACGCCGAGGCCTTGGAGCTTTGCACTCTCCCGTGACTCCGCCACGGGGCAGGCTTTGCCGCAATCAGTAAAACCTCGTTCAAAATGAGCCACTTTAGCCCTTCACATGGGGGCCTCCAAGCGTCCAGGCAGAGAGACCTGCTCCAGCTTCCGTCCCCGGCAGTGTTCTGGCCGCTGTCCAGGTAGGCTCTGTGGTGCCGTAATTCGGAGCCTCCAGGTCCACTTATATTCACCCAAGGCCTTGAAGAACGGCGTGAGCTCTGCCCAGGGCTGGTGGAGAGGCTTGAATGCAGCCTGTCTTTCACCTTCGCTGAGTTAATTAAGTACACACATGCATGAGGAAAGCAGGAGGCCCTTTAAAGACAGAAATCAGCCACAGTTCCTCAAGCGACCCCTAGAACCATGACCTGGGTGGAAGAACCATCTGCAGACCTGCAAAGAAGCCACGGCGAAGCGTGCCGGGATGCCTCGGGCCCACTGCCGCCTGGGCACGGGGCTCCCCTTCCCCTGACTTGGCACAGACTCGCACGGGCTCAGCCTCGGACACGTCTTTGTTGTGCACTCAAACGAGGCTAGATCCCATTGTCAGTAGGTAGGTGTTGGATTTTTGCTCAGCAGCAAGAATTCCTAATGCCCAAGTGTGGACACTCCCCTAGAAAGGTGTGTCATTCAGCTTCCATTGTTCGTGACCCTGAAATTTTCCGTTCCCAGGTGAGGTGTGAACATTAGATAGCTACCTTTGGGATTTCCCAGACACTGATTCACTCTGAGGTTTGTACAAGTGTTCAGTTACCTCCATGGACTCAGTTTAACTCTCTATAAAATGGGGTTGACCTCATCCAACTCACACTAAGGGGGTGCAGATTCATTTAGCTTACTCACTTATTTGTCTTCAAAGGCGCGCAGTGCTAAGCCTGAAGAGCGGGAGGCAAGCTTTGGGCCTAGGTTTTGCGCCCTGCTCTGAATTCCTAAGCTCCTGTGCAATGAAGCCCTTCACGTTACTTGAATGGAGTGAGGTATGTTCGCGCGCTTGCTCGACTTAATTTAACTCTCGTTGATAATGAGACCCTGCTCTTATAGGAGCCCCGCGTGCAGGCCCCAGGACAGCTGAGCAGGTGGTGCGGCCTGGCAGACGGAGGAGGGCAGAGCTTTCCGGGAGGCAGCAGGGGCGGCACTGGGCACACCCCCTGTCAGAGCAGCAATCTCCGTCAATCCTCTCCCCTCCCGCTTTCCCCGTGAGCTCATGACACTTCATCTCATGTCTTCCTCGAGCTCCTCTGAGTTTTGGAGACTCCTTTCAGAAACTCAATGCATGCCAATCTGTGAGCACACGTTTCCTTTCCAGAAACGTCTCCAATGCCAACAGCAGCCCAAAACAGCATATTTTGAAATCCAAGCAAAACTGAAAAGTATAATTTGCAATGTTAATTTTTACTGCAAATAATTTTCTCCAAAAACGATTCCATTGGTTTCCTCTTGTGTAAATGCAGAATAGAAACTAAAATTAATTTTAAAATATTTTAAAGGCAGTTTTGAGTTAGGGATATTTGTAAAAAAAAAAAAAAAAAAAAAACTATTTTAAGTGCTTGAGGCACCAGAGAGGCAACGATGGTGTTACTGGCGTCACGTGTGTCTGTCCCGCCCCCTGTAGCTGTACCTCAGCAGCAGCTATGTCAGGGCATCCCATCTCCACGCTCTCATGAGAAGATCAGCCCAGAAAGCAGCGTTCGAGGAGCGCTGAAAAAACAGAAGCAAAGTAAGAGATTGTAAATGATCTTTTGTTAGAACGGCATTGCTTTCCTTGAACATTCCTTTATGTTTTGTTTCCTATTAAAAAAATTGGTGCCCGATATTCTAAAATGCAGGCATCATTAGAGGTGTGTGCAATATGATGACAAAATTAAATTATTACACTACTAACAGGTACCATAACCGGAGTAACTACATTTTTAAAATTTTAGTTTTATCATTTTCTATTCTTATGGAAATTATGCATGGGATATAATTTAATGTCTTCCTCATTAAAAATAAATAAAATGAAAGGACACCAGAGCTCTCAACAAAATGTAAAATTACCAGTGTTAGATCTCGAAAGCAAGGGTTTGCAGAGGAGGCCTGAGCTTCCGTGTTTGCAGAAGGGCCTAAGAACGCAGCTTTGTGTTGTGCCAAACAGCACAACGAGATTGGTCGCACGTGAGGTTAATGGGCCTCCAAAATATTAATTCCTTTCTAACGAAGTTTGTAAAAGAGTCTTTGCAATTGTGTTCCTTATTTCCAGTCTCTCCGCTGCCTCTCCAGTGACTGTCACCACAGCTGTTGAATGCACCCCCATCTGGAGGACACACCGTGCCTCCCTTGCCGTCTCCTGCCTTGCCTCCAACTCCAAATGGGCAGGCTCCCTGGAGACCAAGCCCATCGCCGTCACATCCACGTCTGGGCTCTGGGTCGGGGTCAGCGGGAGCCCCACGGGCAGGGTCTCTGGCGTGGCACCGGGATGCTGAAATAGCAGCATTTGACACATTTAAAACTTGCTGTTTGTGCAATCACTAAAAACTGCACCATTAGCTGGATTTTCAGATTGCATGAGTGCAGATCATTAAGTGTTATTACAGTATTAATTATTAGAAATGTCCTGTACTGACCAAATTAAATTGGGATAGTCAACGACCTGCGAGTTCCCAATACCACGGATAATTTAACCAGAGATCCGCCACGCTGGGTAAGGTGTCTTTACAGGCCGCTCGCATTATTTCACATTAAGTACCAATCAGGGATCTCAAAAGAAAATGAATAAGTCAGACCTTAATATTTTCCTATGGCAACCTTGCCCCAGGGACTTTTAGGGGGAAGGGAAGGTGAGATAAGGCAGGAACTGATGTTGATGTTTCCGTGATAACTTCATGCTGGAACACAGAAAGTTGACCAGTTATTATCAGCATTTTCACAGTGACACACCTCTCACCATTTGAGTGATGTCATGCAATTTCTGTGTCTAATAATCTGTTGTGTTGATAAAAAAAATAAAGTGAAATGAACATCAATATTAAGGGCCAATCCAGTCAAAATTGGATGAATATTTTTGAAAACGCCTTTGACTAAATACACCCAGTCACTTCCAAATTGTTACAGAAACCGGTTCTGAAAATCCCATCAATCACTTCTTTGTGGCAAAGTGGGGTGTTGCAGTTGCAGGGAGCGACAGCCGGCTCCAGGAGGAAGCTGAGAACTCCTGCTCCTGGGTGCAGCCTGGGCCTGGCCCTGGGGACGAGGGTGCAGCCGGGACCCAGCCTTGGTGGACGAGGGCAATGTGGCCGGCTCAGCCTCTAATCCCCGGGCTGGGAGGCCTCTTCCCTCCTCGCCGGTGGGTTTCCATGGCAACCACCTAGCCACCTAGACACGTTCAGCTGGTGCTCCCACCACAGCCAGAACTAGTGTTTGGGCATTTGTGCATCTTCCTAATTAAAAAGGAAAACAACCTAACAAAAAAATAGGTTTTTTAACAATAAGGAGGAATTTTTCTTAAGACATATGTTGTCAATGTGTATACATAATTCAATAGTTTAATGCAGTAATTTAACTCTGAGGTAGATGTGTTAATGTGCAAGCTACTTAACATTTTGTGGCCTGAGTTTCCAAATTTGTGGACAGGAAAATCTCCAACACTCCTTCCACAGAGTGAGGCTGGCAGGAGAAAAGAGCCAGGACGGGGTTTCTAACCTGGCTTCAGCACACCCGGCAGCCTCCATTGTGCTCCTGGCTCCTCTCTGTTCTTACCTGTAACATGCTGTAAGCTTTAAATAAGGAAATGGGGACAAGGCTCCCGATTGCAAGGCCCTGCGTGGTGTGAATGCTGGGTCTTCCTTCCTCTTGTGACTTCTCTCCCCACATGTGGAATCCAAGCCCACGGTGACCTGCAGAGCAGCCGAATGGCCACAGAAGTCATTCACGGCAGCTTTAACTTAACAGAGTCCTTTACGGTAAGTAACTTTCTGTCCCGAAGATTGCCACTCCTGTCTAAATGGGCCATATCTTTCTATAAGTTAAAGCAGAAGAGGATCTGAAGCAGCAGGCAGCAGTGTCAACTGGGGACAGAGGACCTGGGTTCAAATCCGAGCTCTGCCCCTTTGGATTTGGTAAAACAAAATGAGTCAAAATTCACTCAAAGCTTTCACAACAGGGCCTGAGAGTTAAGTGTTAGCTGTCACAAATAATAGCTTCTGACAGTTCTATGTGACGACATCAGTGGTATGGAACAGTAGAAGCTTATAGTTTATAAACTGTAAGCTCTGTTAATGTTGTATCTCCCTAGAGTCTCACCGTAGGAAAAGAGTGACTGTTATTTCCCTTACCCCAGTAAGGAATGTGAAGGTCACAGAACTTAAACTTCTCCAAGCTCATGTACTTAAGAGCACTTGACCTTGGGCCTATGGGGTCAGAGCCAGCCTTCTTTTAACTCATGGAGGGCTTGTTTGAGGTCTCCAGAAAAAGCAAAAAGTGGAAACAGCCTGAGATGTTACCAGGAAAATGAGTCAAGGACAAAACAGCCATGGCCGCGAAACCTCCGGCTGATGCTGGATCCCGGAGCTGGTGTCACTGCATCCCGGGTTCATCACCCTCAGTGACGGCATCTCAGGGAGATGCCTGTCAGCTTCCTACGTCTAGAAATTCATAGCCCTTTCTGAGAGCGTTCAGGTACAGTTTGCAGAATGTCTGTAGAGGCAGTACTATACCAAGCACAGCAAGTCCCTCAAACTGCACAGACACCTCGATCCCTCCTCGCTCCTGTCTTGCCCTGATTTCAAATCTGCATCTTGCTCAGGATCCTGGGGAGCCAATAGAAGAGGCTGGGTGGTGTCTAGGGTGCTGGTGGCTGGGCGGGCGGCAGGGGTAGGCCAGGGCTGTAGGCAGAACTGTCACAGTCTCTGTGATGCACAAACTCAGAGGGGGCAGCATCAAAGGGAGTGGGTTCCCCCTCCCCACTTCTCCTTCCCAACTTCTCCCTCCCCCTCTTCTGTCCCCCCACTCCGTCCCAGCTCTGCAGCATCCAGCATGTGGGGTTACTTGGAGAGGGAAACATGAGATGGGGAGGAGGAAGAAAGGCTGCAGGAACGCAAAGGAGACACCTTGTGAAGCTCAGCAGACAATGGCTCCGAGAAGAGCAGGGGAGGGCTGCACCTGTGGGTTCGGGGTCCCCCAGAGCCTGTTGGACCCAGGCACCCGCAGCCCCCTGACCAGGTATCCATGGCACGTGGTTTGGCTGAAGAAGTCTCACAGCTAACAAGAGCCAGGCAGCCTGGCCATGCCGTCCCGTCTTGCTGCAGCCACTGGCCTCCTCCTGAGGTTGCTCAGACGCTGTTGTTGGAATTCTAATCAAGCAAGGTGTGCCATGGGCTCAGATACTTTGGTCTGATTCATTTCTGTCACCCTTAGTTGGACAGAAATTAAACAAATTCTCTATAATTTTTAACTATTTTTTGATGGAGGGAAGACATGCTATCTTAATACCTTCCCCCAGTGTTTCCGCTATCATCCCTTTCTATCAAACCAAAACTTTTAGAAACGTAGAGTCTTCATCCTTTTTTCAGTTGCACAATTCCAGACAACAGGGCAAAATCCAATGCGCTGCTCAGGAGACAGCCGGGCAGAGAACCACCTCCAGCTGCAGCAAGGCAAGAGCAGCCGAGAGCCTGTTTTCCTTGTCGGGCCATTCAACGCAGGGAGGTGGGAATGCCGCAGCCCACGTGGGCGATTTAAATGCAAACGTTGTCAAGCACTGTAGGTGGCTTTCTGTTATTTCAAAAAATGGAGAAGAAATTCGACATAAAACTTGTTAAAGCAAAGTTCAAATTACAAATTTAAGCACAAAAATGGCAGTAAATGCAAATGCCAATGATCTAATTGTAACATTAACTTAAACACATTTCGCATTGACTATAGGTCTGAAAGGTCTAATTAGAGACTTGAGGTATTATGGGTGATAGGGATGAATTCTTCTATTACGAGTGCATGCATTTCTTACAGCTTAACACCTTTCAGTAGTAAGCGCCTTGAAAGTAGGCATTTTCCTTTCATTCATCCTGTGTTGTGTCAACCATAAAATGCTGATGAAACAAAAATAAATAACTCTAAAGAAAATATTCCGTTTACAGCCCATTCCTGGGCAGGTCGAGGAGCCGGAAGCAGGGCAGTCTTGTATTCGATTGGGGATCAGGTGCTGTTTCACTTACAGGGTGTTGGTCTCGCTCTGACAGATACGGCTCCAAAATGTCTCTGCCTCAGCAGGCACTGAGTAGACTGCATTGTACTTAAAAACCTTTCCAAAACTATTTTAGCTTCAGTTTGAGCTCCTCTTTTTTAAAAGTTATTTCTTATTTTGAATTTTTTGGGAGAAAAAATTTAAAACACCAGTAATGGTATTAGATATTTTTCAGTTATTTCACTTGCTAAATGCTAGAAAATAACATAGCATTTTTCACATATCATATTAAAAACAATCTGATACTTAATTAGTAAGGCCTAAGAAAAGATCATGGAGAAACTTGAAGAAGACTTTTAAGTGAGCTTAAGTGAACCACTAATTCATACTTTAGTAATCTATCCAGATTGAGGAGATGGTAGTAGACAGACAGATGATTGATTGATAGATAGATACATAGATACATACATAGATACATAGAAACATAGAAAATAGGTAATGGATATATAGAGGTAGATATTCACTTCAACATGATTAATAATAGAAAAAATTAAAATTGCAACATTTCAGAAATGATTCCATACATGCATAAATTAAACACTCATCCTTGTCAAAGATTATGGTAAGACAGGGCAAACATTTGTATGATAGTTTTAAATGGTGTGGCAATGCTGATTATGTAACATGGCTTGAAAAGAGCAGAGTATGACAAGATGATTTTATACAGAAAAGACTAAAGGGAAAATTTTTAAGTAGTGAAACATTTGTCAAAATATCTAATTATGGATTTTTTTCTGATTCTTTCCACTTTTATACAGTTTATTCATTAATAAGAAAGTCTTATTTTGATCGCTCAGGAAAAGGTAATTGATCAAGGGTAGTATTCTAGTATTTCTCCTCCTTTAAAAAATGCAGTAGTAATTATATTTATCTTTTACTCTTTGACTAATTCTTGCATTGAAATGATCAAATGAGAATACTTTATACTCTCCAACTGCAAAAGATAATATTCATATGGAAAAGTGCATAAACATGTTTCATTTTACAAGTAATTATAAACAGAGCATCTATAAAGCTTTAAGCAAGGTAAAAATGCACCATTATTACCATCCCACCAACTAATGTGTATATCCAGTGTGAAATGGCTGGATCATACATTATGGTACGTTCCACTCTGTGCATCACAAGACCTGATAGCCACGTTCCTGTCTGTGCTAAGTCTTCCCCAGGGCCTGAGCCTCAGGCATCCCTCCCCTTGGCTCTCTCAGCATGATACGGTTTGGCTGCGTCCCCACCCAAATCCCGTCTGAAATTGCAATCTCCGTGTGTTGAGGGAGGGAGGTGATGGGATCATGAGGGTGGTTTCCTCCATGATCATGAGTGAGTTCTTACAAGATCTGACGGTTTTATAACTATTTGGAAGTTCCTCCTTCACATTTCTCTCATCTGTCACCTTGTGAAGAAGGTGCTTGCTTCTCCTTTGCCTTCTGCCATGATTGTAAGTTTCCAGAGGTCTCCCCAGCCATGTGGAACTGTGAGCCAATTAACCTCTTTTCTTTATAAGTTACTCTGTCTCAGCTCTTTCTTTATAGCAGTGTGGGAACAGACTCATCCACAGCACTTTGCCCTGGCTTCTCTTGAGACAGCCCACATCACCCCAGGGTCAGGCCTGTGTACACATCTCCGCATTAAACATGAGGTCAAGCACACGTTCAAATCTTGAATTATAATAACTTGACTCTTCCTATATGTACATGTTTCTCTCCTGCCCTTCATAAATGGGCTTCTCATAAGAGACATCAATAAGGTATTAAACTCTCTATTTCCACCTTGATGTTTTTAAACCTTTTGGTTTCAAGGTACCTTTGCTCTCTCGATAATTACTGAGTTCTCCAAAGGGCTTATGTTTATGTAGGTTTTAACCATTGATATTTACCATACTCGAAATTCAAACTGATAAAAATATTAAGTATTTAATAACTCATTGAAAAATAACAGTGATAAATGTAGTACATAATCATATCATATAATAAATATATCATAAATATAACTTTTATAAAACTAATTATTTTTCAACATCCAAGAATAAATAGAAGAGTGGCATTGTTTTACATGCTTGCCAACCTCTTTAATGTCTGGCTTAATAAGAGAAACATCTTGGCATCTGCTTTCAAAACCTTCTTTTGGCTAAAGTAGATACAGAAAATGCAGCCTGGCACAGATACAGAGCTGGAAAGGGAGTATTTTAATATCTTTTCAGATCATTATGCATGATGTTTCCTGAAAATAAACTAAAACTCAATAAAGTGTTAATTTCTTAAGATGAGTTGGAATCAGACCACAGCAGTGAACTTTTCATACTTGGAGGAAAAAAGTCTGTCATGCACGTGGAATGGATCTTCTATTGTGACTTTGTGATAGCCTCCAAATATTGACTCATTCAATGTGCCACATAAAAACACTGCATTCATTAATATCACTGCCAATCTCATCAAATAAACATTTAAGTGTGGGGGTGCTGTTGAACTGAGTCATGCACAGGAGTAGAAAATAATGTAACTAATGTCTAGTAGGCCTTTGAAGATGGTTTTGGCCTTGTGGACCCCTGAAAGATCTCAGAGTCCCTCAGATATCCTCGAAGCATACTCAGATAATGGTTTATCCAATCAATAACTCCATAGAAACAATGCTTATTAACTCCTGAAGATCCTCCATGACTAGGTCCCAGGGCAGGCCTCTGTTATCAAATGTGAGAATTCCCTCCATGTTGAGACAACCCCTTCTCTTAGCTTCTGTTACAAAAGCTCTCCAGGACTCCTCTTATCCTTCCAGAAAATCCTGTTTTCTGATGTATAAGTTTACATATTCCTTTCTCAGACATGTAATATATTTTATTATGTAGTATATTTCTCAGACATGTAATATATTTTTACATATACATGTAAAATATATGTATAAGTTTACATATTCCTTTCTGAGGTCCTTCAGACCTCCACCCAGGTCCTACTTATTCCATGCTGTCCTGTAGGAGAAAATCTGATTTTAATTCCCGCTCAGGGAAAAAGGAGGAACTCACTCACTTCTCTCCCGGGCGCCTCCTAGCTCTAGATCTGGCTAAACCCCATCTGTGGTGTGGTTGTGCGCACGTCTTGAAGCGTGAGATCCACTCCTCAGCTTCCAAACTTGGTCACATTTACCTTCGTATCGACTGCACCACCTCTTCCTGTCCCCTGTCCCCAAGGCTTTCCTGAAGTCTGCTCATTCGCTCCTCTCCAGGTCCTCGCTATTTATGTATTTTTGCCTCATTGCACGAGCTCAGGCCTTCAGTTCAGTGCTAAATAGAAGTGATGGGAGTGAAGCTCTTTGCTTGTTCCTGATTCTGGGGAAGCATCTAGTCCTAAACATCAGTATGAAGGCAGCAGTGGGATTTTGTAGCTGTCCTCTCTCGGCGTGAGATGGTTGCTTTCTATTCCTAGCTTAGTGAGAGTCTTTATAATAAATACCTGTTGCATTTAATCAAGTACTTTTTCTGCATCTATTGAGGTGATCATTTTTCTCCTTTATTCTGTGAACAAGGAAATTAAGTTATAAGATTATAAATGTTACGTTCCTGAGATAAATACCACTTGATCATGTTATATTATTTTGATATTCTCAGAACTTTGACCTGTTAAATTGTGCTGAAGACAGTTGTATCTGTTCATGAGAGAGATTTATGTCCAGTTTTATTTTTTGTTGTTGTTCTATCAGTTTGTACTGGGGTAAATGTAGGGGAAGAGAAAACCTCTCTTCTGCTCTTTGAAGGTTAAAACTAAAATGAACTGACAACAGAGTAACAGGAGAAAAAGTATATGAATTTCTTAATATGCAAGTGTGCATGGGAGCTGTACAAAAAATATCAATTCTAAGAACGGTCAGATGATTGAGGCTTAAATACCCTCTTCTTAGGGAAGAGAGAAATGAGGGGGAGGTATAGGCAGTTCTGAGGGGTATGAATGTTTTTCAGGAGGCTCGAATGCACCACAGAGCAGACAACAGCTTGTGAGAGAGTCTGCCTAGCTGTGACACCCTTCCTCACTCTGTGCTGTGAACTGAGTTCAATCCTCTTTAGTTAATGTAGGGTCTGTGTGGGGACTGAAGAACTTTAGTTAATGTAGGGTCGGCGTGGGGATTGAAGCAAGTCGTGCTCTTTCTGCATGGGTTTCAGGAAAGGAGCTTCAGAGACGGCGTTCCACCCTGACCTGGCAGGAGAAACAGGGGAGGTGAGAGAGTCCTTGTCCTGAGGCTGCTTCTGAGGCTTTTTCACTGCCTTTAGCTCAACATTCTCAGCACGCCAAGTGCCATCCTGTGGAGTGTCATTTTTTGAGCTCGTAAAATCAACTGGGAAGTGTGCCTGTAGAATTTAGCTTTCTGTGAAGTTTGTGTATTGTTAGTGCTTCTTTTTAATGGTTTGGAAGAATTCACCAATGAAGCATGAGAGACATTAATTGCTCTGTATGAGAATGTTTTTAATTGAAAATTAAATTTATATAATTTATATAGGCTTATTCCATTTTTCTGAATTTCCTGAGTTTGGATAATTTGTTTCATTAAATTGGGAAAATATTTAATTATTCTTTCTCGTCCTCATCTTCCTCTTCCCTTCTGGGGCTCTAATTATACCCAGGCAGTGCATCTGAAGGTGTCCCATGGGTCATGAGGCCTCTGTTTATTTGTCTCTTGCATTTGTTTCTAATTGTGCCTCACACAGATACCTGATTAGATGTCAGTTTAGATATCTCCTCTTGCTGTACCTTCTAGTTTGCTGATCTTATCTTCCAGAGTATCTAATATTCTGTAGTCCTTCTGATAAATGTTTCACTTCAGATAGTACATTTCTTTATTTCTAAAAATTCTATTTGTTCCTTTTGGGTACCCTTTCCCCCATGTTTTATCTTAAAACCTGGAGCATGTGAAGCATATTGACACTAACTGTTTATGTGCTAATCCCATCATTCCTCTCACTTGTAAGTCTTTTTTCATTTATTGTTCTTCTACTGATCAGGGTTCACACTTTGCTGCTCTCTTACATAGTTGGTATTTTTGTTTGGATCCTGGGCTCTATGAATATTATTTTTTTGAGTGCCTGAGGGTTTTTTCTTCTTTAAAGCTGGCCCTTCCTGTGAAGGGTCAGGTGTTAAATGTCCATATCTCAGACTTTGCAAGCCATTTGGCCTCTGCTGCACCTGCTCAACCTCACCACAGCAGTGCAAAAGCAATCATAGACAATATGCAAGCAAATGAGTGCTGCTGTGTTCCAATAAAACTTTATTCAGAGAGCCAGGTTGTGCATTCAATTTAGCCCTTGGGCCATAGTTTGTCAACTCTTGTTTTAAAAAGTGGTCAAGCACTTTTTAATTTAGTTACACAATTAGTTGCTCATAAACTTGATTGGTCCTTTCAAAGTGGGGGCTAGACTACCCTTTGCTTGAGTAATAGTTTAGCTCAAATGCCAAGATGTGGGATTTTTTGAGGACATCTGTTGTATGTACCAGTGATCAACAGGTAATTTCCACTATGCTGGTTGGAATGTGAGTTCCTCTCACCCAGGAGAGCTCCAGGAACCGTTCCATTGACCGCCCATGGAGTCCACCCTACATGTGTGGGACTCAGTGGCATTCAGTCAAAACTCAAGGAAGCGCATGTGCATGCTTCCGAGGCTCATTTTCTGGACAGCTCTGCCCTCTCCAAGCCTCAGCCCTGCAAATTCCACCATCCCCAGCCCCCATGGACTCTGATGTTTTTCTCCTCAACTCTCAGCAAAATACACTTTGCTAGAGTTTCCTTTCCTTGTGCTGAGACTCAGAAATGCCGCAGGGTGATGGCGGGCAATTTCAGGGCTCACTTTTTTTGTGAGCAATGGTAGGTCTGTGCTGCTTGCAATCCACTGTCTAAATAGTTGCTGCAAAGTGTGCCCAGTACCCACTTGTCCAGAGCAGAAAAAAACAAATCCTGCCCCTCACTCTCCCTGGCTGCACAGAGGGTTCAGTCCCTCTGACTGTAGTTTATTCGGTGTGCGATTCCTCTCGTCATTCGGTCCGAAAGTAGTTCAAGTCTTTTCCTTGAGCACAGACCTTGCAAAGTGCCGTGACTTCTTGCCATAAAGGAAATATAATTTATTTGTGGTGATCACCCACACACACAGGAAATCACCTAGGAGCAATGCAAGAGTTGACTTTTCCTGGAATACCAAGCAGTGCTGCTTAGAGAAGAGGGAGAGGTGACTTGGGCTGAGCCCTGTAGGATGAGGGGATTTGGGAGGAACAGAGAGCAGGGAAAGAATTCCAGAAGACAGAAACGGTGCTAGTGAACGTGCGGACCCACTTAGAATCCACTAACGACGAATGTTCGAAACCGCGACCAGTGAGTCCTCAGCTGAAAAGCGTTGAGAAAAATGAGACCCGACACTGCATTTAACTGATCCTCCTCCCCCTCCCTCTCTCTCCTCCTTCCTCCTCCTCCTCTCCCCTCTCACCCTCCCCTTCTTCTCACTTCCCCTGCCTTGTCCTTCTCTGTCAACCCAGTTTAGCCGCTTAAGGCTTCTCTTTCTCCTTCTCTCTCTTAAATAGATTTCTCCCAAAGACTTTGACCTCAGCCCCCTCCTCTTTCTGAAAAGTCTTTCTGGTCTTCTTAGCTCACGTTTTATGCAGATGCCTCCCTGAACCTATTGCTCCCTCTCTAATTCTGACCGAGGACAAAGTGAGCATTTCCACTTAGTGGTAGTGGGGGCCACCACGCGCCACGCCCGGGTCCAGCCACATTCTGTGCATGCTGGGCCCCGAGGCTGGGGGCCTCACAGTGGCTCTACCGGCACTGCTCCCACATCTTCTGCCCCACGCCAAGGGCCACGTCCTTCCTGCCTCAGACAATGCCTCCCACAGCCATGCCTTTGCCCAGCTCCCTGCCCAACGTCATTCTGTCCTTTTCATCTTTTGATGTGATTTCCAGAACCTGCCCACTATTACAGACTCTCTTTAGACTTCTGAAGTCATTTTTGAAAACCCCTGCAAGATTGCATTTTACAAAGATTTAGTGAGACCTCCACATATACAGCCCCGCATGCTCAGACATCTCCCATTGCCTCTCAAATTAATGCAGAGACACTCCTCAGGATTCAGAGTGCCACACTCACTGGGCTAAGCCTCGCAGTCGCCCAGGGGGCCTGTGCTCACCTCGGCCACGCATGAATCTGCTCAATCCTCCCTGAAGACGCTCCACGCCTACTTTCGGCTCTCCTTTGCTCCCTGCACCAGCTACACCTGCAGAGCCCCGAGGTCCAACCGGCTCCCCACTCCCCGCTCCCCACACCCCACTCCCCACTCCCCACTCCCCACTCCTGCTCCGCCCCGGGAAGAGCTCACCCTGTCAGCTCCGTTCTGCATGGAGCAGGCAGAGGCCTCAATGTGATCCTCCACCCTATGCCGAGGGCTCCATGACCTTGGTAAGTCACTAATTCCCCTTGGTCTCAGTTATCTCGTTTGTAAAATGGGCACAGTGGGATAATAAAATGTGTTATTTTACCAGCAGACAGTAGGTGAGTCCCTCAGATGAGGCTCGTAAGGTGTATGTTTACAGCAAGCAGTAAAGAGATTCCTAAATCACTTTGTACAAGAAATAAATGATGGTTTTGCATAAGAAATGGCTGAAGATAGAAACAGGGAAAGACCAAGCAGAGGAGGAGAGAGAGGGAGGAAGGAAGAGAGAAGGAGAATGGGAGAGAGAGGGAGGAGGGGAGGGAGAGGAGGATGGGAGAGAGAGGGAGGAGGGGAGGGAGAGGAGGGGACCGAGCGGAGCCCCACTGTGTGGCCCTGCCCTTGGTCTCCCGGCACCTCCCACACCTCCTGCTCCGTGGTTCAGGTCTGTGTCTTAAGTGCAGTGCTGTCAGGGGCCTGGGGGCAGGAGGAAGGAACAGGAGGAACCAGGATCCAGGAGAAGCCACAATCTGGGAAAGCACAAACCCACGGAGTCTGCAGGGCTGGGGTGACATGAGGCTGGCCCAGGCAGCATGCACTCCGCATCCTCCTCGGCGCCAAGTCCGGCCCCTACCACATCCATGCAGAGCCCAATTCTGCAGCAGAAACAGCCCTGCAGAGAGCATCCCGAGCCCTCTCCCTCCCCTTCACCTTACAGAAGCGCAGGAAGATGACCTGGCTGGGCAGGACCCGGGCGGAGCTGCTGGCCTTTGCAGCCTTCAAAGCGTCCAGGTTCTTCCTGAGCATCTGTGGGACTGAAGGAGGGTTGAGCAGGTGCCTCATGCTCTCACAAGCTTGCGTCCTAAGCTTTCGGGAAACACCATGACCGAGGCTCCACGTGCCCGTTTGGGGAAGATCCTGCCTCCTGCCTGCGGTTTCTGCGGCCTATTCCTGCCTCACCGTGTCTCCCTATTTCCCTCCCACTGCCGGCATCTGTGGCCCCAACCTCGAGTTCCCCTCGCCAGCCCCTAAGGGAAGGGACAGGTGTCAGGGGCTCCTGTCCACACAGGGTGTAGGTCCACACTAACTGTAGGTGGCTTCTGTGGCCCAACAGGGTCCGTGGTGCTACAGGTCCCGAAACACTAGCTGAGCTTCAGGGCCTGCAGGCACCCAGGAGTTGCAGATTTGGGGACAAGGCCTTGTCAGAGAGAGAAAGAATCAATAATGCATTTGATTGCGCCTGCTCACAGAGAGGGTTAGGAGAGCCCACCCCGACATTTTTAAACAACGCAGGGAGCTTTGTGATCCAGCAAGCCTCAGCTAAAATCCAGGTCCTGCTTTAGCCTGCACTAGTTCTGCAAGTCTCCTGGCCTCCATGTCTTCCTCTGCCCCATGGGGTTGGCTGCACAGGTGTGGTGCGGTCTGAGCCTCTGTGTCTTCCTCTGCCCCACAGGGACGGCTGCTCAGGGCGTGGTGTGGTCAGAGCCTCCGTGTCTTCCTCTGCCCCACTGGGACGGCTGCTCAGGGCGTGGTGTGGTCAGAGCCTCCGTGTCTTCCTCTGCTCCACGGGGACGGCTGCTCAGAGCGTGGTGTGGCCCGAGTCTCCGTGTCTTCCTCTGCCCCACGGGGACAGCTGCATGGGGCATGGTGTGGTCAGAGCCTCTGTGTCTTCCTCTGCCCCACGGGGACAGCTGCATGGGGCATGGTGTGGCCCGAGTCTCCGTGTCTTCCTCTGCCCCACGGGGACGGCTGCTCAGGGTGTGGTGTGGTCAGAGCCTCCGTGTCTTCCTCTGCCCCACGGGGACGGCTGCTCAGGGCGTGGTGTGGTCAGAGCCAGGCTGCATTTGCAGCTTCCTTCTTGGCACCTGCTCTGTCTTCGGGGTCTTCGGTGGTCACTCCCGTCGTGGACAGAGGCCACTTCCCATGATACACATGTTTTTCTTGGTGTTTTCCCCACACAAAAAAATAAGAGGGGTGTGCCTACAACCCTTTTTCTTACATTTGGGGAATTATATTTTCCAAATCAGCAGCCTGTGCAATCCACTTGTGCACACATCCACTTCAGAAGTGCACGCTTTCTATCACAGAATGTCCCGGTGTGTCAAGGGGAGAATGTTCAGGAAACCCAAGATGATGAGGAAGCCTCTGAGGTGGGAACAGGCTCCATGCCGGGACATTTCTGCTAACAGACAGCAACTCACCCCTGACGGCCACCACGAAAAGGCAGTGAGAGCTGGAACGCCATTCGGCGGGGCCCTCACACACACCTGTCCCCTGCTCACGGAATCCCATGGAATCTCTGCACTGAGCTGTGCCCGAGTGGCCCTGAGCCTCAGTTCTCAAGGATCCGGAGCAGGCTCTTCGCCGGGAGACTGGCACAGCAGGAGTGGTGTGCGTGTGATGATCACACAGTCACACGCCTGTCACCACAGCCTCCGTGTGTCTGCAGGCCTGTCCAGGGAAGAGCGGTGGGCTGGTGCCAGGAGTACCAGAACGTGATGACTTGGGAATCAGTGCCTGATGTGACGGTGTCTCCATGTGGGATAAAATAAAACGGAGTTGTGGAAGGGGAATGAAAAAGGAACAAATCAGGCTCCCCGGGGAAGCATCGAGCCACCTGCCGAATGAACACGGAGCCCCACCAGGTACACGAACGCCACGGCAGCCCCTGCCCATTTTGGAAAGACTGGCTTTACTCATTTTCTGTCAGCCCAGACTCCGAGAGGCCATGAGGTATAATCATGGGTGGCGGAGGTGCCCACAGCCAGGGTGGGTCTGCGGGGACGGACGCCGGGAGGGCCCAGTCAGTGGCAGCACGCTGGTGGTGAGTGGCGTTCAATCAGCAAGGCTGCGCTGATGAGGATCAATGACCAGGAGCTCATTACATCCCGACCAAAACCAGCCACAGGAGCGGGAGGCCCAGGTAGGCGAATGACGTTTAAATTATATATTGGTTTTACTGTTGTTTCATTTCACAAAACGGCAAAAGTCCAGGCAACATTTTGTCAGTAAAAACAATAAAGAATATGAAAAGCCCATCTTCACAGAACGTCGGACATTGTGAAACAACCTACAGCTATTATCGGATATATCAAAACTGACACGTAAAACTTTGGCTGCTGATTGGACCATATCTCACGGGGACAGCGCCGGCTCGTCTTCATCCCCTCGTATCCAGAGACCATGGGCGGAGAGCTGATGAGCTTAATTGAATTGCAGGTATTTGGATGATTGAAAAGATTGGTGACAGCGCAGAGCTGGTCACCAGACATCGGGAGCGGAGGGAGCTGGAGGAGTTGCCTGGATGAGGCGGATGTCTGCGCTGTCCACGTACCTTTTATGAATCCAGCGCTGCTTTGCAGACCTATTGTGACTGTGTGGACGATTTGTTGCTGTTTACACTTTTAAAAAACTAAATAAACTAAGATCATCAAAAAGGAAATTGTTTACAGAAAGAAAAACTGATGCCTGTATTTTGTACCTCATGTTTCATTTCTACCCACGGGATATGCATTCTATGTGTTTTCATATGATTTTGCATGTTTCTAATAATGCACCAGCAGCTGTGTGTGTGTGTGTGTGTGTGTGTGTGTGTGTAAATTATAACCAAATTAAATCATGAGGAAATAATTAGGAACATTGCTTTTTCCTGAGCTGCCTAGAGGAGGAGAAAAACAAACGCACAAAAAGCCAAACAGGGACCAATCCTGAGCTACAGATGTGCAAAGAAGCTGGTTATGCAGAGCCGACACCCTGCAATTCCCTCTGGCACACCTAACTAATATCAGGTTGGGCTCATCATTGTATTATATGGCTGCACATCTGCTTCCTGGGTTTCTGAGAGACTGTATTTAAAACAAAAAGGTTTGGTATTAAGGGAAATAATTAACATGTTTCTTGGCACCTGGCCCCAGGACGGAACACCACACCACCTGAAAATGACAGCCTCTCGTAATATCTCACATTATCCCGAGCAATTGCTGGAGTAACTCAGAAGCGTAATTGTAATGATATGCCCTCCCTCGAAGATGGCCACATTACCGACACCTCAAACAGCTACGGGATTTCACAGGGGTGGACAGTGGGCATTCGGTCACCTCACTCAGCATCCTGGAGGCCAATTCCCCTGTCGGCTCTTAAATTAATAATGACTTGGTGGGAGTTTACTTTAGAAAATGTATCCTATCTCATGGATAAGACATTTATATTTCTCAGCTAACTCTGAAAGCCCAGAAGATTTTCATCTGGAAACGTATGTCTGTACATATCTCAGATGCTTTCCTGAAAGAATGAAGGCCATCCCCTGAAATGTATTACCCCTTCTATTAGCAGTTACTATTCCTCCAGTCTCACTGGAGAAAAAGTTTCTAGACTTATCGGGTATCCTTTTTCATTTCCTTTGATTACACAAAGAAACTCATTGTCATGGGATTTGTGACTTCTCAGAACAGGGTTAGAACAGCGGAAAGGAGGGTTAGCTGCTGGGGTGTTCACTTTTCCTTTCTTCCCCACTGTTACGGTTATTTTAACATGTGAGTAATACAGAATGTGGATTTGTACAATCTTCCCCTCTGACATTATTATGACATATTTTAAAGTTGATGAATGTTTTTTCTGATTTTCCTTTTAAAAGTGTACAAAACATGTTTATGGCCAGGCATTGTGGCTCACACCTGTAATCCCAGCACTTATGGGAGGCCAAGGTGGGAAGATCGCTTGAGTTCAGGAGTTCGAGGCCAGCCTGGGCACATGGCAAAACCTCCTCTCTATAAAAATACAAAACTTAGCTGGGCGTGGTTGTGTGCACCTATAGTCCCAACTACTTAGGGGCTGAGGTGGGAGGATCGCTTGAGTTCAGGAGTTCGAGGCCAGCCTGGGCAACATGGCAAAACCTCCTCTCTATAAAAATACAAAACTTAGCTGGGCGTGGTTGTGTGCACCTATAGTCCCAACTACTTAGGGGCTGAGGTGGGAGGATCGCTTGGGCCCAGGAGACCAAGGCTGCAGCGAGCTTGATCACGTCACTGCACTGCAGCCTGGGTGACAGAGACACTGTCTCAAAACAACAACAGCAAAATACCATTTTTATTTTAAATTTAGGGAAACTCAAGAAGATATTCAAGTGGTAACTGTCCATCCAACAGACGCCCCATTCAACCATCTCTGAAGAACACTGCCAGGCAGTGACCGTCCCCTCAGGAAGTGGCAATGGGTTCCCCAGCAGAGCGCATTTGGAGAATCTGGAGGCTGAAAAGCCCCCTTCGCCTCCGCACTGCACCACATTGAGTTTCTGTGGATCACCCGTGGATGCTGTGGGACCTCCCCCTGCTGTATTTCCACTCGTGGTTTGCACGGTTAGCTCAACTCTGGTGCATTTCGGTATTTCCATTGCAATTAGCATTGCTGCTTTCACTGTGCAAAGGTGGGAGAGTGACAGGGAGCTCAAACTCCTCCAGGAGAACAGCCGGCCAGAGGAAAGTGATTGAATGATCTCATTTCAGGCTTTTTGTTAGACAACAGGCAGCACTCTATGAAGATTGATACAGAAGTGCTGGGCCTGGCTGGCCGGATCATCAAATGGATTGATATTATACTCCAGCAGCAGATGAAGACAAAGTTAACTGTTATCATACTCAATACAGGGGCTTGTCAGGGGCGGAAAATCACCCTGTGTCACTGATTATGGGAGCGTTTCATGACTGTCATGCGAATTTAGTGGCCAGATGTCATGGCCAGGCTGCTGGGCCAAAAACTCTTTATTTGTAGGAAAGTAAAGAATGCCTGCAAGTGCAGCCCATGGAATCCCAAATCGAGGCGGCTCTGGCTTTCCTGCGACCCCAGATAAATGTGCAGAATGCCAGGTGACTGATTTGCAGAAAGCAGAAAGGCGTAAAAGCCTCTGCATCTCGGCTCCTAGAGGACGTCTAACTGGATTCCACTGCCAAAGAGTTCTGTGTGTTCCTGTCTCTGATGCACGTATCAGGGATAAAAAAGATGCCGTGTGCTCAGATGGATAATTTCAGGGTCAGTAGGACTAGCACTGACCACTTACTACGTGTATCTTGCTCACTCCTCACATGGGCACACGTACACACCCCCTCAACAGCAGAAAGGACGTCGGTCCTGTGCTGTGATGGGGAATGGAGACCAGCAGAGCCCTAAGAGACTTGACCTGAGTCACACGTCACACATGGTACCTACAATGCCAGTGGGGTGTGAGTGGGGAGTTCCCACAACCCCGGGCGTCCTCCCTGCTCCCCAGCTCATACCCACTCGACCTTCCGTGCCCACTGCGAGGAGAGCAGGCTGTGCAGGAGGCGTGTCACCACACGAAATCACAGGACAGGATGGCCCTGGACGATGCAGGCATGACATGCACCTGTGTCTCTGAGATGCTCTCAAGCCAGAGTGGCAAATGTACTCACACTGCTTCTCTTCCCAAGTAAGTCTGGGTGAGGAAAACAGGGCCTTGCTGGAACTGCTGGGAGCCACTGGGAGTCAAGTCCCACCAGGCCCAGCATTCTTTGCTGGATCCGCAACACACGAAACAGACCTGGGCACGTGGCGGAGGGATGCACCTGCTGAGTAGATCCTGATTTCCCAAGGACGAAAGCTAGAAGGTGGCTGGTGGTCAGTGAGAAGCAAGCTGGGAGCCCAGTTCCTACAGAGTCTCAGACACCAGGGAGGGCCCAGGCGTGACTCCAGGTTCAGAGGAAGCTGATGGAACATTTCCAGTGGGTGAGCTTCATTATCTGATTTGTTTAAATATAAAAACATCACAGATAAATGTGACGCTATAGGGAATGCAGATTGCAGGGACCAGAAGCAGAGCAGAGGCAGCTGTGAGCAGGGGTGGCTGAGCCCACCTGGGGTGAGTGGAGGGCTGGGGCACAGGGAGGGTGGCTGTGCTGGAACCCGGGGTTTGAAGTGGAACCAGCTGGGCCTGTGAGGATGAGATGCACCTGGGCCCAGGAATGAGAGGAAGTCCTGAGCTGAGCGGCCGCAGGGATGAGGATGCTGGTGGCCCCTGTGGACTGTAGGGGTAGGAAGAGGGATGTGTGGTGGGTCGAGGGTCGAAGTCAAGAGTTCTTGTTTAATTGGACTCAATCTGAGATGCCTGTGAAGCTTTCAGATGAGCTTCAACTCAGAAAGCGGTGGCTGGCTGTGTGCGTGTGGCAGTCATTCCTGACCGGGTGCTGACCAGGTGCCCTTAAAGCTGGGCACAGATGCCCAGGGAGAGACATGAAGGTGGCTCAGATCCACAGAAAGAAAACCCAGGTGAGAGGCTGGATGGCCTCTGGTCACTCCTGGGCTCTGCTGCCCTATAAAACCCCCGTGATGGGAAAGAAGGGATGGAGCCAGAGAGGGCCTCGCGGTGGGTCCTGCTGACCCCCTGACGCATGTAGACCTCCTCTCCATTGCATGTGTCCTGTTGCTGCTGTCTCTGAAGAGCCCGAAAGCCCCTCTCTTTCCCTCGATGGTGAAACTCTTCTTGCAAAAGTAGCGCAGGCTTGCTGTCTCCATGTGTCAACCGTCTCTCATTACCCCGTCCTCTCCCTGCCCCACCCCACCACTGGCTCCCTGGAGTGGCCCCAGCCTGCTTCATTGTGTTATGATGACATTTAAAACAGCAGCGGGAGCCTGCTGGGAGCAGCATCGTCTGTGAGAGGAAGGTTGACCATGGAGGAAGATAAAACCAAACTGTTCTTGAGTCCTGGGTCTGCAACTCTCCGGTTTCTTGATCATGCACATTTTATTTTCTTTGTCTGCATAAATATGATTTTCTTCACCTATCAGAGAATGATCCCAATTCTTCTCTCACACACAGAGCAAGGTGTATGGAGAATGCTGACATTTTCAGTTTTCTGGGCCTTTTCTCTTTCTGGATACCTAAGAGTATTTGATCCCCCTACCCTGAGAGTGAGGATGATCCTGAAACTTGACTCGGCCACTGAAATGCAGGCAGAAGTGATGTATGCCTTTCGCAGAAAGACGCACTTAAAATTCAGCACAGGTCTTACACGGCACTGGCCCTTTGAAAGAAAAGGACAGCACAGGCTGAGATGAGGGCTCCTGACCGAAGGAGCCTGGATCCTGAGCCCCCATGGCAAGCTGCTGACCTGGAAAATCACCTCCATCTGCAGTGGATTTTGCATGAGTGAAAAATAAACTTTGGTTGCTAAGCAACTGTGATTCAGGTAATTGTTTAAATTGTGGAATGACCTAGCCTATCCTAGGAATTAGTGGGATTAAAGGAGCAGGGGTAGTGGAGAGTGCTTAATAAATCACAAACCTCTGCCAGAGTAGCAGGCTTGTTAGCCATCATAGCAGTAAGTCTTTAAATGTAGGTAACTGGTTATGGGTGAAATAGCCATCTAAATTCACTCACTGTTGTTACTGTAGAGGAAAAGACTATCATTTTATTTTTGTGATTAGCTTTTCATTTATCTTTTCTTAGCCTGCTTAACACAGGGATTTCTGAGGAAGAGAAGGCAGAAGGCCGTTTGCCTGTGTTTGTTCACCACATCCTCATACCTGCATTCAGGTTATACAGATTTCTCACCAGGATATCGGGAAGGGGCGCTGCTTTCTGTTGGGGACGCTCAGCAAAGGTGGGGTCTGCAGGCCTCAGCATGGGGTGCTGCTCCTGTCTGGATGCACCTCAACCTGCTGAGATGTCCACACCCCACACAGAAGCTCTGCCATGACCACCTTGCATGACCTCTAGCCCTCTTGGGCACGGAGCACCCACCCAGCCACCATGGCCCTAGGCCCTGCCCCACCTAGCTTGCCTCCATCCAGTAGAATTTGGAGTGAGAAGCTCAGGAAAGGAAGGGAACCAGAGGAGAGGGAATGACCAGGAGAGAGAGAAGCCACAGAGAAAATATTTTCATCAGATTTTAATCAGCTCAGTTCTATAGCACAAGTTATTTTAAGTTAATTAGAAGATGGAAATATATGTAAATATATATGTACACACACACAAAACCGTACACGTGCACTTATATAATATTACTCTATATATTTGTATGCTCTTTTTAATATAAAGGAACAATTATTTAGCATGTGCTATTTGTAGACAAATTTTGTGGAAAGGTGTGGTTTCTGAAGGAGCATTATTGGTACTGAGAAGGAACACAGCGTGAAGTCTATTATGGTCTCTGGCTCTGCTGGCTTCTGTCTGCACCTAGACTCCAGTGGTCTTATTGACAATGCAAGATTTTTTTACATTTGAGGGTATGGCTTAGACATCTATATTCAAATTTTGATTCTCTTTGGGCCGGGCGCGGTGGCTCATGCCCGAGGCAGGTGGGAGGCCGAGGCGGGTGGCTCACGAGGTCAAGAGATTGAGACCATCCTGGTCAACAAGGTGAAACCCTGTCTCTACTAAAAATACAAAAATTAGCTGGGCGTGGTGGTGTGTGCCTGTAGTCCCAGCTACTCGGGAGGCTGAGGCAGGAGAATTGCTTAAACTCAGGAGGCGGAGATTGCAGTGAGCTGAGATTGTGCCATTGCACTCCAGCCTGGGTAACAAGAGTGAAACTCTATCTCAAAAGAAAAAAAAAAAAGGTTATCTTTAAAAATCAAATCCAAGACACGTTAATTAGTGATCATATGTTTGAAATGGAAAGAGAATGTACTTGTAAAAATAACCTTGCTTTCTCTAAAGAAATGTCATGGGACAGGTGAACACCTGCAAATGCCCTAAGCTCCCTTTGGCCACCATGTTACACACAGACCCCTACACTTGGCCACTTTGACAGTGACTGATCTTTCATACTGCTGTCATTTTGGGTTGTTTAAATTAGCAAGTGTGCCCACTCGAGCAGCCACTGTTTAACTGACAGGAAACTGACCATCTTCAGCCAGGAGGACCCACTTCTCCTGGCCACACTCGTGCCAAAGGAATCACATTCAACCCTGGGGTCTGGGCAGCCCGAGACAGCGCCTGCTTGATTCTAGGGGGAGAAAAAACACTTCCATCATTTGAAAATAAACACACAACCAAGCAAAATGTATTCATCCCTGCAGAATGCTGGCAGTTTGATGAAGAGGACAAAGTGTATACTTTGTTCACAATCAGTTATCTCTGCCAAACTGAACTCCAAATACTGGGATACAATTATACCTTTTCTTCAAAGCGAGTATGAACTTCTAGCCACCAGTTACAACACAAAATGGGACTAAGCTCCCTGAACTGGCATTTCAGCAAAAAGTGCAATGTACTTTTAAAGTCGAAGTGACATAATTATTATAAAACACACTTTTGACATGGAAGGAAAATTTAAAAGAGATTCCTAAATAATTATAAAATTATTTTCTGACTCTGGCACATTTTTGACAAAGAAGTGTCTGCCCAGATGATGGGGGTGCTGGCCTTCTCCTCGTGCTTGGTGTAAATGTGGCTGTCAGCATTTTCAATTAACATTTTTAATGTGTTTTTAAATTTAAAAACACATTCCTTTGGACTTAAAATGTGATCTTACTTCATAAAATATTGCTTAAAATATGACCACTTAAAAGAATGGAAAAGCTCCCCACTTCGCTTTAATTTTTAGCAGCATTTTCATTACACAACGTATTCTTTTTGTGGAAATTCAGTTGTGCACATTCATCAATCTTTGCCAAAATACTGCCTTTGTCCTGTGTCATTGCAATGTTCTTGTGGCCGGAAAGTATGGCTTGCTTTAGGAATACAAAGAAGTCCCACGCAGTGACAAAAATACTGATAAACACTGCTTCAAATGTCTTCTGAAAGTGGGTTTGTGTTCATATAGCCCACACTCTGTAATAAATATTTACAAACGGATTTGGTCATGAGAACCAATGAGGTCTGTTCTCCGAGCCAGCACGGGTTGGCCTCATTTTAAACCGAGGTGGCATTTCTCTATGGCTCCACAGCACCTGGAGCCCTGCCTGGAGCCCTGCTAATGACCTGATGTCTGTGCCTTCCTGACGGCACTGATGAGATTCGCCTGAGAAGACCTCCGAGCTTCACCTCCATCCTGCCTAGCACTGAGGTCGCTTCTCAGGAGCCACATTGACCCAAGCGAACACTCCCGCCCTGAGAGGAGCTGACACACGGAAGCACTCCTGGGCGTCAGGAGGCAGAAGGTTCTGGAAAGGGGAGCCAGTGGCCTGCACGTGGCCCACATGTGGCTTCCCATCTGTCAAGGCTGCTGCTGCGTTTTGGATGGACACAGACGTGGAGTGAAACACAGAATGCAGGGAGCACCCCCGGGTCTCAGGGCAGATTCACCCCCACCAGAGAGAAGCCCCTACCCAGAAGCAGCTGCTGTCCCACTCAGTTTCACACCTCGCTTCCTTAGGAAGGTTTCTGTCTCAGGGGTCTCCTGAGACCCCACATTTCATGAATTGTTTAGACTTGGCACATAACCGAGTAAAGCATTTGTAAAGGAATGGTGCTGAGGGGATTACAGTAGCGCCTCCTGTCCCTGCGGGAGAAACAGCATCTGCGAGGGGCTCTGAGGGCCCTGGGCTGCGGGGCTGTCCTTCCCGTTTCCTCCTGGCCTGCAGCCTCTCCTGGTTCCTACACCACCTTGTTCTACGCAGCTGACCACACTTTCATTCACAAGGAATTCAAGGCAGGGGAGCCACCTGCTAATATTATCAAACCAAGTCATAGAAGTAACGCAACGTCCATGGTGCATGCTGGCTGCTAGGAATTTCAAAGTAGAAAATACAAAATTAAAATAAAGATGGAAAGCAACATTCATTGCAAACCTCCTGTGTGCCAAGGGCCTCCCGGAGTCGCCACAGGAGAGCTGGTGCTGACTCAGACACGGGCCGTGGCCATCGCCGTGCCTGTGAGGGTGTAGACGACCTCTCCAAGCCTCAGGCCCAAACCTCTGGGCACAGAGTGGGTCTCATGGGGGCCACTGAGGGCCTCCTTCCTTTCCCCTTCTTTTCCCACTGTTGCCACTCACAGACCCTGCGGAATAAATATTATTAGTCTCACTGGAAACATGAATCCTAACGATTTCAAAGGGAGGTAAATCTCACAGAGGTGAACTGACGTGCAATTCCAGGTGGTGGCATTACTGGGATGACCATTGTGACGTTGAGATCAGTGACCCCATACCAGGAATTGCAGTGGCAAAGACACACTTCAGCTGCGCTGTCCACACTGATGCCTGTGGCTGCTGAGATAAAACGGAATGGCTGCCAAGGAGCCAGCAACCAACGTCCAAATGGACGCAGCCTTCGAAAAACGCTTGTGTTAACGTCCAAACTACCCGGCAAAGAAGGCAGGACACGCTTGACGGTGCCACCATATTGGAAGATGCTTCCCAAAGTAGTCATGAAGAATATTTGCGGGTGTTGGAGAATGTTAGGAATTTTGAGGCTCGCAAAGGTGCCCAACAAGGAAAATTAAGTCATAAGTTGACAATCAGTGAGCAACTGTTATGTCCCAGCTGCAAACTGGGAAATGAGGATTCCTAGATAGAAATGAAGGAATAGAAGTTGTCAGAAGCTGCCATTGTTTCATCCAAAACAAATCCAAAGTGTGATCATTCCTGTTCCAATAAGATCAGGGAAGAGAATAGCTTTAGGTGACCCTGTCTTATCTCAACTTTGCATCATTCTATGTGAAAACCAGAGTCTTCCTCCTCGGGCTGGCCACCGCCTGGGTGCTGTCCTGTGCTGGGGTGGCTCCCCCACTGGATTTATTCAAGCTCATGGATGCGGCTTCTGTGCAGCCTTTGGAATGGACTTGGGTGATTTCTGACCCCGCTACAGGCTGACTGCCTCAGGAGACCACGGATACTAAGGGAACAGGTAAAAGCCGACCTTTGCTTTAGGTTCATTTTATTGATTCCATAATGGGAGACAAATACAATCATTTAGAATCAAAGTGGCATGAAGTGGTGGGGTTTCCTGGAGAAGTACAGCACTACATCCCAAGCTTATGTGCCCAGAAGGTAGTAGGCTTGGGCAGACCAGGAGGGGAAATTAACTAGAAGTGATGCCAAAGAGGAGAAAAACATTTCTGAGCCTGAGAAAAACAGAACTTGTATTGATCTAAGTGGACGGTGGACGGTAGATCTCAAGACCTTCTCAGACATTTGCAATTTACAGAGAAGTCCTGAAGGAGGCAGGGCGCAGCACTCCTGGGAGAATTTACGCCTGAGATAACTCAACTCATCACCCCCACTTTCTGCTACCCAGGATCCTACATCTGATTATCGGGCTTAGTGTAGCCAGGAGGATAGATGCATAAATCAATATATGAACGTCTACAGTGAAACAGAAACTTGAATTGTCTCAGGAGCTCAGGTGCTGCGGGTTGAACTGCGTGCCTGAAAAGGAGGTGTTGAAGTCTTAAACCACTCCTGTGAATGTGATCCTATTTGGAAATAAAGTTTTGGCAGACAGGATCAAGTTAAGATAAAGTCATGCTGAATTAGGGCATCACTAAAGGTAGTGACCGGTGTCCTTATAAGAAGAAGGGAATGTGAACAGACTCATGGTGGGAGGAGACCAGGTGAGGTTGGAGGCAGCAGCGGGAGCGAGGAGTCTGCACGTCACGGGAGGCCAAGGGCGCAGCACCCCTGACTGGAGGAGATGAGAAAGGACCCTCCCCAAAAGGCTGCAGAGGGAGTGCGGCCTTGACTGCTCACTGCTGGCCTCCCAACTGTGAGAAATAAATTCCTGTTGGTGAAGGCCACCCTACTGGTGATCTGCCACAGAAGCACTAGGAAGGGGCAGTCAGGTGAACAGGTGGTTAGATTTCCTTGGAAGATGTTCCATTGGTTTTTCTGAATCATTTTTAAGAAACTGATGTGCCCATTTCACAGAAGTAGAATAGAGGCTCCGTCTCCTACACGTGTCTCCATTCTATGTGGTTCCTGCAGAGGTTTCATGGTGATGAGAACATCTGGAATAGAAGGCACACAGTCTCCTCTGCTCATGGGCTCCCTCCTCAATGACATGGACAGAAAACCTCTTAGGGCTCCAGGGCAGGAGGAGGAGAGGATGAGGCAATGTCAACTGTTGACTGAGGGTCCTCTGACCTCCCTTCCAGCTGCTATGGGTGAAATCCAGCACCAAGGGAAGACCCTGAAGAATACGGGTGTTTACCACATTCTCACTGAAACCAGAAAAGGTGGGGTGGGGAGATGAAGAGGACGCAGCCTGGAGCAAGGGAGCTTGCTTGGAGAACGCTTTGCATGGAAGCCAGCGAAGCGTCCCTCCCCGTTTTGGAGGCACAACGAGGCCGACTGACGAGACGACGATGTGCTGCTCAGCAATGACGCCCTCGCCCCCGAGTGAGTGATGGCCAGGGACAGCTGTCAGAGAGCAGCAGTCCACCTGCCCGGGCGCTTAGAGTAAAAATGAAAAAACGGGATGCTTTCAAAATAATGGAGCTCCCTGGGAAAAAATATGCTTCATGATCCACTTTGTGGGAAGTATTTATTTCTCCCTATTTGTGAAAGGGGTTTATCATGCCTAGTGCATTTCTCCACACGAAAACAAAAACCTCAAAATCTATACAGAGAAGAAACCTCCGCTGAAATACAGGCACTATATATAGACCACATGTGCAGAGGGAGGAGAGAGGACGTGACAGCGTGTCTGTCAACCCTCCACAGGCCCATTCCTCCACTTCTGTCTGTGTCCACGTGAAGCTGAAACTGACCACAGGTACCAGTGTCCACAGGCATCGCAGACCTAAGCTTTAAACAGACCCTGTTCCTTGGGCCCAACTCTAACGTCCACAGAGGCCACTGTGAACAGCACTGGCATGCTGTCGTGCAACCCCACCGTTTTTGCGAAGACACAGGAGGACAGTCAGGGGGCAGGAGGGCGGGTCAGACCTGGAGGCCGGGGCCCAGCTTCACTCACTTGGGGAGCTCAAGGAAACTTTTCCTGTGACGGGTGTGAGTAGGGGAAGAGATCCATCATTCTCACCTTGTTTGCTAATTGCTGTTAGACCCGGCGTGGAGAAGGGTAGCTGCTTTCTCTTCTAAACATGAAGCATCTGAAGTTCACAGAGGTTAGGGATGCCTGAAGTCACCGAATATTCTCTAGGACTCGGGGAGCAGATGAGCAGCCATGGTGTGCAGGACACCAGCCATGGGACGAAAGTGTGGGAGCTCTCAGGCCACCCCCAGAAGGTGGGAGCACAGGTATGGAGTAGGCAGGTTTAGGAGCCAATCTCAGCTCCAGCTTTTCCTTCCTGAGGGACATCAGGAGCATCCATATCCAACCGTTCACCTCACAGGACTGTATTAAATGACAGAAAGTCAAAACAATGTTGGGAAAACGTGTGGCCTACATCAAACATTGAGCACGTGCATTGCATTTCACACGCTTGTGTACACACGTGACTCTGCAGGCACTGTGGTCTGCGTTTCACGTACTTGTGTATGTGTGTGATTCCACATGTTCTGCATGTCATACACTCCTAAATGTGGGTGAGTGTGCAGGTGCACAATTCTGCAGGTGTTCTGCACGTCACACACTTGTACACGTGGGTGAATGTGCAGGTGCGCGATTCTGCAGGTGTTCTGCACGTCACACACTCGTACACGCGGGTGAATGCGCAGGTGTGCGATTCTGCAGGTGTTCTGCATGTCACACACTCATACACATGGGTGAATGTGCAGGTGTGCGATTCTGCAGGTGTTCTGCATGTCACACACTCATACACATGGGTGAATGTGCAGGTGTGCAATTCTGCAGGTGTTCTGCATGTCACACACTTGTACACATGGGTGAATGTGCAGGTGTGCGATTCTGCAGGTGTTCTGCATGTCACACACTCATACACATGGCTGAAAGTGCAGGTGTGTGATTCTGCAGGTGTTCTGCACGACACACACTCATACACGCGGGTGAATGTGCAGGTGTGTGATTCTGCAGGTGTTCTGCGCATCACACACTCGTACACATGGGTGAATGTGCAGGTGTGTGATTCTGCAGGTGTTCTGCACGTCACACAGTCGTACACACGGGTGAATGTGCAGGTGCGCGATTCTGCAGGTGTTCTGCATGTCACACACTCGTACACGCGGGTGAATGTGCAGGTGCGCAATTCTGCAGGTGTTCTGCACGTCACACACTCGTACACACAGGTGAATGTGCAGGTGCGCGATTCTGCAGGTGTTCTGCACGTCACACACTCGTACACATGGGTGATTGTGCAGGTGCGTGATTCTGCAGATGTTCTGCATGTCACACACTCGTACACGCAGGTGAATGTGCAGGTGCACGATTCTGCAGGTGTTCTGCACGTCACACACTCGTACACATGGGTGATTGTGCAGGTGTGTGATTCTGCAGGTGTTCTACACGTCACTCATACATGTGAGTGAATGTGCTGGTGTGCGATTCTGCAGGTGTTCTGCACGTCACACACTCGTACACGCGGGTGAATGTCCAGGTCCTCTACAGGTCTTCAGCTTGTGCGCTATGCTTGCGCATGTGCACATTTAATCTCATCAAGAGCTAGATTCCTCCCATTTGATAAAATCCCTCTCTGAAGCCTCAGAAAACTCTGGACATGTCAGCCTCCTTAGTTGCAAACCTCACACTCTTAACTGTTTGGGTGGAAAACTAATTTTTTGAAAGGATGTACAGTAGCAAGATTCAGAAATGCACAAGGAGCCACAGGGCTGCAGTGGAGCTCATGGCAGTGCTCCCGGGCCTGCTCCTCCGCAGGCAGGGTCCTGAGCCCACAAGGCCGCCCTGCCGATTGGGAGGCGGACCTGGCAGTGCTGCTCAGGACGGAACACAAGGGCATCCAGTCCAGGACAAGGTGGCCAGCTCTCACTGCAAAGATCCAGGCAGGAAGACCCCAGGCTCTGCAGCCACAGGGCCTCAGCCACTGCCTGACTCCGCCCCACTGCAGAGCCGAAGCAGCCACAGTAGTCAGAGTGGCTCTGTACCAAGAAAACCGTTCTGATGGGCACTGACATTTGGAATCTGTGTAATTGTCATATGCCATGAAATAGCCTTTTGTTTAACCATTTTGAAATTGTAAACATCATTCGCACCTTGTGATTTATGCAAACACAGGAGTTGGCTGGATGTGGCTCACGGGTTACTAGCTGGGTCCTGGCTGCAAGAAAGGATAAGAAAGGCTTTTATACAGAATTGACTTCAGAGCAGCATAAGGACCAGAATGTCCGAATGCTGGAGTTACATTCAGAAATCTGTGGAAATAAAACATGAGTGTACCTTATTAGCAGAGAAGCCAAGTCTTTTTTAAGCCAACCTATGCCAAGCTCCTTTTATTATTTTGCAGAAAAGGGCTTAGAACATATGGCACTTTTACAAGAGAGGTGTGGGCTCTGTGTGTGTATGTGCATGTGCGTGTGTGTGTATGCATGTGTGTGAGGTGTGCGTGTGTGTGAGGCATGTGTGAGCCAGAGAACGTTCTTACACCTGGGATGGTGGGGGCCAGATGCAGGGTAGCTCTCCCATGTTCGGAGATGGTTTTACCTGGGGATTTTCTTCCTCTGCTCCACCCGCCTTGCAGAGGGTGAGAAGGAACAGGTTGTGGAAACACATGCTTTCCTGATCGAATCCCTGGCTTTACAAGGGGGAGATGAGAAGAGAATCACCCTTTCCACCATGCATAGATACTGCAACACGGATTCCACATGATCGGGCAACGAGAGGAATGCTGTGACTTGGTGTGAACCCCAAGGAGTGATCTGGGTAAATAAGTCCGTACCTCCAGCGGTGAGAGCTCCCCTGGGCCTAGGCTACCGCTGTCTTGAGAGGACTTATTCCACTACAGCAACGTGGTAGAATCACACTCTACACTGCACGTTTATATGTGATATGGGCATGATTTGTAAAACATCTAATTTTGCCGAGCCCTCTGTTAACCTCCTAGCCCGTATTGCTGCGTAGAGTTTCCCACGTAACCCTAGGGTTAAGTGCGTGTCTCTAAACTAGGGCTCAGGTGGCTTTGGTGACTTGCTCATCACCACACGGCTGGTAGCAGGCCTGGGAGCCAAAGTCAACTCTACCCACTGTTGAAATTCACTGATTCTAAACTCCGATTTTATATTTCCTATCTGAGGATGACAGGATTTTTCCAATCCAACGTCCTTAGCCTCATTGGCAAACTTTTAAATTGTGCCATTTGCACTTTTCTTCAATTTTGTAGAGCAAGCAGTCATTTATCTCTTCTGCCTCCTGAAGCCCCTATTAAAATAGTAGGAAAAAATAGAGGAGAATTTACCAGCAAGCATGAAGAGGCCATGGATTCGTCGGTTTTCATACTGCTGATAAAGATATAGCCAAGCCTGGGCAGTTTTCAAAGCAAAGCGGACAGTTCCACGTGGCTGGGGAGGCCTCACGGTCATGGCAGAAGGCAAGGAGGAGCAAGTCACATCTCACATGGGTGGAGCAGGCAAAGAGAGCTTGGGCAGGAGATCTCCTCTTTCTAAAACCATCAGATCCTGTGAGGCTTACTCACTATAACGAGAACAGCATGGGAAAGACCCATCCTTATGATTTAATTACCTCGTCAGATCCCTCCCACAAAACATGGGAATTCAAGATGAGATTTGGGTGTGGACACAGCCAAACCCTGTCGGGCCAGGGGAGTGAAGAGCTGGAAAGAGTTTCCAAGTTCTTCCAGGAGGACAGAGTGTAGGTGGTGGAAGCAGATAGTCAAGGCAGGATGGTGGGAGGTACAGCCAAGGGGGTGTGAGGAGGGTCTGAGCTGGCGGGGTGTGGGGCGTCCCCAGACAACAGAGGGAGTTCTGGTCTCTCAAATTCGAGGAGATGGAGCAGCTGCAGGTGGAACTGATTTCTGGAATCCAGCTCCCATTCTCAGACCAGGGTTTCAGGTATCGATTGCTGCCTTAACAAATGGAAGCTGGTAGCTTGGCTGGTCTCTACGCCCAGGTCCCACAGGGCTCCAGTCCAGGTGTCCGCCAGGCTGGCCTCCTACCTGGAGGCTTCCCAGGACATTCGGGGTATCAGCACATCCTGTCCGGGGCTGTTAGGGTGGAGGCTCCCGTCTCCCCACCGCTGTTGGCTAAGGGTGTTCTCACCTGCACTTCCTTGCCTGGCATCTTCACAGTGAAGGCAGATGCCTCAGCCTGAGCCCTTCTCCAGATGGGAATCTCTCCCACGTCCCCTGCCTCCTCTTCCTCCTCTGCCTCTCTCTGCCACTTCTAGAGACTCAGGGGAGCACACTGGGACCACTTGGGTCATTGAGGAAACTCTCCCTCTCAAAGTCTACAACCTCAGTCCCCCCGTGAAGTTCCTAACCCATGCCTTCTGACACATTCGCAGGTTCTGGAATCAGGGACTCAGGGCCCCACTGGACTGCTGGACATTTACTCCTTGGCGGGCAAAACTCGTTACGTGGGTTGACCCAATCCTCCCTAAAATCACTGTAAATGACAGAGCTGGCTCCTGAAACCACGTCCTCCCATGTGACAGTGGCAAGTCCCCAAGTGTTGCAGGGAGGCTTGCCAGAGGCTGAATCCTGCACACACATGGAGAGCTCAGTCAGTTCTTCACTTGCTCAGTTCTCATGATGAGCAGGCAGGGAAAGGACAGCCGAGTCAGCAAGGAGACAGCGCGGAAGGAGGGAAGTCACACGAACAGTGGGGAGAACTGCTCACAGCTAACCTGTGTGTCTTTATTTTCAAAGTGTCTGCTGAGTGTCTGGCCCAGTTCATGTAAAAGAAACAAGTGATTACAATATTTTGAAATGTGATAAAAGGAGAACTCCAAAATCTCCCCAAGAATAAACTGTTATCTACAAATAAATGAATCAGGTCATTAGTAGGTTTCTCATCAAAACCGAAATCCTTAGGCCAGTGTTTCTGCAGTTCTAAAGGGGACAGGCTTTGACTGAGAACTCCATACCCCGCCGAGCTGACGAGCATAAGGCAGGGTCTCCGGAAACCCCGAGCTCTGCACACATCCTCACTCCAGCCACATGAGGCAAGACACTCAGAAAGAGAACCCAAGGAGGGCTCCTGGGAAGGGTGGTTCTGGGCATCAGAGGCCCGGAGAGCAAGCAGGCTCCATGCTCCAAAGAAGAAAAGCTGCAGAGAGGCACTTGGACCTCTACAGGCGACTCAGAGGAGCAGGTGATGTTCAAGACCCAGCAAAGACTGTGGAAAGAGAAAGAGGGAAAGAGGATCTAATGAAAATAAAAAGCAAATAAGAAAGAAGAAAGTGGATTAAGGAGGATCGCATGACTCTAGCCAGTACGAGGCCCACGGCAGCTGAACACACAGTGTGCTCTGGAGCTGCGCCGCCCATCGCCTGAGCCACCGCACGGTCAGCTTTGCAGGTAACAGGTCCTGGAAACCCAGGAGATAACACTCCGCCGTCTACCACCTGGTCCCTCAGAGAACACCTTCCTATTCACAATAGCATGAAAACTTCCTGCCGATGGTCAACTTTTAGAATCAATTAATTGACAAAGCTTAGAAAACTTAGATGCAGTGGAGGGGAAAAGTAAAAAATGGTTGTCAGATTTGACAACTTAAATAAACATAAAGGTTCCAGATGATGGGAGTTGGGAAGCAGACTGAGGAGGCGGCCTAAGGAAGCCCAGGAGGCCTCCCTCTTCCAAAACAGCCAGTTAAACACCCAGGATTGCAAAAGTGGGAAATGAATGAAGGGGTGCCTTGGGCAAGGTTCCTAAGGAGGTGCCGGGCGCTGGGTTGTGCCAGTTGGTTCCTGTCACAGCAGAAAAGCCACCACAAGGTCTAAAAGGAGCTGTTGGCAGGTGATCGCATATGATCAATATTCAAATCCTAATATGAGATTCAGAGCGGTCAGGGTACATTTGTTTTATTGTGAGTTCTACATACAACTTAATCTAGCAAACCATGTGCAGATATTACTGTGATATAGTTAAGCAGCGTACACCTTGTAAAATGAGTGCATCTTTTATGATGGGTTCACGTCAATGTTTAAAACGAAAGGAAGTCTGCATGGTGTTTTAAGCTGGAAGTCACTTTTGATCACTTCTGCAAAATCAAGATCATTTAAACAAATCAAAAATATAAAATATGACTTTTTTTCTGTTTTGGTGCCAGTTGAAATTCATTTTCTCTCTCTCGCTCTCTCCGCTCACATCCAGCCCCCAACTCCGTTACACACACATTCACACACACACACACACACACACACATTTTTAAAAAAAGAAATCAGTTGTCGTCAGCCGCATGAATTCAATAAGGAGCTGTAAAACTGACAGCTCTTATTATCACCCAAGGCAAAACGAGGCGGACCTACATTTGGAGATCTGCTTAAGTTAACATATCAAATATTAGTGTCAAATGGAAATAAGGGCAGATAATTTTAGAGTTGTTATTACACGACATTCAAAATCATATGCTATGTTCTGCAACACTCAAAGAAAGATAAAAATGAAAAATGAAGTTAATGAAAAGTTATTGCCTTACTGAAGACTGCAGAATCAGGCACTTTACATTAAAATAAAATCTTTTTAGAACACTAAAGCGTACAGAAAATAATAATTTAAGAGTGAATCGCCCTAATGGAACACTTTCAATCTCATGCCCACAAATAGTCTTCCCAGCTGAATCTGAGGGCTCTATTTTTATCATCACACATGATTTACAAACAGGACTTTTTGGAAGCGCTGTCAGGCGGCCACAAAGGCAGGTGGGCACTGCCGGCGTGTTGGACTCTTCACTTTGATGTCTCTCCCAGAGCAGGAGACGTGCTTGCTTTGAGACCCAGAAGCTCATTCGCCGTCGTCAGCCACACCTTGCGTGACCGATCCAGGCCGGCTGCACCCGACGTGCAATTCGTATGCAGCGCTCTTACGCAGGCCGGTGTGTCCGTACGAAACACAACTTTCTGCTTCCTCTTGGTAGAACTGGCATTTTACCACAGTGATGGCCAGTTTGCTGGTTCTGTGAGTGTTACCGCACTGGTGTGGGTAAAGATGAACTAGGTAACGCTCAGAGCTCTCGGAAACATTTCACCTTTCCTTGAAGTTGAGTGTCGAGCCTGCAGTGTGACATACCAGGTGCTCTCTGAGCACTCATGAAATACAGCACACATCCACAGCTGTCTTCTGGAACCTTCTACGTTGGATGCTCCTTCACTGGTTCTCTGTCAGTCTTGACATGGGTATCCAGCTTCTGGAAATGAAGCCCTTTTCATCTCAAACACTTAATTTTCAAAGGCAGTTTCCTTGCTTACAGAATGCGTTCAGGATTCAGTCTCTCTATGGAGTCAGGTTCAGCCCCCACCTAACTCCATTTACTCAGAATGATGGTCAAATCATTTCTGCCTCTCCGCAGCCTTCTGTCTGCTCAACACTTCCCTGTGACATCGCTTTTCTAATCTCCAGGACTGCATGCGGCTCCAGTATCTCAATTCTCACCACGTTAGGACAGAAAAACAAGGCTGCATTTTACTGGTCTCATTCGCACGGACTGAGTGCCTTCCGTCCTGTTGTGGTTATGACGAGAGATGAACCCAGGTCCCCATGATGCCTGGGATTGTCTCCCTGAGCCTAGGGCCCCCCACACACTGAGCTGCAGCTCTTCTGAAGCCTCCAGTCACACAGTCCCACTGTGTCCTCTGATGCCAGTGACCCTGGGCTCAGCTGTCCCTGAGGCAGGAGATTCCAGTCGCTGCCACCACTCGGGCCTCAGATAGTGTCATTGCTCTCTTAGCCACTCTGTACCAGAACACCCAGCATCCCAGAGCACAGATGTCGCCAGGGCAGGGGGTACCTGGTGAAAGACCCACAGGTGAACCCGGCAGGGAGCAGCCGGCACTGGTGCTGAGCCCACGCCCTGCCTCTCTTGGTGCCTCTGGGCTCCTCTCCTCTGCCCACCGTGGGGCAGGTGTCACCCTCTCTACCCAGCCCTAGCCTGCTGTCCTCTCCCTTAGAAAGCCTCGGCATGGGTCTCTGAGGGCCAGGACGAGTCAGTGCATTGACCTGACACCTTCCCAGGTCTCAAAGTCCAGATCACACACCGTTTAACAAGCCTCCTGCGGAAGCCCCACGGCCCATCCAGGGGTGTCCCCACCGTGGCCCCTGGGTCCCTCCCACCCCACGGTCACTTTCTCCCATGGAGATCCCGCCTGGTCCCTCAGGGTAGCCTCAAAGCACCCATCACTCCTCCCCACCCACCTACCTCACACCACCCCCTGCCTGGTTCTCCTTGAAAGATCGTGGATGGTGGGGATGCTTCTCATTCCACAGCAGACGGGGGTGGGCCCCTGGGGCCACCTTTCCTCTGCCGGCATGGGTGACGGCAGGGCCCTGATAGCGGGTCCCCAACTGTGGACCCTCACACCGCAGCACAGTGTGTGCTGAGGCTTACATACTAAGTCTGTGTCTCTAGTGGTGACTGGTGTAGACGCCGGCCAGGTCAGGGCAGGCCAGGCCGCTCTGCTTCTCCTCTCAAGCAAACTCTCCAAAGGCGCCGTCCGCGTGCCCCGTTTCTCACCTGGCCTTCCCTCCCTTCTTGAGACTCCGGGGCCCCTCTTTTCGGTCAGCTTTATAAAGGTCTGATTTTCATGCAATCAAGTCCACCGATTTAAGTGCAAAATCTGACGAGTTCTGGCAGACGTGAACCTCTGTGCAGGCCTCACTCAGCTGAGGTGCAGAGTGGTTCCAGCAACCAAAGGCCCCTGCTGGCATCGGCGTTCAGTCCCGGGCCTTGGCTGTCGCTATCCACGCTCTGTCACCATGGCCGCATCTTCACTAGAATTTCATATCTTGTGCAGTCTTGCTGGCTTCTTAAATTTACCATGATGCACTTTGGGAGGCCAAGGTGGGCACATCACTTGAGGTCAGCAGTTAGAGACCAGCCTGGTCAACGTGGTAAAACCCCATCTCAACTAAAACTACAAAAATCAGCTGGGCCTGGTGGTTCACGCCTATAATCCCAGCTACACGGTGTTGTGGGGGGAGGCTGAGGCAGGGGAATTGCTTGAACCCGGGAGGCAGAGGTTGCAGTGAGCCAAGATTGCACCACCACACCGCAGACTGGGTGACAAATCAAGACTCCGTCTCAAAAAATCATCATATTAATTTACCATAATGCCTTTTGCAGTTCAACCATATCATTGTTTACATCAGAGGTTTTTTTCTCTCTTTTCGTAGCCAAATTTATTTCATTCTATGGATAGACCACAATTTATGTATTCATTCTCTAGCGAACAAGCATTTAGGTTTTGCCAGTTTGAGCCAAATGTTTTTATTTCTCTTCAGCAAATACTTAAGGATAACTCTTCTGGGTCGGATGGTAAAATTATATTTGAATTAACAATAAATGACCTTTTTTTTTTTTTGGTATTACTGTCAGCAAAGCCTGAGAGCCCTGGTGACTGCATATCCTGGATGGCACTTGGTGTGGCCACACTTGTGACCGTTCAAGTCAGGCAGGGGGCCGTGTGGTGGCATCCTTGTGTGTTAATTTGCATCTGGCTACTGTGTGACGGCACTGAGCCTCGTCCTGTGCTCGTCTGCATTCCTGTATTGTGTTGAGTGGCAAATCTCTTAAATCTTTCACCGGTGTTTTATTGGATATTTTGTTTTCTTATTACTGAGTTGTAAGAGTTCTTTTCACAATTCTAGATAAGAGTGCTTTGTTAATACATCTTACAGATGATTGCTTCTAGATTTTGAATTGCTTTACATGTCCTTGCTTTTTTGAAAAGTTTTAAATTTTCATAAAATCCAATTAATTATTTTTGAAATATTTTGTGAATTCTGTGTCTTCTTAGAAAATCTTTGCCTAACAGAATTTTAAGGTTTTCAGGCTAGGTGTGGTGGCTCATGCCTGTAATTCCAGCACTTTGGGAGGCTGAGGGTGGTGGATCACTTCAGGCCAGGAGTTCAAGACCATCCTGGCCAACATGACAAAACTCCAATTTCCTAAAAAAAAAAAAAAAAAAAAAAAAGATTTTCTCCCATTTTTTTCTAAAAGTTTACAGTCTTAGCTTTAATTATAGGTTCATGATGTATTTTGAGTTTATTTTTGTATGAGATGAGGTAAGAATTAAATGTGTTTGTGTAGACAAATATACATTTGTATAAAGATATTCAATTGTTTCAGCACCATTTATTGAAAGGATTATCCTTATTTATTGAATTGACTTTGTGCATTTGGCAAAGTTCAAGTGGGCCTTTACATGGCAGTCTATTCTGGAATATTCTGTTCTGGTCACCTATATTTCTATCTTTATGCCTGCATCACACTGTCTTGATTATGGTAGCTTTATACTTAGTCGTAAATCTTATCATGAGGTGGTATAAGTCCTCTGACTTTGCTCTTATTTTTTAAAATGGGTTTGATTAGTCTAAGCCATCTATATTTTTATACAAATTTAAAAATCAGCTTTTTTATTTAAAAAATATCCACAAATAAACCTTAGGATTTAGATTGAGATTGCATTGACTATACACATTGATTTAGGGAGAATTGACATCTTAATAACATTAAATAATCTTGAATCATCTTGATGACACTTTCTCCATTTATTTAGTTTTTTTTTTTACATTTCTATCAGAAATATTTTATGGTTTTCAGTAAAAAAGTTTTATATGTAGTTTGTTAAATTTCCCCTTAAATATCTTATACTTTTTGATGCTACTGTAAATGGCGTGCACACATCTCAGTGTCTTCCTCTGAAGGTCTCCTGCGTTCTGCCCGTAGCTTCCTGGTTACGGCCCCGCTTAGCAGTTTCCTCACTGACGTTCACCATGTGCTGAGGAACCTGGGAGCTGTGAGCCTGGCTTTGGCCCCTGAGTGCCCTGCTGGAATTGCAGGTGGCAGAGTCAAGCCCAAGAGTGCCGGAGCCTCAGCCAGCGGCATCTTTTGCCAGTGAGGTCGGCACAAAGGAGCGGGGGGATTAGAAAGCTCTTTGGGAAAGCAGAGACCTGCCCTTGCCTATTAAAATGTAGGGACCTACGTAGCGCTCACTTACTGTAGAATGTCTTTCGGTTCTCTGTGATGCTAATGAGATATGAAAGCCTTTTCTCTTCTTGCAAGGTATCAGCGCAGTAACATTAGTGACACAGAATCAGCTCCAGTGAATGGGAGAGAAAGTTCACCTGCACTGTAATTTATAATTGGCCTACTCAGGGGACCTAAGTCTTTTTGCAAGGAAACTAGAGCAGTTTGTGCTTTCAAATATGTTCCTTTCAAGCTTGCATTGTCACAGAGAAGGTCTGAAAGAATCCGATTGCATTTAATTCAGACTTCAGTATTCTAGTCTGAAAAGACTCAAAGAAGAAAATAAAGAGGGAGAAAAAAAATCCCTCAAGCTTCTATAAGGCCGGCGTGTGACATCAGGATTGTTGGCATGAAAGTGCCCCTGTGGCAGACATCGTTGTATCACTGCAGGAAGGAAGGGAATGAATAGGGCCCCCAAATATTTCTGGCCAGGTTCCAAATGTATGCGGTTTATGGCGACTCCTGCAAAAATCTCTCTGCTTTCTGGGTAATGCAGGGCGAAAGTGGGGGCCCGTTGGGGAACACTTTATTTTAAGCTTCCATCAATGGGTGCTTAACTACTACTAATTTGGAACAGTGGCTTGGGGAACTATATTTGTGAGTCACATACATATCAAATGATTCCATTGTGATTGGTTTTATTGCAACGAATGCCAGGGAGGCGTTATTGATGGGAAGCGTAAAGAAGTGGGCTGCGCTTGGTGTCGCTCCGCTGAGCTGAGCCACTTGGAGGCCAGAGAGAGCCGGGGGGTCCCTCCCGCAGGCCCTGGGAGAAAACCACGGTGATGAAGGAACTGCCTCAATTGCACTCCTTCGCATCACGCCAGGAAGCCAGAAACAAGCAGCGTTGACCTAAATATTGACATTGATCACTAAATTTCTTTTTTTTTCTAATTGTAGGAAGCGAGGAATCTCTGTGAATGACTCCAAGTGCCACATCCATGGGATTTCAAATGCAATGCTGTGGCTCCCACGAGGGTGGTGTCATTTCTGTCTAAATCCTCCGGGAACGCCCCACTCTGCCCCGTGTTCTCCCGCGCCTGGGCTTTGGAGTTCCATGCTGGGGCCATTCCCAGCCTCCCCATCACCGGCTTCCCCAGAGAACCCAGCAGGGCCAGACCCAGGCTTTCACTCTCCTCCAAGCTCCAAGCTCTCTCCTCCATCTGGAAAGCAACCCTTCACCAGCTGGTGACACCAGAAACCAGGACCCTTCCCTGGACCCCTCGTGCACACTGTCCCAGTCCTATGGGGTTTTGCTCCAGAAGGTGTCCCAAAAGCAGCCCTCTCCTCATCTCCACTGCCACTGGATTCACTCCCACTTCTCACTGTCTGCAATCCATGTTCTTTTAAGAAGGCAAATAATGCCAGGCTGCCCGTGCTCAAAACCATTCTCATCTACAAGGAGCTCCAGGGTGTCCGAGCAACCTAGTGTCCTGTGGTTCTGATCCTCCCTCCCTGGGCTGCCTCTTCTCCTCCCAGCTGCTGCACCCCAACCCGCCCCGCTGGCCGACCTGTGGTCCCCAGCACCCGGCTCCCCTGCCAGCCACGCCCATCCCTCCCCTCCAGCTTCAGTGTCACAGCTGCAGGCACGAACCAGGACGCATGCTCCCGTCTTTCATGCCACTCTGTGCTTCTCTTTCCCAGCATTTTCATGACCTACGTTATATTCTATCTGCCATGTGAGAGTTGCTATGAGGACTGGGGGAAAATACACAGAAACAGTTAAGTTTGTTGAAGGTGTTTGACCAACTATTTCATACAGAATTACTAGTAAACGTGACTGCGTCTGGAGCTCCTTTGAATGTTGGGGCAGAACTATTAGCTTATCTTGACTTTGGGGTCTCCTCAGCATGACGTGAGAGCCTGAGGCGCAGCGGCCTGTGCTGGGAGGGCCGCATTCTGGGGGGAGTTTCGGAGACAGCACCCCCATCTCTGCGCCACGGTCCTGGTCCTGGCGGCGTGCACCCCTTTCCCTGGCATCATGGCTGCATGGCCAACCCCGTGGATACATCGCCCAGGTCCACTCGCCTCACACTTTCTACCCTGAAAGGTTCACTCAACAGGGAGAGCAGGAGCCAGAAAACGCCCCTCGGAGGGACTCTGCAGGTGGAGGCAAAGTCCCTGGGTTCCTAACCTGCTTCCTAGACAGTGAGGTATTCTCACATCCTCCCCCAGCCCCCGTGAGACCACCGCTTCTGCAGCCACAGGGCGGAGCTCCTTCCGCTTCGATCCCTTTCTTCCCCGGGCTTTTCCTCAGGGCCCTGCTCTGCTCTTCCTTCTTTCCTTCCTAGCTGCCACTCCTCCTCAATGCAGCAAGGATGCACTCGGCTCTCACCCTCCTACCCACCACGGCCCCCAACCACAGTGAGCACAGACACATGGCAGGGACGGCATTCTGTACTGCGTCAGCACTCAGCTACGACCTTTAAGAAGTGGACTCACATCACTCATGGAGAGCTCCTGGGCCCAGCTGTTCTGAGAAAGCCCCACACCTGTGCTGGTGGTCCTGAGCCCCCTCACACCTGGGCTAGTGGTCCTGGACCCCACCTGGGCTAGTGGTCCTGGACCCCACCTGGGCTAGTGGTCCTGGCACCCCCCCACACCTGGGCTAGTGGTCCTGGACCCCACCTGAGCTAGTGGTCCTGGGCCCCCCCACACCTGGGCTAGTGGTCCTGGGCCCCCCCACACCTGGGCTAGTGGTCCTGAGCCCCCCCACACCTGGGCTAGTGGTCCTAGACCCCACCTGGGCTAGTGGTCCTGGCACCCCCCCACACCTGGGCTAGTGGTCCTGGACCCCACCTGAGCTAGTGGTCCTGGGCCCCCCCACACCTGTGCTAGTGGTCCTGGGCCCCCCCACACCTGGGCTAGTGGTCCTGGCACCCCCCACACCTGGGCTAGTGATCCTGGGTCCCACCTGGGCTGGTGGTCCTGGGCCACCCCACACCTGGGCTAGTGGTCCTGGGCCCCACCTGGGCTGGTGGTCCTGGGCCGCCCCACACCTGGGCTAGTGGTCCTGGGCCCCACCTGGGCTGGTGGTCCTGGGCCGCCCCACACCTGGGCTAGTGGTCCTGGGCCCCACCTGGGCTGGTGGTCCTGGGCCGCCCCACACCTGGGCTAGTGGTCCTGGGCCCCACCTGGGCTAGTGGTCCTGAGCCACCCCACACCTGGGCTAGTGGTCCTGGGCTGCCCCACACCTGGGCTGGTGGTCCTGGGCCCCCCCACACCTGGGCTAGCGGTCCTGCGCCCCTTGTGTCCATTCAGGGTACTGTTGGTGTGTGCACACTGTGTGCCAGGTCACCCAGCCCTGAGAGCCCCGTGGCCGGGTGTGCTCCAGCCTGCCCGCCAGCTTTAGGAGGAAACCAAGGGCTGCCCGGTAGTTGGCAGGACACTCCCACCAGCTGCTGGACAGGGTGATGGGGTTAAGCAAAGACCCAACTAGAGGGTGGAGGGTGGGCACTGGGGCTCTCACTGCTGGAGCAGGAAGGTCCATAAGCTGGGGCAGAGTAATCCCTGCAGTCCCGGGTCAGGGCTGGCGATGCCAGGGTGAACAGCTGCATGGTGACCACGGATCCAGGCGGAGGCCTGCTGTAACACACATACCTGCCCCACGTAGGCATCGCACTCACATGCATCCCCTGTGCTGGGCCGGGAAGCAAGGACACCCCAGGAGCAACAAGCATGCTTGAACCTGGTCTGCTTAGAGCAATGGCTGATTCCGGGCCAGGCAGGGCAGACTCAGGGTGAGCCTGGAGCATCTTGCAGCACCAGAAAAGAAGGAAGTGCTCAAGCAAACAAACAAACAGAAACAAAACGCACGCCCTGGGAATGTGTCACAGGAGTGCAGCAGCTAACTGAAAGAGCTGGAAAACCCGAATAAGACAGTGAAATGTGAATAAAATGGTATTGGATTACAACGCAAAGGACAAGGGACCTGAATGGGTAAGTGGAGGAGAGAAAAATGTGCCATGCAGAAGAATCCCGAAGGGTTTATGTAGAGGTCCACCCCCAGGAGGTGGGGCAGGCTCCCCAGGCCCGAAGCGTGGGTGGCTCACGCTGCCTTCTGTCCACAGACACAGCTTGGAGACCCACAGCCCCGTCCAAGGGACCGGGCCAACTGCAGAGGAAGGCTGTGCTGACCCACGTTCCAGTCCAACCACGAGAAAAACATCAGACAGATCCCAGTAAAGGAACATTCCACAACACTTCTGAACAGTAACCCCTCAAAACTGTCCAGGTCACCCAAAATAAAGGAAGTCTGGGAAGCTGTCACAGCCAGGAGCTGCCCAAAGAGGCTTGCGGACTCAGTCACGTGCTGTCCCCGCTGGGCCCTTCCTGGGGCAGAAAGAGGGCATTATGGAGAGAATAAAAGGGAGCAAAGTAGGGGCTCCTGTTCATGACGCTGCATCGACATTGACTCGCTAACTGTAGGCAGATGTGCCACAGGAATGTAAGATGTTATCACAGGCGAAACTGGGTGTCCAGAACATGGGAGCTCTGTGCTCTCACAACGTTTCTATAAAGCTAAAAGCGCTCTAAAAAACAGAAACGTTGCAGCTTCCTGCAGTCGGTGAAACAGATTGGATAGTGGGGATTTTGAACAGAGAGACCTGATAAAAATAACCCTTGATATAGCCCGGACTGCCATGTTCTGGGTGGGCCTGGGGGTGGGTAGCGCTGGGGGTGGGCAGCACTGGGGGAGGGCCTGTCCGCCTGCTGCTGCTGCCACACTGTGGAATCCTGAGCCAGGGCAGCCCAGGGAGGGGCCTGCCGTGGGCTTGGCTGAAGTCCCACACACCCAGATCCCAATCTCCACCAACAGGGCGAAGATTAATTTAAAGGAAAATCATTTAGATACACGGGCGCCTTCCTTTATGATGGTATAACTTAAATTTGACCTCAACATGGTAAAAAATGTAGAGATATGAATTCAGGAAACAAAAGTTTAAACATTCAAAATAAATTTGGGAATGCCTCCAGGAAGACATGATTTTATGAATGTTAGCACCACAGCAATCCCAGGAGCCACTTCTCACACACTGTTTTTACTGTAGGCTCCGGGAGCAGGGAGCTGAGAGCCAGCTTAGACTCCAGTAGGTCAAACCCTTGACTTTGTAGGTGAGAGGATGGGAGGAAGCTGTGTGCTTCAGCCACGAGGCCAGGCGATGGGGGCTGAGGGCGATGGGGGCTGGGGGCGACGGGGGCTGAAGGCAATGGAGGTTGAAGGCGATGGAGGCTTAAGGCGATGGAGGCTGAGGGCAATGGAGGCTGAGGGTGATGGGGGCTGAGGGTGATGGGGGCTGGGGCGATGGGGGCTGAGGGTGATGGGGGCTGAAGGCGATGGAGGCTTAAGGCGATGGAGGCTGAGGGCGATGGGGGCTGAGGGCGACGGGGGCTGAAGGCAATGGAGGCTTAAGGCGATGGAGGCTGAGGGCGATGGAGGCTGAGGGCGATGGGGGCTGGAGCGATGGGGGCTGGGGGCGACGGGGGCTGAGGGCGACGGGGGCTGAAGGCGATGGAGGCTTAAGGTGATGGAGGCTGAGGGGGATGGAGGCTGAGGGCGATGGGGGCTGGAGCGATGGGGGCTTAAGGTGATGGAGGCTGAGGGCGATGGGGGCTGGGGGCGATGGGGGCTGAAGGCGATGGAGGCTTAAGGCGATGGAGGCTGAGGGCGATGGGGGCTGAGGGCGACGGGGGCTGGGGGCGACGGGGGCTGGGGGCGATGGGGGCTGGGGGCGATGGGGGCTGGGGGCGATGGGGGCTGAGGCCAGGCTTCTTTCCTCTCTCCCTCCCTCTTTTCCTATAATCTAACATTGTGGAAACCCCGGGATCTTCATCCTCCTTCGCAAATCATTGTAGTTTTAAATGGCACTGAAATACCAATGTTCAAGAACATTCAGAAATCGTCATCTTTTTTTGCAGAGTCCCACCTCCTCCATGAATTTGTTGGTGAAAATAAGAAATCCGTGTAACTGGTTTCAAAAGCTGCCTTCCTTTCTTCTGTCAATTTCACCCGCCACCTGCCACGGGAACCCTGAAGGAAATATATTTGGCTTTTTGTTCAGAAGGTACAAGCTCCTCAGCGGTACCTGAGAACGTTCCAAAGCCGAGATGGAGAAGCGCGTGCATTCGGGGGTTTCTGTGAAATCCCTCGGAAGCCCTTTCGGTGCACGCACAGGCGGCTCTGCTCTCCGGGGGCACATACGGCCCTCTGCACAAAGCCGGTGCCCGCTGCGAACTCAGCTTCATGTACTTCCCGGCCGTCATTTCCCAGCAAATTTGGAAAAAAGAAACTGAATCTGATTGCTAAATATATAGACACTTGGGAAAAAATGAACTTGGTTCTTAGTTTTATGGCCCAAATAATTTTTAGCTGAAGAAAATAATAGAAATGAACAACGGACAGAAAACTTCAGCCTGTGTGAATTAAATGGTTCTGCCGCATTAACTTCATAAAACCATAATCCTCTCCTCCATAAACTATTACATGCACTGCAACATATCTGATTTATGGGGTGTGGAATCGATGGAAAAAAATTAATGCTTGAAAAACATATTAGAGACATTATTGAACAGATTTTAATTGAGATTTGATTTCAATGCCCCTTATCCACATGATGAATGGGTCCTACCCCCGACTCCAGCAGGCTGAAAAGAGTCTTTAATATGACAATTAAGTATCTGTCTTTAGGTTTTATGTAGCTCTCCCCACTACAATCACTTCATCAGTACAGTGTGGCTTTTGTGCAGATTAAATTGAGACTCAATTTTCTCTATTTTCCAGCACTTACTTATGTTTTATGACAAGCACTAAATCAATTTTATGCTATTATTGATTTTTTCTTAAATGGACACAAACCATTTCGCCTCTTGCCCTTCCCTCCTACCTTCCTTCCCTCTCCCTTCTCACCGCGCGCTTGATATACGGCCCGAGGAGGAAATTTCCAGCACTTCCCGAGACTTCCACAGATCCTGCCAATTCATTCCGTTTTTACAACGTCAGAATTGACAAACTTAACCTGGAATTCTATCAAAACTTATATATTGTTGTAATGTGACAGGGCGATGAGGTGCCAGGCTTTTTTTTTTTTTTTTTTTTTTTTTTATCTTTTCCTTCTGAAACAAAAGAAAGCCTCAAGGTTAATTCATTTGCTTCCAAGTTCGGGCCAAGATTTCTTCTATAATATTGCCTAAATTTTTTGAACAGAAGCTTAAGCTATAATTTTTCTAACATCCTTGAAGTCTAATTAATATAGCAATAGAGGGAGAATCTATTTCATGGCTCGCAGGGAAAAGGCATTATCTGCGAGGTGCAATAACTCCTCCAGGAGCCTGGCGACAGCCAGTTGTGTGCGATGCAATTAAGAAGCTCCTGGATCTTTGGGGCTTTATCCTCTATGACCTATGGCAAAAATTAACGGCCGCCTTGGGCAAAAGAAGTAAGAATAGGTACATAATTTGTAATCAGATAGCATTTTTTCTGAGTGAAGAATTATACATGAAGAAAAACAGCCAGCAATGCCGGCTGCTAGAAAGGTCTCTCATTTATTTGGTGATGCCGCTGCTTCTCTTTGAAAATATCATCATATGTAAGCGTGAATACCTGTTTGCTTTCCATGCTGTTACCATTATGACAGTTTCGTAATGAACATTTTACGTACTTTATTCAAAACGTGAACAGACATAGCATGAAGATAACATGCTTTTTCTTTAACATTTTTGTAATGAGCACTTTATGTAGTTTATTCAAAATGTGAACAGCTAGGCCCGGCATAAGCATGAAGATAAGCTGTCTTTTCTTCAACATCTATAAGAAGTATGCATTACAGAGAATGCGATTACCTTTGATAAAGAGTACAGTGCTGCGTGCAACACAATTTTGAAAACAGCAAAATTTGCCAATTCACATAAGGCAGAAATGACGGGCTTGCTCTTAGTATGTTTCTGGAATGTAATGTGAGTTTATCTATTAACTTTGGAGGAGAAAGAAGAGAATACAGGGTAACCAGAAAGCCCATTTTCTTAAATTCATCTGGTTCTTCTTTTTCTTCTGTCTCAAAATAGTCTCAAAAATATGACTGCAAACTAACGCAAAACATTGCCTAGTTTATTTTAAGAAAGTATGCCAGGGTAATGCTTATTAACATCTAGGTCACAAACGCCTACCTTTTACATGTCTTCCGTGGCAGGAGACCTCGGAATGATTTCTGGGAAGTGTCTGGCCACCCGAAAGTGACTTCCCTGGGGAAAACCCTGAGACGCTGGAGATCCAGGCTTATTCTGCAGTGAGGCTGCCTGCACCCGCTGCTGCCACTCGGGGCCGGGCAGCATGCGGGGGCCCCCCATCCCCCACACTCCCATGGGTGCTTCGTTTGGAAGGTGGGGTGCTGACAGTAGCCCCCGGGGTCCACAGGCCCCGTCGTATCGGCTTCTCCTTCCCCTTCCTCGTGCGTTCAGGATAATGGGAGTTCCCGGAGTCGGTGTCCTCCCTGCCGCCTTCACTCCGCAGGCTCACTGAGCAGGCTCCCTGGCAAGCAGGCTCTCGGCTCTGCGGGCCGCGGGGAGAATATTGGTGGCAAATGTGGCAAAGGACTGTGCGTAAATGCATAAGAATTGATAAGACAAGCACAGGCAGAACGTGGGCAGCAGATCACAAAACGTAATTCACACAGAGAAAACTGTCAACGTGAGGCGACTGAAAACAGTTCAAAGACTTGAGGATCTCTCCAATTTCACGAAACACCGAAGCAACTTGATGGACTAAGTTTCTTCCCGGAGATTTTTCTTTGCTAATTAGATTTTCCTTTCTGTCTACAAGGCTCTGAACTCGGCTCCACTGACGTTTTAGGGAGCCATCCTGTGCCCTGCAGGATACTCAGCAGCTTTTCCGACCTTCACACACTCATGCCAGACGCACCCCCGCCCCAGTTAAGATGACCAAGGATGCCCCAGCAACTGCCAATGTTCTCTGGGATGGGGCAGGGGTGCAGAGACTGTTCTGGCAAAAACCCGTGCCACGCGGCCTGGCTTTGGGATTTTATTCATTCAGAGCCCAAGTCGTTTAAAATCCACTCCCCCGTCCCCTGAGGGAATGAGAACTAGAAAATAGGAAAATGCCTATGGAGGGTACCAGGGATGTCGACAGTTACACAGTTTTTCCCAGCTTTCATTCCACCCTCACGTTAATGATTTAGCTTAAACTTCATAAATTCAAAATAAATAGGATTGAGCAATGCGCTATTTGCTTGCCTTCGTTTCTCCAATGTACAGGACAGCATCTCTCGAAGGAGAAATTCCGTTTAGTCGATGACTATGGAATTGCCCTAACTGCAGCAGGCCAGGCCCACCAGTCTCCCTCCATGGCATTCCCCTGCTGTTCAGAGGCGGCCCATCAAGCCATCCAGCTTTTAGCCTCAAACACTGTAGAGGCCCAGGGCCCTCCAGCTTCACCGCATTTTTTAGCATGTGCGGTGGCCACAGGTCAGAGATTAGGGCCACACGAATGGAGGGAAACGGTGCGAGTGCTTTGCAGCCGAATCCCTCGCGCAGTCAGCCCCAGGACATGAAAGACCGCTGGACTCAGAGCCTAAGAGCTGCACCAACTCTGCCTCCATAACTTCAGAACAGAGATGAAGTTCCCTGGGCCTCCAGGCCCCGACTATAAACTAAACGCCTCCACTGTCCTCCTGCCCCCTCCAGCTAGCACCTCTATGAACACACACGGTAAAGAACTCGCACCAGTGACTCGTACCTCAAACGGTTTTCAGAAGTATGCATTTTAATAGAACTACGGTCAGAATGATTGACGGGGGAGTTACCGAGCAAGGATAACGCCTAACACCAAACCACGTTTCCGCCGCATAAATCGAAGTACAAGACCATACTAAGTGGGGACTTAAAAGCAGACATTCGTGCATCCGTTCTCAAACAGGTGGCAGGTATCTAGACTGCATCGTGAAAACAAGCTGTCTTCACACCACTTAAATTCAGGCGAGATAAATGATAAAATAAACAAAGAAAATATTCACGTTATTAGGTGATGGAAACACTGTGTAGAGAAAACTTAACCAGGAACGAGGATTAAAATTTATGTGGAGGTTGTCACGTGGTTTTGTATAAAAAAATTTAAATCCTAGTCTAATTTTTTTAATCCTCTATTAAAAAAATATACAGGATTAAAATATATTTGAAGCATGCACCCATTTATAATAGCATGTAGCTAAAATTAGTCTGAAGACTTAAAATGCTGATGACAGAGCCATGGAATGCACATATTCTTCAATCAATGAGCTTTTTTCTTTTTTTGAGATAAGGTCTGACTCTGTTGTCCAGGCTGGGGTGCATGCAGCAGCATGGTTTCAGCTCAGTGCAACCTCCTCCTCCCGGGTTCAACAATTCTCCTGCCTCAGCCTCCCAAGTGGCTGGGCTGACAGGTGCGCACCACCACTCCTGGCTAATTTTTGGATTTTTAGGAGAGATGGGCTTTTGCCATGTTGACCAGGTTGGTCTCGAACTCCTGACCTCAAGGGATCCACCTGCCTCAGCCCTCCCAAAGCACTGGAATTATAGGCGTGAGCCACTGTGCTGGGCCAATGAGATCATATTTTTAAAATATTCTTCATGTAACCAGGTGTGTTCAACATTTTGGCTTCCCTGAGCCACACTGGAAGAACTGTCTTAGGCCACACATAAAATACACTAATAATAGCTGATGAACTAAACAGTGAAAAGCTCTGTGCATAATTGTCGTGATAGTCACCACCACAGATAAGCAAAAAAAGTCCTTGCATTCAAGGAGCTGATGTGAACCAAGACTGCTGCCACTTTAAACCAACGAGGTTTGCTTCTCCATTTTCTCCATAGTTTCAATTAATAAGAGAATTAAGGCCAGACAGTGTGTTATTCCTGAATGAATTAGGTCCTCGCTGCTCCGTACAAGGAGCCAAACATTTGGACTTGGAAGAAGTCACCTAAGCAGCCCTCTTTCTCCAGCTCGCACCTCCCAGGGCCTCAGGGCCGGGATTCAGGGCTGGCCGGGGGTCTCCCCAGCTCTCCTGCATCTGCCCGTGACCTGGCACCTGCAGGGCGGAGGGCATCCACCCAGCAGCCCTGGATGCACACTGCCTCGGCCCTCCCCGGCCTCTTCTCCTCCTCCTCCTCCTCCCCATCCCAGTTGCTCCCATCTGCTCTCTGCCCCCACCCCTCAGTGCCCAGGCCTCCAGCGTCCAGGCCTCCAGCCTGCATGTGGACCCATGTGAGCGTCCTGTGGTCAGGGAGGAGGCTGGTGACATTCCCAGTCCTAAGGGCAGCGCTGGGCCCTGGCCGTGGCGGCTGAACGCAGAGCGTGGGCTCCGGGGCGGCGGGTAGGCAGGTGGGTCCCGGGCCCCGCGTGTCCTCTCGGGGTCCTGCCTGGTGGCGGCGAAGGCACCCGGCGCTGTGACCCGCGAGGCGGCTCTGGTCCCGGGCAGGCCCGAGCGCGGCTGTCTGCGGGCCTCGCTGTCCACGGCGGCCGCGGCCTGTCGGTCCCTCCCGTCCCCAGCCACGCGCGGGCCTTCCCGGGTGGGGGTGGGCGGAGGCCCCGGCGTGGAGGACACGCGGGCGCAGCCACAGGGCGGGCGGGCGGCGTGGACAGCCGGGCCCCCGCGTGCAGCTGCTCAGCCGCCAGAAGAGGCAGAAATCAGCCCGCTCCCCGCGGAGGCCTCCGGCAGCCCTCCCGGCCCAGCCCTGGCGCGGCGGTAATATGCTCCTATCAGCTTTAATAGCCCCATGCTGGATTCAGGAGGTATTATGGATTGTACAGCAAGCATATTGTCATTAAATTAAATTTTCAGAACATTCCCCAGCTCATCACAAATACCACAGAGAGTCATCATAATCGGTTCTCAACACATGTGTAATTGCCTTCAGCTGGTGTCTTTTACAGTTGACATTGTTCAGCAGTGATAAGGTGATTGGCGATTTCAATACACAGCTTGTTTCATAGCTGCCGTAATTGAAATATGGTATGTGTGAATGGAAGATTACATTAAGACCTAGGATAATCACCTGACATGAGAGTAATTGAGTCTACAATCTGCCACTGGGTCTCTCAGGGAGGCTGAAATGAAAAGAAGCCATTAGCAGACTACACCACTGCTGGCTGTGCCTCCGTGCCAGGCTGGCATTCCAGAGCGCGGGCGCCGCGCCACGCTGTCGAGGGCACCGTAAATGACAAGGAGAGAGGGCGAAGCCAAACACTGGAGGAGAAAAGTTGAGCTCACCTCCGCGGGGAGAGCCGGGCAGGTTCTAGAACAAATACCCGCGCTGCACGGAAGTCTCTGCCTGGCCGCGGCGTCTGTGAGCGTGGCAGACAGGGCTGGGCTGGCAGGGTTCTCCCTCCCTCCCTGGCCTCTCATTTCCTTCCCTCCATCTCCCCGGTCTCCTGTCTCTGCCTGTGTCTGTCTCCGTCTCCTCCTCTCTCTCATTTTCTCCCCCATCTCTCTCTGTCCCTCTTCCCTCTGTGCCCTTCCTCCCCCGTGCCCTTCCTCCCCCGTGCCCTTCCTCCCCCGTGCCCTTCCTCCCCCGTGCCCTTCCTCCCTTTGTGCCCTTCCTCCCCCGTGCCCTTCCTCCCTCGTGCCCTTCCTCCCCCGTGCCCTTCCCCCCGTGTCCTTCCTCCCCCGTGCCCTTCCTCCCTTTGTGCCCTTCCTCCCTTTGTGCCCTTCCTCCCCCGTACCCTTCCTCCCCCGTGCCCTTCCTCCCCCACCCAACTCCTCTTCATCCTTTTGTCTCTGTCTGTCTGTCTCCCCCTCCTTCTGCCCCAGGGACCCTGCCTCATCCTCCCACTGCCCCGGGAGGTGCTGAGAGCCCCACCTGAACACTGTGAGCCAACAAAATCCCCGCCCCAGAGTCACCGGGAGCTTCCCACGCAAAGTCCACTCGTAGAGAGTGGAAGCCAAATTCCACTGTTCCCAGATCTGGAGGCAAAAACCGCGTTTTCCACCCAGGGCTGGCGTCACTGCCTTCTGGTGGACGCACGGCTGCCAGCCTGGCTCCACTGCACGGCGGGAATGTGATGCAACACACCTATCACCCCACGCTCAGAGTGCCCGAGGCACAAAGACCTGCTCACAATAACCAGATCAAAGCAAACACCTGCAAGGATTCTTACTATTTCCAGTTCACCCTCAGTCAGCAGAGAGAGGCTACTGTTCGTTGGCTCAGACCGTTCAGTTCTGCCTTAGTTACTCCAAAGACAAAAGAAAGTGACTTCCCCTTTCCCTTCTCACAGGAGCATGACTTTGAGTCCACCCACAGGTTCCGAGTTAACCACGACCAATCAGGGCATCCCACACTGCTGGGCTTGGAGATCAGAAGGGGAACTGGCCACAGCTGGCCACGCTGAGGTTTTATGATGGCCTTGGGGTTACACCATTCCTGCTAGCAGAGCGTGGACGCCCCGAGGACTCAGACCTGGACTCGTGCCCCTGGCCGGCTAGTTATTAGCCGTGTGCTACTCAGTAGACCCATCCCCCCCAAGGCTGTTTCTTCAACTCCAAAAATGGAGAGCGTCTCGCCTGCCTTGTCTTCCTCCCACATGTGGAGTGAAGGACAGTTTGTGAAATCCCCCATGAAACTGCACAGCGGCGTGAGTCCAGGGTGCTCGCATTACAGTGTTGTGGTAACTGTGTTTCACTTTGTACGTGTGCATGTTTCCTTAGACCGCTCTGTTCAAGCTCACTACCTGGCACAAAATCATAGGTAACCAAAGGGACTCCTTGTATTGATAAATACAGGGACGCTGACTGTGAGAGGCCCCTTCGGCCCTCCCATCAGCATGCAAGGTGGTCCTGGGGGATTCTTGACCTCGGAGACATGACTCGAGAGCCCCCATCGACCCAAGACGAAAGTATTGATGGGAGAAATCCCAGGGGGACTTGAAAAGCTGTTTCTCCTCCTGATATCAGAAGTCAACAGGGTTTTCCAGTAGCCTTTGTCATGTTGAAGATAGTAATATATCTGACCGTCCAAGCAGATTGAGTAACTCATTAACTCCGACCTCGTGTGGAATACGAGGCACTGTGGAAGCCCCTCAGAACACGTCCTCCGTAGCCCGGACTGAGGACGCTGGAGAAGCCGCCTTGGCTGCCACATTGGTGTTGATTGTGCATAACATGGACCATGACCCAGACAAATTCTGCATCCAGGAAGAAACATAAAAATAAAAGCTTGGGTTACTCCTCTTTTTTATGGAATTTTCTCTTCTGTATATCACTCTCTTAAGTGCATTCTTCAAAACTTGAAAGGCCCTAGTGTTTTTTCTGAGAAGCTGACAGTCACAACTTTAGTTTGTTTGACCATAAAGTAGCAAAGTTTTACAACATACAAAAAATACAGTAGTACTGTATGACACTGTCAATATCATTTATAGCACAATTTTACACACAGGCACGAGTGTCATAAAGAAGAAATAACTTCTATCAACTGCCCTAAGATGACTTATGTCATAAATAAGTTGGATTTCTGAAAGAGAACCAATAAAGTCCTAGCAAATACAATTTTTCCCACTAAATAATCACCCTGACCTCTTCCTGGTATATTAACCCCTAAAAAAAAATCCTGGTCCTGGGAAGAAACAGTAAAAGGAGTCCATTCTCGATAAGGTAGGCCTCAGTCTCTTTTCTCAAAGGGACTGGGAAAAACCAATGTCCACATGGGTCCCTCGTTAGAGACTTAAATGACAGAAGCTCATCAGAAGGGTGCTTTTTAATACTTTCCATAATTAGGCATCCACGAAACACTGAGCCAGCTGCATTTTCATCTCTTCTCCGCAAGCTGATGGACGTTCCTCAACCCTCACCCAGCCGAGTCCCTGTGTTCTCTTGTCCTGGTTCACAAAGACGCACACACAGGCACACGCGTGCAAGCACGTCAGCCTTCAGACCCCCTTTCCCTGCCCCGTTGCTGGGTGACTGAGAAGTCGCTTCCTCATGGACCCGGTCTGGCTGTCTAGTCATTGCATCGGACGGCAGGGTCTGGACCAGGCCATGAGCAGCCACCCCCTGACACCTGGGAGGCACCTGCCAGAGAAGAGGGGACCTGGAGCTCACCCATGCTCTCCCTGGATCCTCCAGTGCTTTGATGGTGAGTGGGTTGTCCACATGGATTCAGGCATAAAAATGTTAAGGAGTCATGCGGGCAGCGTTTCCCACAGAGCTCCTAAATCAATATAAACCATGACCATCCAGGCACCTTGCTCTTTCTGTAATTCTCCTATGAGAATCTGCTACCAGCACATGTGTGAGTTTGATGTCATATCTGAAGACGTATATAATGTGTCATATGGGAAATATTTGAAAACTCAATAATTATTAGAAAAATTGACAAAAACTTCCAAAACGAGTGATTGATACGCATTTCCTTACAAGGGAAACATAAAACCTCTTTCTTCACTTCAAGCTGTGTGAATGCAAAGTGGAGTCAAGGCGGCCAAATAGACACAACTCCCGTGCACAGCACCCAGCCAGAGGGACGCAGAAATCGGGAGATCTCCTAGCTCCAGCTGAGGTACCAGGTGCATTTCAAGGGCTCTGGTCGGACAGACGGTGAGCAAAGCCCAGGTAGGGCAGACCGAGGTGGGGGATGCTGACCGGCGAGAGTCGGAGGCTCCCCCTCTGGCACTCCAGTGCAGGTACAGCGCTTCCCCCAGAGCCTCAGCAATACACAGAACAGGGGATCTTTGCCAGTCAAGCACTGGGAATTACAAGCGCAGAGTTGAATAATAATCCAGGATGGTGTCCCAGATTGGCGCACAGATCTAAGCAAATGCATAAGCCCATAAGCCGGCCAGGAGAGCCTGCGGACCGAGCTATCGCCCCCTCCCCCTGCCCAGAGAGAGAGGGAGCTGAAAGCGGGGAGACACACGGTGAGGCTGGGTGGGTCCCTACACTCCCTCACAAACCCCAAAGGGCTGAAGCACTAACTCTAGTGGGTACACAGCCAGTACCTCAGTCTGAGCTGAACCCTGCATGATCCAGCCCTGTGGAGGAAAGACACAACCCACCATTAAAGAGGTGGGACTAGGCTTCATGTTTTAACAAAAACACAGGAAGCCTACACAGCAACGTGACGGTGTTCTTGACCACCCAGCCACTCCTCCAGGCCAGTGGAAGAGACAGGCATAACCTCCCAGTGTAAACAAAAAAGACACAGGAAGCTTCCCTAGTAACCTGAAGGCATCTCTAGAAACCCAGTAGCGCCTCGACAGGCAGACAAGCGACCTCATCAACAGCTCCCTGAAACCACAGCCAGGTAAATCCTCGAAGATGGGAAAAAAACAGCACAAAAAAAGATGAAACCATCAAACACCAGAACACCTCTTCTCCTTCAAGGGATCACAACTCCTCAACAACACGAGAACACAACATAACCTAGAAAGAGTATGAGGCATTGACAGAAACAGGCTCCAGAAAGTGAATAAAAACAAACTTTTCAGAGCTAAAGGAACACGTTCTAACTCAATGCAAAGAAACCAAAAACCTTGAAAAAGGTAGACGGAATGCTAACTAGAATAACCAGGTTAGAGAAGAACATAAATGGCTTGATGGAGCTGAAAAACACAGCACAAGAACCACGTGAAGCAAATACATGTTTTAATAGCCGAATCAATTAAGCAGAAGAAAGGATATCAGAGACTGAAGATCAACTCAATGAAATAAAAAAGGAAGGCAAGACAAGAGAAAAAAGAGTGAAAATAAATGAACAAAGCCTCCAAGAAATATGGGATTATGTGAAAAGACCTACTACGCTTGATTGGTGTACCTCAATATGACGGGGAGAATGAATTCAAGCTGGAAAACATGCTCCAGGATATTATCCAGAAGAACTTCCCCAGCCTAGCAAGGCAATCCAACATTCAAATCCAAGAAATACAGGGAACTCCACAAAGATATTCCTCAAGAAGAGCAACCCCAAGGCACACAACTGTCAGATTCACCTGGGTTGAAATGAAGGAAAAAATGCTAAGGGCAGCCAGAGAGAAATGTCAGGTCACCCACAGAGGGAAGCCCATCAGACTCGCAGCAGATCTCTCAGCAGAAACCCTATAAGCCAGAAGAGAGTGGGGGCCAATATTCAACGTCCTTAAAGAAAAGAACTTTCAACCCAGAATCTCATATCCAGCCAAACTAAGCTTTATAAGTCAAGGAGAGATAAAATCCTTTATGGACAAGCAATTACTGAGAGATTTTGTCACCACCAGACCTGCCCTACGAGAACTCCTGAAAGAAACACTAAGCACAGAAAGGAACAAGTACCAGCCACTGCAAAAGCACACCAAATGGCAAAGACCAAAAATGCAATGAAGAAAATGAGTCAACTAATGGGAAAGAAAAACAGCCAGTAACAACAAAATGGCAGGATGAAATTCACACATAACAATATTAACATTGAATGTAAACAGCCTAAATGCCCCAATCAAAAAACACAGACTGGCAAACTGGATAAAAAGTCAGAACCCATCAGTGTGCTGTATTCAGGAAACCCATCTCACATACAAAGACACACTTTGACTAAAATAAAGGGATGGAAGAAGATTTACCAAGTAAATGGAGAACAAAAAAAAGCAGGGGTTGCAATCCTAGTGTCTGCTATAATGGACTTCAAACCAACAAAGATCAAAAGAGACAAAGAAGGGCATTACATAATGGTAAAGGACCAATGCAACCAGAAGAGCTAACGATCCTAAATATATACACACCCAATACAGGAGCACCCAGATACATAAGGCAAATTCTTAACAATCTAAAATGAGATATAGACTCCCAAACTATAATAGTGGGAGACTTCAACACTGCATTGTCAATATTAGACAGATCAACGAGACAGAAAATTAACAAGGATATCCAGGACATGAATGCAGTGCTGGACCAAGTAGACCTAACAGACATATACAGAACGCTCCACCCCAAATCCACAGAATACACATTTTTCTCAGCACCACATTGCACTTACTCCAAAATTGACCACATAATTGGAAGCAAATCACTCCTCAGCAGATGCAAAAGAACAGAAATCATTAACAAACAGTCTAACAGACCACGGTGCAATCAGATTAGAACTTAGGATTAAGAAACACACTCAGATCTCCACAACCACTTGGAAACTGAACAACTTGCTTCTGAGTGTAGACTGGACAATGAAATGAAGGCAGAAATAAAGATATTCTTTAAAACCAATCAGAATGAAGACACAACTTACCAGAATCTCTGGGACACCTTCAAAGCAGTGTAAAGAGGGAAATTTATAGCAATAAATGCCCACATGAGAAACAAGGAGAGATTTAAAATTGACACCCTAGCATCAAAATTGAAAGAGCTAGAGGATAAAGATCAAAAAAATTCAAAAGCTATCAGAAGACAAGAAATAACTAAAATCAGAGCTGAATTGAAGTAGATAGAGACACAAAAATTGAAGGAGATAGAGACACAAAAAACACTTCAAAAAATCAATAAATCCAGGAGCTCGTTTTTTGAAAAGATCAACAACATAGACAGACTGCTAGCCAGACTAATAAAAAAGAAAAGAGAGAAGAATCAAATAGATGCAATAAAGAAAGATAAAGGGGATATCACCACTGATCTCACAGAAATACAAACTACCATCAGATTACTACAAACAGCTCTATGCACATAAACCAGTAAACCACGAAGAAATGGATAAATTTCTGGACGCTTGTACTCTACCAAGACTAAACCAGGAGAAAGTTGAAACCCTGAGTAGACCAATAACTAGGCTGAAGTTGAGGCAACAATCAATAGCCTACCAACCAAAAAAATTCCAGGTCCAGATGAGTTCACAGACAAATTCTACCAGATGTACAAAGAGGAGCTGGTTCCATTCCTTCTAAAACTATATCAAACAATACAAAAAGAGATTTTTGCATCGATGTTCATGGATATTGGCCTGAAGTTTTCTTTTTCAGTTGAGTCTCTGCCTGGTTTTGGTATCAGGATGATGTTGGTCTCAGAAAATGAGTTAGTATTGTTTGATATATTTGCAGATGATATGATTGTATATTTAGAAGACCCCATCGTCTCAGCCCCAAATCTTCTCAAATGGATAAGCAACTTCAGCAAAGTCTCAGGATACAAAATCAATGTGCAGAAATCACAAGCATTCCTATATACCAATAACAGACAAACAGAGAGCCAAATCATGAGCAAATTCCCATTCACAATTGCTACAAAGAGAATAAAATACCTAGGAATACAACTAACAAAAGATGTAAAGGACTTCTTCAAGGAGAACTACAAACCACTGCTCAACAAAATAAGAGAGGGCACAAACAGATGAAAAACATTCCAAGCTCATTGTTAGGAAGAACGAATATCATGAAAATGGCTATACTGCCCGTAGTTTACAGATTCAACGCTATCCCCATCAAGCTACCAATGACCTTTTTCACAGAACTGGAAAAAAATACTTTAAATTTCATATGGAATCACAAGAGAGCCCACATAGCCAAGACAATCCTAAGCAGAAAGAACAAAGCCGGAAGCATCACACTGCTGGACTTCAAACTATACTACAAGACTACAGTAATCAAAACAGCATGGTACTGGTACCAAAACAGAGACATAGACCAATGGAAGAGAACAGAGGCCTCAGAAGCAACACCATACATCTACAACCATCTGACCTTTGACAAACCTGACAAAAACAAGCAATGGGGAAAGGATTCCCTGTTTAAGAAATGGTGTTGGGAAAACTAACTAGCAATGTGCAGAAAGCAGAAACTGTCATCTTACACTAAAATTAACTCCAGATGGATTAAAGATTTAAACATAAAACCTAACAGCATAAAAACACTAGAAGAAAACCTGGACAAAACCATTCAGGACATAGGCATAGGCAAGGACTTCATGACTAAAACACCAAAAGCAATGGCAACAAAAGCCAAAATAGACAAAGGGGATCTAATTAAAATTCAGAGCTTCTGTACAGAAAAAAAAAAAAAAAAAAAACATCATTAGAGCGAACCGGCAACCAACGGAATGGGAAAAAATTTTCACGGTCTACCCGTCTGACAAAGGGCTAATATCCAGAATCTATAAAGAACTAAAACAAATATACAAGAAAAAAACCCATTCAAAAGTGGGCGAAGGATATGGACAGATACTTTTAAAAAGAAGACATACATGAGGCCAACAAACATATGAAAAATGCTCATCATCACTGGTCATCAGAGAAATGCAAATCGAAACTTACATTGAGATACCATCTCACACCAGTTAGAATGGCGATCATCAAAAAATCTGGAGACAACAGATGCTGGAGAGGATGTGGAGAAATAGGAACACTTTTACACTGCTGGTGGGAGTGTAAATTAGTTCAACCATTGTGGAAGACAGTGTGGCGATGCCTCAAGGACCTAGAAATAGAAATTCCATTTGACCCAGCAATCCCATTATAAGATATATACCCAAAAAACTATAATAAATCATTCTACTGTAAAGACACGTGCACATTTATGTTCATTGCAGCCCTGTATACAATAGCAAAGACCTGGAACCAACCCAAATGCCCATTGATGATAGACTGGACAAAGAAAATGTGGCACATATATACCATGGAATACTAAACAACCATAAAAAATGATGAGTTCGAGTCCTTTGTAGGGACTTGGATGAATCTGGAAACCATCATTCTCAGCAAACTGACACAAGAACAGAAAACCAAACACCACATGTTCTCACTCATAGGTGGGTGTTAAACAATGAGAACACATGGGCTCAGGGAGAGGAGCATCACACACTGGGGGCAGTTGAGGGGGGCTAGGGGAGGGGCAGCACAGGTTGGGGAAGGTGGGGAAGGTGGGGAGGGATAACATGGGGAGAAATGCTGGATATAGTCAAAGGGGATAGAGGCAGCAAACCACCTAGTTATGTATGCACCTATGCAACAACCCTGATGACCTGCACATGTACCCCAGACCCTAAAGTAAAATTTAAAAAAAGAGATGTGTGAATGCATATTAATTTCTTAATTTAATAAATTAAGAAGTTATCAATAAACAGACAACCTACAGAAAGAGAGAAAATATTTGCAAACTATGCATCTGACAAATGTCTAATGTCCAGAATCTATGAGGAACATAAGCAAAAAGCAAACAACTACAATCAAAAAATGGGCAAAGGACATGAACACACCAAGATACATACACGGCCAGTAAGCATATAAAAAAAAGCTCAGTCTCCCTAATCATTAGAGAAGTGCGAATCAAAACCACAGTGACATACCTTCTCACACCAGTCAGAATGGCTATTACTACAAGGTCAAAAAGTAACAGATGCTGGCAAGATTACAGAGAAAAGGGAACACATACGTTCATATGTCTTCTTCATTTTGAGTTCGACCCAGCCATTCCATTACTGGGCATATACCCAAAGGAATATAAACTTTTCTGCCACAAAGACACATGCACACGTATGTTCATCGCAGCCCTATTCACAAGAGGAAAGACACGGAATCAACCTACATGCCCATCAATGGTGCACTGGATAAAGAAAATGTGGTACAATACACCATGGAATACTATGCAGCCATAAACAATGAGCTCATGGCCTTTGCAGCAACATGGATAAAGCCAGAGGCCATTATCCTAAGCGAATCAACACAGGAACAGAAAACCATGTGCCACATGTTCTGACTTATCAGTGGGAGTTAGACGTTGAGTACACATGGACACAGAGAAGGGAACAACAGACACAAGGGCCTGTTTGAGGGAGACAGGCAAAGAAGGGTGAGGACTGAAAAACTACCTGTCAGGTGTTATACTAATTACCTGAGTGACTGAACTCTCTGTACACCAAATCCCCGCAACACGCAATTTAGCCATGGAACAAACCTGCAGCTGTGCCCCTGAACCTAAAATAAAAGAAAGAGAAAAAGAGAAAATTAATTTGACTGATGCTTAGAACCAGAATTTTTTAAGAAAGAAGAAAATAAATTAAATTTTGTAATTTAAGACCTATGGATATCATGTATTTCTATTGTCCTGGTCTGGACAAGTGTGGGAGAGTCAGGTTTAAAGACAATCGCGTTTCTAAGTCAGTTATATTTTGTATTTTGTTTTTTAATTTATTTTATGTTTGATTTTATAATAACTACTTTTGTTAGACTTATTTATTACTAAAAGTGATGTGTCTGTTTCATGAAACATAGAGCTTGAACCGGAGCCCAGGAACGCACGCGGACGTCTTGCATCTGCCTCCAACTTGCTGCATTTCATCTTCACCCACAATAACAAACGTGAGAATAAAAGCGAACTAAGGGTCACAGAGGTAAGGATGTAAAGGTGGTGAGTATATTTTTTTTTTATTTACCAGCTCAGTTTACTTCTTATATCACTTTTTAGTTCAAATTTATAAATCTTGAGAGAAGAGCATCTTGGAGTTTTACTTCGGGCTCTCCTGCCTTATGAGGAAACGCTTCAAAGGCATACGTCTTCCATCATAACTCCTGAATTCCGAGGATGCAGACGGAACTTCAGTCATGTTGGGGGATTGTGATTTTTAAAGTTTCTTGTAACATTGTGAGATATTCACCAACAGGGTTGGAAAACATATTTCATGTTAAATCTAAAATCACGGCTTTTGTTCTCAGCACTTGGCCTACATTTGAAAACATGAAAACCGCCCTGCTGAACAGAGCCCACTGGATATCCTCAGGCAGGACGCCGAGGGTCACTCAGTGCCTGTCACCTCTTCATCCTTCCTGTTCACACTGGGCACGCAGGAAATGGCTACCAAATAAACACAGGAACTGGGATAAAACTCTTACTTGAAATTAATCTTTTTGTTTCTCTTACTTGAAATATCATTTTTAGCATTGAGAAAACGTAGCAACTTCAGTATGAAAAATAAAATGCTAAACTTACCAGGCCTGTGTATCACTCTGGTAGGTTAGCAATTTAAATATTGCACATAAATGCAGCAATGAATGTGCCACTCTGCTTTGAAAGTACGGGCATTTGTGATGGCTGGTTTTGTCTGTGAAGGAGAGGACGAGCACATTTTGGCAAAGCTTCCTTAAGTTTCCTGCTGTGGGTTTGCCTTGGCACCTCAAAGCAAACCTTACATCTTTTCCTGCTTATTTAGCTGTGTGTGAAAGGGAGCACCAAAGCATGACATCTCCCAGCAGAAAGGACCGTGTGATTGCGATGAGGGAATATATTTTTCTTGGATCTGCATTTGTGTACCCAGTTAATTTTGTGATTTATTTATTTACTTATTTTGCAAAGCAAAGGCAACCAGAAACCATATTCTCATCCTGTTGAATTGTAAAGATTTCACATAATTTTTTTTTTTTTTTTGGAGACTGAGTCTTGCTTTTGTCACCCAGCCTGGAGTGCAGTGGCGCAATCTCGGCTCGCTGCAACCTCTGCCTTCTGGGTTCAAGCTATTCTTCTGCCTCAGCCTCCCAAGTAGCTGGGATTACAGGTGTACACAACCACACCTGACTAATTTTTGTATTTTTAGTAGAGATGGGGTTTCACCATGTGGGCCAGGCTGGTCTCGAACTCCTGGCCTCACGTGATCCACCCACCTCGGCCTCCCAAAGTGCTAGGATTACAGATATAAGCCACTGAACCAAGCCAACATTTCACGTAATTTAAGTCATCAAATTAAGGTGAAGAAAGCCACTCCCAGATTCTTCTCTGGACAGTATTGTCAAACTGCAATGACTGCAGTGTGAGAGTGTCGTCACAGCAGCGATGAGAGCAGTGGTGTGAGCATATTCACAGCCGTGACGTGAGCCGTGACACGAGGGTCCTCACGGCAGAGATGACGGCAGTGGCCTGCCTGTCTTCATACCAGCCTGCTGCTCACGTGCTTGCTGCAGCATCAGCTGCTGAAATGATTGTCCATCCTGTCTGTCATGTGATGCCTTGCTTTGAAGTGTCAAATTCACACTGTGTCCTCATGCTTTTTCCCTCTGGCATTACACAATTCTGCACGTACCGAAAAGACCTGCATGCCTCTTGCTATGCTCACACAGTTTGCTCCAACTTTATCATACATTGTCAGATTACACAGAAATCGGTGTGTAGTACTTCGCGGTCTAAAAAAATGATTAACAACTTGGAGGACATTTATTCCCATCAAAAGTAAACCTCCTTGACTAGAAAAAAGAAAAGAAACGGATTGTTCTTTGATGTCTCCAGGTGACTTTGAGCATTTTCAGCCCAGGACTTTCATCTGCTGCCCAGGCTGAATCAGATGTGGACTTCCACTAGCCACCACATGGATGTAAGGTAACGCGAGGATGCTCCCGTGACGAACCTCATACGTGCTGGATAAAGCAGCAGCAACACACTCTTCCATAAGCAATGCCATGTGCATGAAACAGGGCGAGTGTCGGGAAATGAACCGGCTGCTGAAACCCTGCACAGGGAGCTTGCGAGTTAGCTCTGCACCCGTCCTGGCGGAGGGAATGAGCAGTTGTCCAGAGAAGCTGGGAGATGCTGACCTGAGCACTCCTGAGTTAAGGAAGTGGAACTGGGGTCCCGAAGGGACCAGAAATAAAACTTCCCTGTTTAACACGGGGAGAGAACATTTGGGGGATTTATAACCACAGTTTGAACAACACATAGCTTTGGGGGTCAAGCTTGTAACATACGTAGTCTGAAACTCCCCACCCCATGTTACTGTGTCGACAGAGATCATGGTGCCTGGCTGATTCAAGGATCTGAGCATTTGGAGAGACTCTGAACTCAAACCACACACATGACCCGCAGCTCATATGTCACAGAAGAAGGGCTGATTGCCAAATACCGTGAGGCTCTGCAGGAAGCAGTCTAGGAAGAGTGAAGTCAGCTGACTCAGTCAGGGGAAAGGTTGCAGTCTCGTCCCCAACAACCCGTAAGAACAGATAGAAATGAAGAAGACACATGAACGTTAAGGAAATAGCAGTAGTGAATATTTCCAGGGAGGAGTTTGAGGCCAGCCCTACAAGAAGGAACAGCTGAGAAGACCCAGTGACTGCCACCCTCGGGCCAGGACAAAAGGAAGAGGGTGGGGTCATCAGAGCCTGGGAGTTTGGAGGAAAGACTGCATGGAGCCAGCCTCAGGCCCGCGTGCTGCCCACCACTGCTGGGCCCATGTGGGAGTGCGTGGGCCTGGCCTGAGAAGGCTGGGAGGGCTGGAGGCTGGGCCAGCGGCTGGACCCACCTGGAAGCCACAGCTTGCAGACGGAGGAGCACACCCACCCCTCCTGGGGCTCCACAATCTCTCTAGGGCTCCTGCTGGAAGCCTTCGGCCACAGAAGATGTCACTTTCAACTCTAACATCCCAGAGTAGAATATAAAGCGTGGCTTAGAGCTGAGAAACCACAGATGAGCGTCTCACACATTGTGAATGAGACATTGGGAAATGAGGTAGAATGAAAATGCCAATCAACAAAGCACGTGACTTCTAGAAAAGGAGATGACAAGTCCCCCAGAAGAGGCACTACTGAAAACAAGACGAAGGGGAGAATTTACTTCGAAATGATGACAAACAGCAAATCCTCCATCACAAGCAGGACAAACAAAATTAAGTCTACTTTCAGGCATGCCTGTCACATGGATGCCGCAGAACTCCAGAGACAGACGAGGTCCTCAAAAGCAGCATGAGAGCAAAGATGGTTTCCAGCAAGGAAACGGCATTTAGCAGACACCCTGAAAGCAGAAGCTACAGCAGGAGACGGGTTGTCAGTATTTCCAAAATGGTCAGGAAAATTCACCTCATGCCTGGAAGAGGCCACTCAGCTAAATTATTAACAGGTGAGGGTGAAAAATCCTGTTTGCAGGACACAGTGACAACCGTGTAAGTAGCTGAGACTCCCGAAGCACTCCACATGCACGGATTCTGCTCTGGGTACTGACACGGAGCACACCTTCCATTCACAGGAAAGGGACCACGCTCCTCCCCACTTTACAGATGGCAAAATCTAAGTCCAAAACCTTAAATAATTTTCCAAAGTATATGGCAGGACTAAGATGTTTACTCCTAACACACAATGACTAGATCCACCAAAGGATTTATCAGGGAGAAGAAAACTGATTCCAGAGAGATATAATAGGATGATAAAGAAAGGAATCATGTGAGCTCATCTTGGTAAGCTCTAACGGCATGAAACAATGTTGGTAACAATGATGGTGACGGTTTCCAGATTATAAACACAGGTAGACTCAAGTACTAGACAATAAGACTTAGGAGGAGAGCATGATCAGAATTAAAGAATTTGGAGGGTAAGTATTGACAGATGAGGTAGAGCCATGCTTATATTTAAACCTGGTTGGGTCAAGAATATTTTTAAATATTTAAGGTAAACCAGTAGACAAAGATATAAGGCATAACTACATTATACATGGAACAGTAGGCAAGAAATTCTAATTATGTAAAAAGCTTGTGAGCTATTTCAATATTACACAATAGATCTCAATATTAAAAATGGTTGCCATTGAATGATGAATGGAACCCTTCACTAGGAAGATATGATCATCCTGCTTTCCTTTACCTTGTAACAGCTTCTAATATATAAAGAAAAGTAATAGACACAAAGAACCACTGAAGCCTCTATACTCACAGTAGTATAATTTATCACTCTTTTGTTGATAAGTGATAGGTGTAATAGACCCAAAAAATGGTATATCTAGAGGAGACGTCAACAGAACATTCATCAGACTTGATTTCATGGACATGCCTAAAGCATTGTACTCAACAACTGAAAAAATGCACAATCTTTTCAGGCATACATAGAATATTTATAAAATTGATTATGTACTAGGCCAAAGAACTGATAAAATACAAAGCACAACCTACCAAATAATCTAATAAATCAAAATTTTTAAATGGCATTTATTTGGAAATTTAAAATTCACTTCTAAGTAACTTAGAAGTACCACACCAATGATAAAGATCATGGTAGAAATTAGAAAACATTTGGAATAGAATGATAGTGAACATTCAACCAAAACTTTTTATATGTACCTAAAGCAGCGCTGAAAGGGAAACATAGCCGTGAAAGTTTAGATTCGCAGACTGCAGCCCGTGTGCAACTCACGCCATAGAAACCTCGTCACAGGAGAAACAAAGGCAAAGAAAGTGGGAGGTAAGCGACACCGTAGCTCAGAGTGAAGCTCAGTGACATGGAGAACATATGAGCATCAAGAAAGATAAATTTATTCTTTGCATCATTAAATTATCACACATAGTAAAAGTTTGATCAAAGAAGAACAGAAAGCATAGAAAAACCAACACTAGGTATGAAAAGAAATACACACACACACACGGACAGCAGAGGCTCAGTCCATTATAAGAGAATAAAACACACGCTTGTATGTCAAGAAATCTGAAAGTTTAGATTAAAAAGGCGATACCCAATGAATCTATAACTTCCTACAGTTAAGAACAATTATAAAATTTAATTGGATGTAAAAATCATTACAAAAATAAAATAGTCTATTAAAAATCTATCACCAAACAGCAACAAAACAAACACACGCAGCAAAAACAGCCAGCTACTCACAAAGTTTCACAGAGAACGTCCACCGAGCATTCAAGACACAGATTTTACACACCTGCGTCGTTTCTGCCAGAGAACGGGAACGGGGCACTCTTTCCCTCATTTTATACAGTCAACGTAACCTTCATGCCAAACTCATACAAAGGCAGGATGACAGAGGGAGACCACAGGCCAATATTGATTAATAAACATAGACAGAAACATCCTAATTAAAATATCAATAAATCCAGCTTTTTTCTACTAAAAAGTTACATCACGACCAAGTTAGGTTCATTCCAGAGATGCAAGAATGGCTTACTATAAAAGAATCTATTCATAAATTAAAAGAGAAAAAAATCTAAAATTACCTATTGAGTTATAAAAAATTTGCTAAAATTCAAACTTCGATCAAATTAATCATGCAAAAAATAATGAAATTTATAGAACCAGAAGAAACATCCTCAGCCTAATAAACGTTAACTACCAAAATTGGTTAACTGCCCTATACCAAGATTGCCATAGGGTTTTGGTAGTTAACATTTATTAGTTAATAAATGTAATTAGTTAGTTGCAAAATATTTTCCGCATCCTCTTTAAAATCATACAAAATGAGATTGTTCATTGCTACGACCTCAGTGTGTACTGGAGAAGTAAATGTGTTTACCAAGTAAAACAAATGAAAGGGTTATGAATTGGAAAGACTGAAAAACAATGTGTTATTTTGAGGTGATAGGACACTCTAGGGTCAAGAGATTCTGCAAATAAGTTATTAGAAATAAGTCAGGTGCAGTGACTCATGCCTGTAATCCCAGCATTTTCGGAGGAGGCTGAGGTGAGCAGATCACTTGGGTCCAGGAGTTCAAGTCCTGCCTGGGCAACATAGTGAGATTCCCATCTCTAAAACAACAACAAGAAAAGAAAAGTTAACCCGGCATGGTGGCATACGTCTGCAGTCTGCAGTCCCAGGTACTCAGCGGTGCTGAGTCAGGAGGATCGCTTTAGCCTAGGACGTCGAGGCTGCGGTGAGCTGTGATCACACCACTGAACTCCAGCCTGGGCAACAAAGCAAGACCCTGTCTCACATTTTTCAAAAATAAATGAATTAATAATAAGGCTGTTCTGGAACTGTAGTGCCATAAACCATCTACAGACAATTAAGAGGTCAACTTTAAAAGTCTAATTTACAGTAACATTATAATTATGAAGTAACTAAGAATAAATCAAAGTGTTTTTTTTAAGTGAAACATTATTTGAAATACTACAATATCTGAACAAATGAAGGGGTGCACGATGCGTCTTCACAGTGCTATATAGTGTATGGACATGAGCTGCAACCTTGAAAAGGATTCAGCAATGTTCACTGCAGGCACATCATGTCCTAGTGTTCCAGGTGACCAAAGTGCAGCTACAATCTATATGTCTTAGAAAAAATACCCCACATGTGCAAAAGCCACCCCCACAAAATTATTCATAACAGCATTATTTGCAATTAATTTTTAAGTACATTTCTATCAAAAGCAGAATCAAACAATGCTGTTGGATTTATAGGATGAAATGGTACATAGGATTACAAACCAGTGAGTTCCAGCGCTACCCACATTGACCTGGACAAATGTCAGAAGTACCGTAAAAACAGAAAGTGGGTGAACCAATCACATTTATAAAAAATTTGCAAACACATAAAATCTTACCACATCATTAAGGGATATACAGATGCGTAGTACAAAATTTACACTGTGGTTGGGACTGAGAATCAACGAAGTTCAGGAGCAGCTACTCCAGGGCGGAAGAATTGAAATTGAGGATGGGAACACGCAGAGATGCGTAATTGTCTGCTTTATTATTGAAAACTAACAATAAAGATGGAAAGGAAAATCTCACAAGAAAGCAGAGCAGAATACTATATTTAACAAAGCTGGCGTTGATTATATGTGTCCTATTATTTGCTATACTGTTATGCAAACTTGAAACACTGTTTACCAAGGAGAAGAAAGGAAGGGAATGGAGATCAGGGAAAGGAGGGGCCGTGGGGGGGCAGAGATGAGACTGAAGAGATAGGGTCAGGAACCAGCTGGTACAGTGACCCCAGCACGTCGCTCAGAAAAGAGCGTTGTATGCTACAGTTGAGCCATTGCTGAGGACCTCTACGTCATACTGACTTGGGTTGCTTTTTTATTTGCTTCGTCATTTTCTTTTACTTTACATCCATAAAGAGCGGAGGCTTCTTTGAGGAGAGAGCATTCATTTAGACTAGGCATCCTTTATTCAACCAATATTCAGTGTGCGGCTGTGTGGCAGGAGCTGGTCTGGCCAGTCAGTTCAGGGCTGAGCAAGGAGACCAGAGTCCCCACCAGCAAGGAAGCTCCGCGATAGACAGCAAAACTGTGGTTTCACAAGTCAGCTGCAGAGAGGGTTGGGGACGTGCAGCCATCTGATTGGGGTGACGCTACTCAGAACACTGTGTGGGCGGCCGGGAAAGACTTATCCAAGGAGCTGATACTTGGCCTTGAGCTGTAGATAAGAATCAGCCATAAGATGTTACTAGGGAAGATCATCCAAGCCAAAGAAAAGGAGAATGCCAGCCCCTTGAGAGGACGTGAGCTGGAGCCAGGAAGGCTCCCCAGGAGCAAGCAGAGAAGAGCGTCACGGGAGAGGGGCCAGGAGGCGAGTGAAGAGCTGACGGGGGCCAGGAGCCACCGTGAGGAGTGCCACCTGAGCTGTCACAGTCGTGGGCGGCCTTGGAGGTCTTCACAGTTGAGAAAGCGTTCCATAGGTAGAGACAGGAGAAGAGAAAGGACCAGACAATGAGAATGGCGGGACCCCGGTGGGGAGCTGGCCAGAGCCCGTGGTCCTGTTTGACTGGAGCCTTGGCAGGGAGCGGAGATGCAGAGAAAAGGCATTTGCAAGACAGGCGGGGTCCAGACATAATGTGCCATGACGAACACGCTTAATTTAAAATGTAATACAAAAACAGGATTCAACTTTGATTAGGTGGATTCATTGAGCTGTTTTTGAAAATCTTAGACAATTTTAATTCTGGAGGGAATTGCACAACCACCTCATTTTTCAGATGGAGAAACAAGGGCATAAAGAGAGCAGTGATCCACACACACAGATGATTTCGGACCGGTGAGGGAGATTCCAACACACGCAGTCACCACGCACCCTGCACTCGCTCCCTCTGGGCACTGTTCTGTCTTCACCTCTGTTAAGCAGCTCGGGCCTCACAGCAACTGGAGAAGGAGACACTGCTTTTCTTTACCTTTTTTGCAGATGGGAAAACTCAGGTCCCAGAAGACTTGGTCAAAGTCTCCTCGCTGGCGAGTGACACGCCCAGGTAGATGGGAGACGCTTAGCTGTTAGCCTTTTCACACGAGTGATTTCCTTCTTCTTTTATGAACATAAATACCTTAGGATGAATTTTCAGGAGCAAAGACTCTGAGTCTAAAAGGCCAAAATAATGTATTTACTTGATCAGTTCATCAAACGTCCCACTTAAATTAAGAATCAAACACTGTTTGGCATTGTGCAGTCTAACAAAAAAACAGACTGAAGTTTCACTGGTTGTGAAAGTGACATAGACAGAGCCTGGCACACACAGAGAAAAGCGTTCACATAGAATTCACCCTCAGCACCATCTGGGAAACCTCAGTGAGATTTATTTCCGAGTTATAAAAAGATACAGGAGCATAACGGATCTCCGCCAAACTCAGAAAATGAGCTTTGCTTTCACAGTCTCTCTCCCACTTGGGGTCCACCTCCATATCAGGGCACATTCTTTATTCTTGCAGGACCTTCCAGTACCATTTACCAGGCAGCCTCAGCAACAGCTGCTGGGAGAAGGGTCTTCCCGTCCTTAAGCAAGGATGCTTCCTGAACATCGCCTCAGCCAACAGGCTGATCCTCGTGGGGTCCACTGTGGCCACACCCCATGCCAGCCTCCCAAGGCACAGCTAACAGTATGCAGCTGTTCTCCTGACCCCCTGAACAGCAGATATAGCCTAGAGGGCATTATAAGAAAACGTGTGTGTGCCTCTGCTTTTGACAAAAGAGGGCAAGGATCTGTCTACTTTCCAGTCCACCAGCAGTTGCATCTTGCTGGGTGACTTCTAATCTGGAGACAACCAAGTCATTTCAGAAATCCGAATGTGACCCTGTGACAGCTGGAGCAACCGTGTGTGACCCGGGTAAATCAGGTGTACGGTATGCCAGCGAGAATGGGTGGCTGCAAAACTGCTTGCATGTTTAAATTATTTATCAGTAGTAGTGATAAAGTAAATAATAATACTAATAATGTTGTGTTAGCCGGAGAAACAAAGGCAAGGGATATAACACGTGGGGTCCTCTGCCACGGTGCAAATCACTGCAAGAGAAAAAGGAAGGAGGGGTTGCTCAGGAGGCAAAAAGGATGCTGGCACTCAGGGTCGGAGAGCTGCCTGCACCTGCTGCTGGAGACACGGCCACACTCAGCTCTCCGTCCCCAGGGCGGGGTAGCTTCCAACCGCCGGGCCAGTAAAACGATGGTGCTGACTCTGCCACCAAACCGTCTCTGTCTGGGTGCCTGACACTCCAGCTGCGGCCAAGCCCACCGCCAGCACCTGTCCACAAGGTGGCAGCAGAGCAGGAGGCTTCTCCCCTCCCACCTTTCGATCTTCCTATTGGCAGATCCCAACAAGGACCAACTGGCGAGTGAGCCAGTGGTGGGAAGTGCCCCCCCACCCGGGTGATGGGAAGTGCCGCCCCCTCCGGGTGACGGGAAGTGCCCCCCCATCCGGGTGATGGGAAGTGTGCCCCCAACCCGGGTGACGGGAAGTGCCCCCCAACCCAGGTGACAGGAAGTGCCACCCCCTCTGGGTGACGGGAAGTGCGCCCCCATCCGGGTGATGGGAAGTGCCCCCCCCACCCGGGTGACGGGAAGTGCCGCTCCCTCCAGGTGACGGGAAGTGCCCCCCCATCCGGGTGACGGGAAGTACCGCCCCATCCGGGTGACGGGAAGTGCGCCCCCCACCCGGGTGACGGGAAGTGCCCTCCCACCCGGGTGACGGGAAGTGCCACCCCCTCCAGGTGACGGGAAGTGCGCCCCCCACCCGGGTGACGGGAAGTGCCCCCCCACCCGGGTGACGGGAAGTGCCGCTCCCTCCAGGTGACGGGAAGTGCCCCCCCATCCGGGTGACGGGAAGTACTGCCCCATCTGGGTGACGGGAGGTGCGCCCCCCCACCCGGGTGACGGGAAGTGCCCTCCCACCCGGGTGACGGGAAGTCCCACCCCCTCCAGGTGACAGGAAGTGCCACCCCCTCCAGGTGACGGGAAGTGTGCCCCCCACCCGGGTGACGGGATGTGCCCTCCCACCCGGGTGACGGGAAGTGCCCCCCCACCCGGGTGACGGGAAGTGCCGCTCCCTCCAGGTGACGGGAAGTGCCCCCCCATCCGGGTGACGGGAAGTACTGCCCCATCTGGGTGACGGGAAGTGCGCCCCCCACCCGGGTGACGGGAAGTGCCCTCCCACCCGGGTGACGGGAAGTCCCACCACCTCCAGGTGACGGGAAGTGCCACCCCCTCCAGGTGACGGGAAGTGCGCCCCCCACCCAGGTGACGGGAAGTGCCCTCCCACCCGGGTGACGGGAAGTGCCATCCCCTCCAGGTGACGGAAAGTGCGCCCCCCACCCAGGTGACGGGAAGTGCCCTCCCACCCGGGTGACGGGAAGTGCCACCCCCTCCAGGTGACGGGAAGTGCGCCCCCCACCCGGGTGACGGGATGTGCCCTCCCACCCAGGTGACGGGAAGTGCCCCCCCACCCGGGTGACGGGAAGTGCCACTCCCTCCAGGTGACGGGAAGTGCCCCCCCATCCGGGTGACGGGAAGTACTGCCCCATCTGGGTGACGGGAAGTGCGCCCCCCACCCGGGTGACGGGAAGTGCCCTCCCACCCGGGTGACGGGAAGTCCCACCCCCTCCAGGTGACAGGAAGTGCGCCCCCCACCCAGGTGACGGTATGTGCCCTCCCACCCAGGTGACGGGAAGTGCCACCCCCTCCAGGTGACGGGAAGTGCGCCCCCCACCCGGGTGACGGGATGTGCCCTCCCACCCCGGTGATGGGAAGTGCCCCCCCACCCAGGTGACGGGAAGTGCCGCTCCCTCCAGGTGACGGGAAGTGCCCCCCCATCTGGGTGACGGGAAGTGCCCCCCCATCCGGGTGACGGGAAGTACCGCCCCATCTGGGTGACGGGAAGTGCGCCCCCCACCCGGGTGACGGGAAGTGCCCTCCCACCCGGGTGACGGGAAGTCCCACCCCCTCCAGGTGACAGGAAGTGTGCCCCCCACCCGGGTGACGGGATGTGCCCTCCCACCCCGGTGATGGGAAGTGCCCCCCCACCCAGGTGACGGGAAGTGCCGCTCCCTCCAGGTGACGGGAAGTGCCCCCCCATCTGGGTGACGGGAAGTGCCCCCCCATCCGGGTGACGGGAAGTACCGCCCCATCTGGGTGACGGGAAGTGCGCCCCCCACCCGGGTGACGGGATGTGCCCTCCCACCCGGGTGATGGGAAGTGCCACCCCCTCCAGGTGACGGGAAGTGCGCCCCCCACCCAGGTGACGGGAAGTGCCCTCCCACCCGGGTGACGGGAAGTGCCACCCCCTCCAGGTGACGGGAAGTGCGCTCCCCACCCGGGTGACGGGAAGTGCCGCCCCCTCCAGGTGACAGGAAGTGCTCCCCACCTGGGTGAAGGGAAGTGCCCCCCCACCCAGCAGGAGAGAGCAGAGCCCTGGGGCAGGGGTTCAGGAACAGCAGGCAAATGGCCAGCGTGCTCATGGCTCACCGTGAGGCAGACACCACACAGGCCCTCATTCGTTCCATCCTCCAGCTGCTCTGAGCTGGGCGCTGCTGTTCCTCCCATTCTAGAGATGAGGACACTAAGTCAGAGGAACCTCAGTCTTTCCAGGTCCCCACAGCTCGTCAGCAACTGAGGCAGAACCCGACACTTAGTGCTCAAGTCCAGCACCAGCCTGCCTGGTCTTAATGTCTGTTCCTGTTTTCAATTAAAACTTAATTATCTGCTTGGCACCCAGATCTTGGTTCCTAATGAGATTCTCCAATAAAAGGAAGCAGGGCTCTCTGGAGAAATGGCTGATTGTAGGGCCTGAGCCTCAAAGATAAGCCTGGAGTATCTTATGATGCCAGAAAGCAGGGGAGTGCTAAACACACACACACACAACCACACATGCACACAACCATACACAAACATATACACACACAACCATACACATCCCCACAAAGCACACACAACCACACATACAACCACATACACAACCATATACACACAACCACTCACATGCAATCATACACAACCACACACAATCATACAAAGCACACACAGCCACACACAACTATACACAACCATATACACACAACCACTCACATGCAATCATACACAACCACACACAATCATACAAAGCACACACAGTCACACACAACCATACACAACCATATACACACAACCACTCACAAACAACCATGCACACAACCATACACAATCACACACAACCATGCACACAACCATATACAATCACACACAGCCAAACATAACCATACACAATCATATATATACAACCACACACATAACCATACCCAACTCACACCTACAACCCCAATCATACAAATCACATACAACCACACAGCCACACACAATCATACATACACAACTACACACAATCACACACAACCATATACAACCACACACACACAATCCCACACAATCATACAAATCACAGGAAACCACACACACAACCATATGCAATGACACACAGAGTAATGAACCACCTTACACACACAGCCACACACAATCATACACAACCATATACACACAACCACAGACAACTCCACACACACAACCCACCACAACCACAAACAACCACACACAACCCTACACAAGCACAAACACAGCCAAACACAACCACTCACACACAACCACATACAACCACACACAACCAAACACAATCATACACACACAACCACGCACAACCATACACAACTTTGCAGATAGCCACACACAACCACACGCACATATATGACTGTTGATGGGGACATGCCAAGAGGACACAGGGGCCAACTGGATGGGCCGGGACAGTTTGAGGAGGGGACAGATTGAGAAGAATCAGATGGTCACCAGCGTGGATGATAAATACCCACGGTCCACACGGAGAGAAGTCAGTGATGGAGTTGGCCAGTGAACAGGAGAACAGACGCACCTCCCCGGGAGAAGAACTCCAAAAGTGAGTGCTGCCCTCCACCCTCAGGAGCTGGTGCGTCACTCCCCACCCCTTAAATGCCTTCCCTCCAAATTGTCCAGTGTGGAACAGGGTTGAGGGGTGCTGCTCAGAGGGACGCCCAGCACACCCCACCTGGGCAGACAGCAAGGTCCGCGTCAGTAGAAATACGTGCTGTTGCTATTCACAGGCTCTGCAGGATGTGATGAGAACGGCGCCTCACCTCCACGGTCTTCCTCCCCAAGCGCACGGCCCCAGCTACTCATGAGAAAGTCCTCAGGCAAGAGGGAGAGTCTGCAAAACACCCGACCAGCACGTCTCAAAACTGTCGCGGTCACTGAAAACGCAGAGGGCTGAGACGCGGCCACCCTGGGTGGAGCCTGGGCCTGGGAAGCCGACTGCACGGCGATGTCCTGCCTGGGGCCCTGGGGCAGAAGGAGGGCTTTAGGTGAAAATGAAGGACATGCGAGGACGTGGCAATCACACCAAATCTATACGGGTGTGTTAACCCTACCAGATATACTGTACTAATCCAACACATTAATATAGGAAAACTTTGCACTCTGCAATTTTTTCTGTAAATCTAAAAATATTCTAAAAGTAAACATTTATTTTTAAAAAAACTTAAATACTGAAATTTTACCCTAAGGCCATTGGTACTGCACAACATTTCACACCACATTTTAACTGCCTTGGAGAAAGAGATAAATTTACCACTTATTAATTTTACCTTAAAAACACCTGCTATGCATCATAAAACACAGTACAAACCTGCCTGCGTCACATACACAAAGCCTGCGACTCTCCTGCCCACAGCCAGGCCCACGCCTGCGGCGTCTGAGCCTCCCTGTGAGACAGCCTTTGTGCGTTGGCTCAGCGTGGGACTGGGCAGGTGGCAGCGTGGCAGCCCTGGATCCGCTCTTTTCCTTCCCAACCAAGAGCGTGTGTGTCTGTGACTCGATCCCACCCCACGTGCCCTGTCAGCGTTCTCAATTCCTCTCCTTCCACAGGGTGTGGCCACAGGTGAGGGACCCGCAGTCGCTGATTCTCCGTCGTAGGGCTGCCTGATGACAAGGAGGTGTTTTACGATGACAAATAATCGTTATCTCTCAAAAAGTAGTCTCCTTAGAAATACGACACAGACCCTTCCCTGGGCCACGTGCTTTTAAGAAGTTGTCCTTCGCCGTCCCAACGGATGGCGACTACGGAGTGGGTGTGGGATGAGGCTTTACAGGGCACAACCACATTGCTGTAGACAACAGCAGGTCAGTTTGTGTCCACTTGTTTTGAGACAATTAGACTGAGCAATGTGAAGACATTGCATAAGCTTTTGACATAGACATTTACATTTCAAACAAGAGTTTTTAAAAGAAGAAGAGAGGAAACTGGAACGACATAACCATTCTTTTTGCATGAGATCATCGTCTGAGACGTGAAACTCAGGACAAACATCCGACTTTGTTTTTAATTATATTTGTTTCAGTGATGACAACGTCTCTGACTTTTATTCCTCTTTGTATTGACTGGCCGTTCGGATATAATGCAGACATGGCTGACATCTTCCCCAGCCTGTCTCTCTGAGTTCTCATATACGCTGGATCCCATCCCGGTCCAGTTACACAGTGTCACGCCGAGTAAATTATTCATTACTACAGAACTGACGTAACAGTGAGCCTGTGTGGCCGCCCCTCAACTTGAGAAGTTTTGCGAGGTGTAGGTTTTCAGCTGAGAACCCTGTTCCCGCAGTCCCGATCGGTTCAACACACATTGACCAGTGTGCCCACCCTGGAATCGGATGTCATTACTCTGCTCGGTGTGAGCTCCAATCCTTACCATTAAATAAGATGCACTTACTCTTCCCCAACATTAGCTTCACCGTGTCTCCTTAAATGAGAAGAGACTAAAGATCCCACAATGCCCCAAAGTTATTCTCCGAAGACAATGTTGTGGATGACTTATCCTAGATCAATCACCATTGAAGGTCGCCTGTCCTGTTTGGCAATATCTGCTCAGTAACTAATAAAGATGAGCCTGCAGTTATTTATATTAGGTTATCATCTCTCCAGGGTGAAGCTTAATCCATTTTGCAATGTTTTTCCCAACAAGACAACATGAGTTTCTTCGTCTGAAAATGAATTAAGTGCACGCTTTCTAAATATGGGATCTGACATTGTTCTCGTTACAAAAAGCAATTTATTCCCCAAAAGGCTTACACTTCAAAGGTTATATAAAAAGGTTCAAATATCAATGCTATCCATTTTTCAATTACTGGGCTTCCTAACACCACTAGCTTTCAGACAGATAAGCAGTGGTATCAGTTTTCTTATTCACCATCTTATAGGTTTCCAATTCCACAGCACAGAGAAAGCAAATTTATTGTAATACATTTAGCCGCTTTGGAAACAGGAGTATCCAGACTGTTTCCTCCAAGACTATAGAAGGTATCAAATAGCATCTTAAAGGGATATTTATGAAGTGCTAGATACTAATGATTGCAATTGTAGATAGAGCTTCAAGTGTCTACCTATAAACAGACTCATATAAAAAAGGATAAGGTGGCTGGGGAAAAACTCCTTTCGTTGTATGAAAATGAAGGAGCCATGGAAACCGTCTAAGCCCTCCTGAGAGAGAATCCGCAGACGGGTGTGTTTTCCTGTGGGAAGCACACGTCCCTTCCTTTTCTGCTGCACCATCAAGAGAAAATCGTGTTGCGCATATTTTATTTCTGACAATTAAAAAGAGATCTTAGGATAATGTGTGAAGAATTATTTTGGTATAAAGAAACAATGCTCCAATACTCAGAAACAAAGATGATATCTTTTCATTGAGAACCCAGACATATCATACAAGCTTTTTCATGATTGAGTTACAAAGATAGACTATTCTAATTCATATATTTTCGTTGATTCTTCTCAATAACAAAACAGGACTCCTCTTAAAACTTAAAAAGCATTCTCTGCTTAGGAGACAATACTGATAATATGGCGTTGTACTAGCCGGAGTCTGGAGGTCAGTGCTGGACTGGGGTGGGCTCATCAGAGGAGAGCGTGCAGGCACAGGGCCGTTTTGCCCACAGCCAGCTGTGTGGTAGGTCTTCCAGGGAGTCAACGTCTGCTGTTGAGCCTGAGGCACAGTGCATGCCAGGCGCTCAGCTGGTGGGAGGAAGACCCCAAGCCACCTTCCAGGCCGCTCTCCAGGGGAGGAGAGCATCGCATACGTAAATCAGTGCATAGCGACGTGGACTCATGAGTTGAGCTGGTTCAATGAGATGAATCCAGCTGGAGTGCAGACTGAGCGCTGCGCATGTGCCTGGCCGGGGCCTGTCCACTGGCTGGGGAAGGGGTCCGTTTGGAATGGCTAGTTTGGAACAGCCTTGCAGTGTTTCCATAAACCCCTGCCATTTAAACTGTCCACGAGGACTTTCAGTAAATACCTTCTCATTTAATACCCTCCCCCCCAACCGGCTATTAGCTTGAACAAATCGCTCAAGAAACAAGAAATTACAAACATGCTAAATGTATATTACCAGTTGCTTCTTTTTAAACCCACAACATATCTGTCGGTTTCTATGTGCCACGGAATTTGAGGCACAACAAAGCAAGAATTACAAAGTTACTAAAGGAAATATAAGGCTTTGGTGCAAAAGTCTGGAAAAGCCAGGAGAAAACTTCTGCTTATATGCTGAGTCCTTATGGAGGATGCTGGACCACCTGCCTCTCCACAGTCTCTGCACATTCTCCCTGCCAACAAGTTCCCCAGGGAAGGAAGGGAGAGTCGACCTCTCCCTTCATGGACGTTGTTCAGGAAAACCTGTTATCCAGGACCCACAGGAGCACAGGCACGGACCCTCGAGTTCCCTGTGTCCCTTCCTGACATTTCACCTCAATGACCTCTCAGTTCTGATGCAGTATTTCACTAATGGGCATTTTTCTTCTGTGCCATATCGAGTCTCCAACACCAACTGTCTTTGTATTGGTTATTGACTGGGCACTCCAGAGAGATTAATGATGAAAAAATACAATACACTGCGATGAACATTTTGATGGAAAGACGGCACATTTCCACAGATGGGCGTAGGAAGACAGCTGTGCATGTGGTCCAAGCTGAATCCTGCCTACACAGCTTCAGTGCCGGTGGTGATGTTTACTGTTATCTAGATAGCACTGTGACATACATCACTTAAGTGTTTTCAGGTATTAATTCATATGATTCCAATGACTTTCTTATGGAGTCTATGGAGAGGAACTTTTATCCTCATTTTGTAAGTAAGAAAAATAAACCAATGGGAAGACTGTTTAATGCATAATCAGTTCACCTAATGTATCAGAAGGAATTATAAGAGGTGGTATGCATCCTTTATGCTATTTGAGACATTTCTAAAGAACATAAAACATGCAGATCAATTTCTTGTGCACGGGGCGGGGGGTGCGGCATCTTTTGGGAGTTTGTTCTCTGGGGTTTGACCTGGGTTGAAATCAGTCGCCCCTTCCACGACCTCACAGTCAGCCACGGCATCTCTCACCCAAGCCCCAAAATTCAACAGGGACCTGTGCATTCTCCTCTTCCGTAGTTAACACTAGGGGCAGGTGGCTGCAGATGCCTTTCACGCGTCTGCCGAGGATCCCTGGCTACGATGATCAAGGCCATCAGCTCCTATGAAGACCGAAATCAAGCCACTTAGAAGAGAAGCGCCCACGTTCCCTGGAGTCTTTCATGAGTGCCAGTCCACCGGCACCCACGAAGCGTGGTGAGGGCTGTGAATTACCCTCTGAAAACAAAAGCGACACAAAGTGCAGATGTTAGCGTGACTGCCTGTGCTTTTTGTTTAAAGGGCAGTGTATGAAATTGCTTATTTGTATCAGCAAATTTTGCTCAAATCTGATAAATGCATTGATCATTTTCTAAACGCACATTTGCATATTTCCCGGCTGCTACAAGAAGGCGGCTTTGGCTGAGACTTCCTGGGAGAGGGTGGAACGTCGGAAGCAATGACGCTCAGGAAGTCTTCAGACCCAGCCTGGGGAGCTGTGGTAGTCCTCACGCTTAGATCCCAAAGGGAAACCTCAAATCTCAGCTGGCGTGTGCCGCCTTATCTTAATTAATATCTCAACCGCCACCTCTCTGTGAAAATAATTCCAGTGTAACTGGTGTGATTTTCTTAAAATATTTTTAAAAACACATTCTTAATTGCCACTGCAGCTCTAGTGTAAAATGAGACCGTCTATAGCCATCATAATTTTAATTTAATGTTTAACAGTATTGGCCTTGCACTCTTTGTCAGTCAACATCTGACAGAGCAGATAGACACAAAACAAGCATTCAGCATTTCCTGCCCTGGTTTCTGTAGACGTTTTTACTCTACCGATATGTTTAGGAAGAGTAATATACTGGTCCATGTGAGTTTATTTGCCTTTCTCTGCGGGTAATTAACATAGAGGGGGTGGGTCTGAGTTAACTATTAATGGTTTAGAAGTAAACCTGAACTTCAAAAACAACACATTATCAGACACAGTAAAAACCTGATTCTTCCATTTATTTTAGGAACTTATCAATGAATGGAAATTTCCAACTGTGTCAGACTACTGAACAATTGTGTTTTCACAGCTGATGTTCATTTATGCTGCATACTGCTGTATACCTGTACTGCTGCCTAACAGTGTTAATTTCTTCTAACCATACGGGGTGCAGGGAAAGAGCTTTTCATGATGTCCCTGAGCCATCAGGCACAGGCTATGTTCACAGAAGTTGTTTCAGCATTTAACTGAAGTGTTGTTGCCTAAAAGTGGGACGCTCACAGGGAGCAAAAACAATTTATGCAGCAAGGAAGAACTCCCCGCTCGTGGGCATGTTAAGCGAGGCAGCCGGGACCCACTGCTCCTGCTGGTGGAGCACACGCAGAGGAACGGGTGAAGGAACGGGTGAAGGCATGGCCCGGGTCCAGCGCCCATCTCCCTCCTCGCCCACACAGGCACACACGGGGCAGGCCTCTGAAAGCTCCTCCCTCTGGGCCCCAGGCCTGCTTTGCAAACTAAGAAGTTTTCCCCTTTACCATCTTCAATCCTCACAAAAGCGCAACCACACAACCATACACCCCCTTCCCCACTATGGAAAGTTACAGAGAGGTGCGGTGACACTGCAGAGTCACACGCTGTCACACAGACTGGGGATGCAGAGGTGGACCCTGGTGGATTGGACAAAATGCCTGGTGATTTTTAACTTACTGCACATCACCCGTAAAATCAGTCCTCTCCCCGCTGCCCTGCTCTCCTCCTCTCTCCTTCATTTAGTATTTCCTAAAATAATGCAGAAATATGTGAAATGAAGAAATAAGAAGATTCCTGTGAGCAGAAGGAAACAAATGAGGAGGACACAGAGAGAGACATCCAGGAGTCACAGCATCCCGGAAGTCACAGCATCCAGGAGTCACAGCATTCCGGAAGAAGTCACAGCATCCCAGAGTCACAGCATCCAGGAGTCCCAGCATCCCGGAAGTCAAACCATCCCAGAAAATGTCACAGCACCCCAGAAGTCCCAGCATCCCGGAAGTCACAGCATCCCGGAAGTCACAGCATCCCAGAAGTCACAGCATCCTGGAAGTCACAGCATCCCGGGAGTGACGACATCCCGGAAGAAGTCCCAGCATCCCCTTGTGTGGAACCTGTTGTCTGGCCCCCGCATTCTGTCAGAGGAGGGGCCCTGCCAGTCGCCCCCTCCACACACCCCTGCTGCCTGGCCCTGCTCTCACCTCCGAATCCAGGCCTTTGCCCTAATTTTGCCACCTGTCACTGTGTGAGCCACCGCTGGCCTTTGTACTTAGCCCACAAATAACACTCGCCCTGAAATTCTCACAGGAATACACGAAGAGCCGGTGGCAGAGGCTTTGAAAGAAGCAAATGAGCCCAACACCAACGGGGTCACCGCCACTGCTCCGAAGCCTCCTCGGGCCGAGGCCTCCTTCCGACACCGACATCTCTACCGGGGCCGGGACCCGGGGCAGGGCCTGCTCCTTCCTCCTCACCGAGCATTTGCTTTTCTTGAAACACATTGGTCACCCCAAAGAACTCAGCCCTCAGAAAACCTCACCACAAGTTCGTGGAAGATATTATTTTAGTGATAATAGTGTATTTTTTTTGTTAGAACAAACCTTTCTTCTCCTTGCATACCCTCCCACAAGGTGACCGTAGAGAAGAGTTTCTGCAACATGCCCTATTAAATCATTCTGTTAGCAGGAGGTTCAAAAATGGCCCTTGGAAACGGGCATCTTTGCTTCTCCATGAGGCTGCCGTGAGCCCCCAACATCTCAGACCAGGGTGATCAGGATCACTGTTTTAAGACGGGGAGTGGAAGTGGCCATGCGGGGCACGGTGCCCCAGGGATTAAACAAGGAGGGGCGCTGTGGACGACACAGGCTGTTTAGGAAATCTAACTCCGTGTGTGGGGCTTCGCCTTCAGCGGTGGGGTTTCCTTCTGTAGCTGAAGTTATGCCGACCTCACACGCAGCCTCTCCTCCCGCGTCCCTCCAGCCTGACGTCGCAGCAGCCTCTAGCTCTTTTCAAACACTGCTCCAGGTAGTTGCTGCCTGGTGGTTATGCTGCATTTTGATGAAAAGTTTATGACACTACATGTTGCTAGAAATCACCGCCCTTTAATTACATATATGTACTGTATGAACAAAAGACACCTTAAAGCAAGATCCGCGGGACAGGATCAGGTCCGATCCGAGGGCGCTTCCGTGTGCAGCAGCGCACAGCAGAGCACAGCTTCCATCTGGGAGCTCAGCGCCCCTTGGCCACTGTCTAGCAAGACTGAGGAGGGAGGCGACTGTGTTCTGGGCAGATCTGGAGAGCTCTGTGCACCAAGGTTCTTCTCTGAACCCGGGAAGGAGGTAAGCAGGTGACGGGGGCACAGACAATGCGCTAGAAGGCTGCAGTGCAGCCCCCAACCCACACCCCTCCCTGTGCAGGGCGTGACGCAGCCCACACCCCACACCCCTCCCTGTGCAGGGCGTGAGGCTGCCCCCACCCCACACCCCTCCTGTGCAGGGCGTGAGGCTGCCCCCACCCCACACTCCTCCCTGTGCAGGGCGTGAGGCTGCTCCCACACCGCACCCCTCCCTGTGCATGGCGTGAGGCTGCCTCCACCCCACACCCCTCACTTTGCAGGGCGTGAGGCTGCCGCCACCCCACACTCCTCCCTGTGCAGGGCGTGAGGCAGCCCCCAACCCACACCCCTCCCTGTGCAGGGTGTGAGGCTACCCCTAACCCACACCCCTCCCTGTGCAGGGCGTGAGGCTGCCCCCAACCCACACCCCTCCCTGTGCAGGGCGTGAGGCTGCCCACCCCATCACTACAGTCATTCAGGCTCTGTGTCGAGCTGTAATTTACAGACCATCATATGTGCTCATTTTGGATATAAAATTCAATGATTTTTACTAAGCCCACAGATCTGTGCAACAGTCATTGCCATTGAATTCACAGACATCTTTATCACCCTAGAAGGACAGCTGGTGCCCATCTGCAGCCACTTCCTGTACCCACTCCCAGGCCCCAGGCACTTGCCTACTTCTAAAAACACCGTTTCCAAATGCCACTGCAGACCCTGTGAATCAGGGTGTCTGGGGCTATATTCTGATGCACATATGTTCTCAAACCTCTTCGGGGAGAGGAGGATCCTTGACCCAGTATGTAAGAACCACCCCAGTGAGCAAGGGAGGCTTTGTGTCCCCCTGGAGAAAAAGGACTCCAAGAGAGACACGGTTCATGGTAAAGAGTCCACGGGAGTGTGGGCTGGGGTGTCGGAATCTCTCAGCTTGCACGGGCAGCAGAGTCCTTGAGTCAGGTGGTGTGGCTCCGTACACGTGTGCACTTCTCACCGCGGTTTACATCACAATGACGCTCTTAAACGTTCAGTAAATCTTATAAAAATGTCAAACCTACTAAGATTATTTCCTAAACTATATTTTTTGACTCAATGTTAGAGTCTATTTGAAAACTTTTTGCCTTTTTTTCTGTAAAGCTCCAAAGTTTAATAATTTGAATCTAAATTAAAACAAAACATCATAAGCACTGCACCTCCCAAACCAGCACACTCCCTGTCCTTATAAAAGCCAAATGAGTTCATCATAATTAATGCTATAGAACAAACCCTGCACAATAATAATTAACCACATATTGTTAAGTGCTATCAAAAATGCATGGCATTTAATTAGCTTGAAACAACACTCTCTGCATATTACAAAATGAGCTAATGTTGTTCTTCGGATGATCATTCTTCAGCAGGAAGTACTTTTGCTAACAGTCTTTTAATGTATTTATTAGTACTTCAATAATATTGAAGTACTGCACCAGCAGTTTAGCTCAAATATTCCATTTCAATTAAACATTTGACCTCTTTGAACTCCCTGGAATTAGGGATTGGTTTGTAATTATGCCATTTGTGGGCACAGTATAATATAATATAATATAATGACTGCAGAGTTTTGTTGTTTGAGTACCTAATGTAGATGTTCTGCATAATGAAAGATTTCCAAGATGTTGGGACCAGTTCCCTCAGGGGTGGAACAGGCTAGAATGTCACTCAAGGTCATGCGAGAAAAATTTGGCAATGGCAGATGCGTGAAGCAAGAAGTCCAAGTCAGCAAACTTGCATCCTACCGCCACGCCGGGCACAAACTTGCAACGTTTGCTCCTCTGAATATTTCCTCTTCTATGACATGGGGTAATACTGCTGGATTCATTTTCACTCCCAAAGCTTCTATGAGGCTGTGCCAGTCTAAAATTTACATGTAAAGGACTTTGTTCTAATTGATACAAACAACCTTAGTAAAATGTAAGATTATGACATGATCCTTTGTAGGAAGAATTCACATGATTCTACTTTTATTCTAAAATGAAAGCGAAACCTCATAAAGATGATCAGGATGGATTTGCTAAAGTTAATAAAATGCTATTTGTTAAAATTCATATTAGCAACCACCACCTGTAAGTGAATCACACAGCTGTGCAGTTACACACCCCACTTTGAACAAGTAAGCAAGAAAGAAACTCTGCTGCTCATCTATTCAATGGAAATGGCAGTGTGGAATCTAGGTTGCGTTGCCTTTTCCTACAGCATCTTGTTAGTTTTCATTACCCATCAACTACGTCAGGTTTGAGTGCGGGTCTGAGTGTAACCCACCCTTTCTATCTGCGGACCTGGGAAGCCAGAAAACGAACTACCTGCTCTCAAAATACAGTGATGTCACGAGCATAGGGTATTAGGTATCCTGATTTACAGGGGAGAAAATGGAAGGAAAAAAGGAATAACTGGTCACAAGCAATTTCAAAATGAGAAACTGTGTCAGGTTCTGAGGTCTGGGACTCATCCCGTCGCCGGGCTCTGCCCGGAGCACTTTCTCTTTCCTGGGAAAGGCAGCGCTTACCTGCTGCCGAGCCATTTGATTCGTCTGTTTCCTGCCTTCTTTCATGTTGTCCTCTGTTCCTTCTAGATCCAGCTGGCAGTGTTTCTGCTGATCCAGAATTCTAGAACTCTGTGGCTGCCCCACGTCAGTCCCTGGGACTCTCGCTCTCAGCCCTTTCCTACAGGGCTCCACCTCTGTTTGGCTTTTGCCGAGGCGGCCGAGGGACAAGCCTCCAGATTCCTCGGTGCTCTATGGTTTGGTTGAAGGACACCTAGGCCACACTCTTAATCTCTTCAAAGAGCCCCTGAGTGAGCAACCACCCCAACCTTTGATCTTTCTGGGGTTTTAGTGAAAGGTTGTGCTGCTGCCTCAGCTTCTTCTCTGGAGGTCTCTTTCCAGATAAAGACCTTGACTCTAGTGTGTTTTGCAGTCTGGAGAGGGTGAGCATTTTCCAAATTATCAAGATTTAGTTATCAAAAATTGTTTAACAATTTTTCCCTCAATTTATCTTTCTCTTCTTGCATTTTACTACAGGCAGCAACGAGGAGAAACAGGCTATCATCTCCTGACTTTGCTTGGAATTCTTCTCAGCTAAACGTTTGTCTCACGGTGTTCACACTCTTCTTGCCACGAATCCACCAAGCATCTGGCCACGGCATAACAAGGACCTCCTTCTCAGGTGCAGTAGCTCTTCCCTCCCCCAAGCCTTCACCCCAGCATCCTGCTGCCTGGATTCTGTGAGCCATCTGCAAGGCCTGTCCAGCTGCATCCTCATGGCTCCCACTGCATCAGCAATGGTGGCAGTAGAACGTTCAGTCATCAGGCAGCATCCCTCCGGCCCTCCAGCTGCCTCCCTCTGCTCCTTTTGAAGAGCTCATGTGAGCAGAGCCCACCTGAGTAATCCAGGATACTCCCTATTTTAAGGTCAGCTCATTCACAACATTGATTCCACTGGCAAACTTAATTCTCTTTTGCCAGGTTCCCTGACATGTTCACAGGTTACAGGACCAGATCATCGACATCTTTGGGGCAGGGGGGATCATCCTGCCTACCACACATATATTTCCTCTTGTTATTCTCTGTTATTCTTTTTTTAAAATGGACACTTAATTGTGTATATTTATGGGTTATGGTGTGATATTTCAATACCTGTGTATAATGTGCAGTGATCAAATCAGTAATTATCATATCCGTCACCTCCAGCAATTAACGTTTCTTCAAGTTGGGAACATTCAAAACCTGTCTTCTAGCTATTTGAAGATATAGAATAAATTGTTATCTATAATCACCCTACAATGCTATACAACACTGGAACATATTCCTCCTATCTGGCTTTAATTTTGCGTCTATTCACCAACCGGCTCCTAGCGCTCCCATGCTCCTGACCCTTCTCAGCCTCTGGTAACCACTATTCTGCCCTCTCCTTCTGTGAGATCAACTTACTTAGCTTCCACATATGAGTGAGGGCATGCAATATTTCTCTTTCTGTGCCTGGCTTGTTTCTCCTAACAGAATGTCTTCCAGGCTCCTCTATGTTGCTGCAAATGACAGGATTTCAGTCTTTTTTGTGGCTGAATAGCATTTCATTGTGTGGGGTGTGTGTGTGTGTGTGTGTGTATCACCTTTTTTTACTTTAAGTTCTGGGATACATGTGCAGAACATGCAGGTTTGTTACATAGGTATACATGTACCATGGTTGTTTGCTGCATCTATCAACCCATTATCTAAATTTTAAGCTACACATGCATTAGGTGTTTGTCCTAATGCTCTCCCTCCCCTTCCCGCTCATTCCCCGACAGGCCATGGTGTGTGATGTTCCCCTCCGTGTGTCCATATGTTCTCATTGTTCAACTCCCACTTATGAGTGAGAACATGCAGTGTTTGGTTTTCTGTTCCTGTTTTAGTTTGCTGAGAATGATGGCTTCCAGCTTCATCCATATCCCTGCAAAAGACATGAACTCATTCTTTTTTATGACTGCCTAGTATTCCGTGGTGTACATGGGCCACATTTTCTTTATCCAGTCTATCATTGATGGACAAATGTCTAATATTCAGAATCTACAAGGAACTTACACAAATTTATAAGAATAAAACAAACAAACCCATCAAAAAGTGGGTGACAGATAAGAACAGACGCTTCTCAAAAGAAGACACTTACATGACCAACAAACATATGAAGAAAAGCTCATCGTCATATGTCATAAGAGAAATGCAAATCAAAACCACAGTGAGATACCATCTCAGGCCAGTTAGAATGGCAATTATTAAAAAGTCAGGAAACAACAGATGCTGGAAAGGCTGTGGAGAAATAGGAACACTTTTACACTGTTGGTGGGAGTGTAAATTAGTTCAACCATTGTGGAAGACAGTGTGGTGATTCCTCAAGGATCTAGAACCAGAAATACCATTTGACCCAGCAAACCCATTACTTAGTACATAAGCAAAGGATTATAAATCATTCTACTATAAAGACATATGCACAGGTATGCTTATTGCAGCACTATATACAATAGCAAATACTTAGAACCAACCTATATATCACATTTTTAATTAATTTACCTGTTGATCAACAATTGGCTTTATTCCATACCTCAGCTATTGTGAATGATACTGCAGTAAACACGGAGGTCCAGCTATCTCTTCAGTACACACATTTTTCTTTCTTTGGATATATACCTAGTAGTGGGATTTGTTGGATTATAAGGCAGCTCTGTTTACAGTTTTTTGAGGACCCTCTATAATGTTTACCATAGAGGTTGTACTAATTTACATTCCTACCGACAGGGTAAAAGGTTACTTTTCTTCACCTCCTCACCAACAACTGTTATTATTTGTATTTTTGATAATAGCCATTCTAACTAGGGTAAGATAATACCTCATTGTGACTTTGAGCTGCATTTCCATGATCATCAGTAATACTGAGAATTTTTTCACCTATCTGTTGGCCAGGTGATTTTTTTCATTTACTTGTTGTCTGTCTTCTTTTGAAAAGTGTCTGTTCAGGTTCTTTGCCCATTTTTAAATTAGATTTTTTTTTTTTTTTTTTGGCCATGATTTGTTTGAGTTCCTTGTATATTTTGGGTAGTAATTCCTTGTCAGATAATAGCTTGCAAACATTTCATCCCATTTTGTAAATTTTCTTTCCTTGGTTGATTCTTTTCTTTCATATCATGGAGCCCTTTAGTTTGATATAATTCCATTTGTCTTCCTTTCTTTTTGTTGCCTGTGCTTTTGAAGTTTAATCCATAAGTTCTTTACTTAGATCAATGTCCTGAAGTGTTTTTCCCTGTGTTCTCTTCTAGTATCTCCACAGTTTCAGGTCTTAACATTTCAACCTTTATTTCACTTTTGAGTTGATTTTTGTGTGTGGTGTGGCATATGGGTCCAGTTTCATTCTCTTGCATATAAACATTCAGTTTATTTAAGAGACTGTCCTTTCCACAATGTCTGTTCTTGCTGCCTTTATTGAAAGTCAGTTGGTTGTAAATAACACAGATTTATTTCTGTGTTCTCTATTTTGTCCCATTGGTCTGTCTGTTCCTATGCCAGTACCATGCTGTTTGGGTTCCTATAGCTTTGTGGTATATTACGAGATCAGGTGATGTGATACCTCCAGCTTTGTTCTATTTGCTCAGGATTGATTGACTACTTAAGGTATTTTGTGGTTCTGTATGAATTTTAGGATATTTTTTCTATTTGTGTGAAGAAGGTCACTGATATTTTGATAGGGATTGCATTTAATCTATATATTATATTGGGTAATATGGTAATTTTAACAATATTTATTATTCCAATTCATGAGCACAAGATGTCTTTCCATTTCTTTGTGTGTTTGTATGCTTCAGTCTAATTAATCAGAGTTTTATTTTCATTGCAGAGATCTTTCACCACCTTGGTTAATTTATTCCTAGGCATTTTAATTTTGTGTTTCTATTGGAAATGAAATTGCTCTCTTGATTTCTTTCTAGGCTAGTTCATTGTGCATTTACAGAAATAGTACTGATTTTTGTATGTTGAATTTGTATCCTACTTCTTTCTTGAATTTGTCTATCAATTCTAAGAGTTTTTTGGTGAAGTCTTTAGGTTTTAATACATATAAGACCAGTTCATCTGCAAACAGAGAAAATTTGACTTCCTCTTTTCCAATTTCTATGTCCTTTATTTCTTTCTCTTTCCTTAATTACTCTGGCTTGGACTTTCAGTATATGTTAAGTACGAATGGTAAAACTAGGCATCCTTACCTTATTTCATTTCTTAGAGAAAAAGTTTTCAACTTTTCCTCATTGATGATAGCTCTGGGTTTGTCATACATGACCTTTATTGTGTTGAGGCATATTTCTTCTATATATAATTTGTCAGGATTTTTTTTTATCATGAAGCAACTTTGGATTGTATTACATGCTAATTCTGAAACTATTGAGACAATCATAGAGTTTTTGTCTTTCACTCTGTTGATGTGATATATCATGTTTGTTACTTTGCATATGTTAAATCGTCCTTGCATTTTCCAGGATAAATCCCATTTGATCACGTTATATAATCTTTTTGACATGCTGTTGGATTCAGTCTGTATTTCGTTGTGGATTTTTCATCAATATTCATCGGTCTGTAGTTTTGTTTTGTGTGTGTATGTGTCCTTGTATGGTTTTGATACCAGGTTAATGCTGGCCTCATAGACTGAATTTGAAAGAATTTTCTCCTCTTCAAGTTTTTGGAATAATTTTAGAATAATTGATGTTAGTTCTTTAAATGTTTGGTAGAATTCAGCAATGAAGGCACCCAATCCTGCATTTTCTTAGTTGGGAGATTTTTTTAAATTACTGTTTCAATCTTATTACCTGTTATTGATCTGCACAGATTTTCTCTTTCTTCCTTGTTTAATTTTGGTAAGTTGTATATGTCCTCTAGACTTTTTTAATTCGTTGGCATATAGTTGTTTATGAGTTTTTATTGAGCCTTTGCATATCTGTAATATCAGTTGCAATGTCTCCTTTTTTGTTTCTGATTTTATAAATTTGGATCTTCTCTCTTATTTTCTTAGACTAGCAAGGAGTTAAAAAATTTTGTCTAACCTTTCAAAAACCAACTTATTGTTGATCTTTTTTAGTCTCTACATTGTTCATTTCTGCTTTAACCCTCATTTGATCTTTCCCTCCACTCATCTTTGGTTTAGTTTGTTCCTGCTTTTCCAGTTTGTTAGTGTGTCTCTTTAGGTTTTTATTTTAAATCTTCCTTGTTTGTATATAAGTGTTTATTGCTGTAAGTGCCCCCACTTAGTACTGCTCTTGCCGTGCTGCATGTTTGGTGTGTTGTGTTTCTATTTTCATTTGTTTTACAAATTTTTTAAATGTTTAAATTTCTTTATTGACTCACTCTCTGATCTGTTAGGCTCATTTGGTTGGTAGTGCAGTTTAAATTCAATGTTTCATTGTTGACTTTCTGTCTTTATAATCTCTCTAATGCTGATATCGGGGTATTAAAGTCCCCAGCTATTCTTATTATATTTGGAATCTGTCTCCTCATTTAGATCTATTAACATTTGCTTTATATATCTGAGTGCTTTGGTATTGATTTATATGTATTTATAATTGTCAAGCTCTCCTGCTGAATTGGTCCCTTTATCATTATACAATTCCATTTTTCTCTTTTTATAGATTTTGACACAAAGTCTGTTTTATCTGATATAAATATAGGCACTCCTTCTTATATTTGATTTACATTTTTCTGAAATACAATTTTTCATCCCATTACTTTCAGTCTATATGCATTTTTACAGGTTAAGTGCTAGATAGCATATACTTGGTAGGCAGAATACAGTTGAATCTCATTTTTAATGTATTCGATCAGTGTATATTTTTTAGGAAATTTAATCTACTTGCATTCAAGGTTATTTATAGAAGAGAATTTACTCCTGCTATTTTGTTAATTGTTTTCCTGGTTGTTTTGTATATCTTTTTTCCCTTTCTGCCTCTCATTGTTTATGTTTGTGATTTTCGTGGGATTTCTTATAAGGATGAGAATTGAATTTTTTCTCTTTCTCATGTATATATATATTTGAAAGGATAAATAGTCTACCCTTTCAAAAACCAATTTTTTGAGCAGAGAGACAGAGATATTACAGATGTGTGTGTGTGTGTGTGTGTGTCTGCTCTACCAGTGAGTTTTTACTTTCATGTGTTAACATGATGTAAATTATCTGCTTTTGCTTCTAGAAGTGGGACTTTCTTAAGTATTTCTTGTAAGGCTGGTCTAGTCTTAATGAATTATCAGTTTTTGCTTATCTGGCAAAGATGTATTTCTCCTTCATTTTTGAAAGATAGCTTTGCTGGATATAGTATTCTTGGCTGTCAGGGATCTTTGTTCTTTCAGTACTTTCACTATGCCATCCCATTTTCTCCTGACCTGTAAGGTTTCTGCTGGGACTTTTTCTTGTAAATGTGTTCTGTAGTGTCAATTGGCGAGGGTGCTTTGGTTTGGTTCTGGGTGGGCATGAAAGTGTAGTCTCTGTGTGATTTATTTGGTGGTAATCAACATCAGCTGTGTCTGCAACTGCTTAAACTGTGGGTATGTGTGTAGGCAGTGGTGGTACAACTTTGCTGAGGGTGGAGGCTGCCAGACAGGCTGGGTCCTAGGTCCTGAAGGGGATATGTACCTGGCATGGTGGCCCTGCCAGTTTTGAGGGTGGTATTGCCCACAGAAGTGGGCACTGAGAGACTACTTTTTGGTTCCCACAGGGCACATGCAGTGTACAGTGGCTCTATATCTGGAGGGGGCTGGGTTGCTGGTGATGGGCACCAGTCGGGGGGTAGTCCTCAGTGTTTGTGGGTAGGGAATGGGATCCTGAGCTGATGACACCTTCATGCCAGAATCTCTCCCAGTACCAGATGCCACCTTGTGCCTCTCTCCCCTCAGCCAGTCCTGATTTGTGACAATTGCCTTAAAACTGTAATCATCCCCAGGGAACCTATCAGGACCCTCAAATGTGTGGCCCACTGGTCTGAGGTGAGAGGGACCCTGAGGCCCCCACACCTGTGTCTCTTGTTGGAAGTGAGAGCCTCTAGCTGGTATGGGAATGGTGCCCTCACCTTGCGCTTGACTGACTCCAGGTGGTAACTGAAAGCCCCACTTACCCTCAGCCCACAGAAGCACCTCTGTAGCATGTTCATTGGGAGTTCCCTCATACATGGGGCCCATAAGTAACCTTTTAAAAACTAACCTCATTCCTTTAGGAAAGGCCAAAAGGATATCGTTTTCTAAAATCAGTACTAAGAATATAAGATAATATGATGGGATGATAATATAATATGATCCAAGGGCTCGTTGAAAGGCTGGTCTGTTTTATTTAAAAACTGTAATTAATATAAAAGTTCAGTAGAGAGAGTGAATGACTAGCGAGTAGTCTGGAATTGTAGTTCCCATAATCCCCTGTGTCACGGGGGGACCGAGTGGGCAGTGATTCAATCACAGGGGTGATGACCTCCATGCTGTTCTCCTGATAGTGAGTGAGTTCTCAAGAGATCTGATGGTTTTATAAGGGGCTTGTCCGCCTTTCACCCTGCACTTCTCCTTGCTGTCGCCATGGGAAGGAGGATATGTTTGCGTCCCATTCCACCATGATTGTAAGATCCCTGAGGCCTCCCCAGCCCTGCTGATATGTGAGTCAATTAAACCTCTTTCCTTTATAAACCACCGAGTGTTGGGCAGTTCTCTATCAGCAGTGTGAGAATGAACTAATACATAAGGTGCTGTAAGTTGAATAATATGTCTTAGAATTTGACTTGTACTGTTTAATGGCTCCAACATAAGATGCTTATGGTTCTATCGGCATAATTCATTCATGTCTTCATATTTAAAATTTAGGTTGCATGTTGGAATCATATTAGAATCCACCTGAGCCCTGAAAATGTATCTGTAACTTCACAAGCCCCCCATTTCAAATATGAAGCACACAATTCTGTTTGTTGTCTGCGGATATTTATGCAACTTGCATGTAGAAGCTAGAACTTGCATCTCCAGTGTATGCGATCATCTCACCTCTAGGAAAATGTGGATGCATCGCTAGGGGAAATATGACATTTTGATTTGGAGGCCACTTTCTGGAGCAAATACCCAGAGGTCCACTCGGGGTGCTGGCACAGTATCTTGGTGTTGCAATGGGCTTTGATTTGTTGTCCTGACCGACATCGATTCCATTGTTGAGACCCATCAATTTCATTTACTAGGTGTTTAGATTGCTGGAGCTTGGTTAACGAGGATGCAACTGAGCCTCCAGAGCTGGCCTGACTCTTCCTCCATTTGATTTGCAATGGCTGTTCCACTGGTCCACCTCCAGCTGTACAATCCAAGTTTAAACGTTAGTGAAGTTGCTCTTGTTTTGGGGGCTTAGCATTTTCTCAGATAAACTCATTGTTAATTGACTTTGATTGCTGTGTAAGAGTCAGTTTCAATCTGACACGTTGCAGGTGTGTCCTTGGGCAGTTTATGGCAATGACAGAGCCCTCCACGCCCAGACGGGACAGCCCCTATTTCCTCTGCACCACCCTCCCCTCAGCTGAGCAGCAAACACTCTCTTCATGCACTTATCACTATGCTGCAAAATCTATGATTTTTAAAAACACCAATAACATGAAAAAATGTGCATGCTTTAAGTACAAAGAGGAAAACAAACGTATTAGCTGTGTGGGATCATAGTTATGTAAACACATTAAAACTCTGTGCTCAGAAACAATCAGAGGAAACGCGGTGAGATGCCCACAGTGAGTATGCTTTGGTGGCAGGCCTGGTATCTTTTTTACTTTCTTGCATCCTTAAATCTCCCTACTAAGACTGTTTTGCAATAGGGAGTGTTTTAAAAGAGAAAAACAAAACAAAACCACTCTGGCTGTTTGTGGAGTAGTGCTGCCCTCACATGAAAGAATGCTTTCTCCTTGAATGAGTACAATTCTGCTCGCCGGGAAGGTGGGCTCCACATCCCGGAATTCCCGGCAGTCCCCCATCCCTGGAGCAGCTCTGACTGAGGCCTATTGGGCTTTTGCTGCCCTATGCCTTCCTCCTGCCTTTATCCCAGCCTGTTCCCATTACCACCTCCCGGTTCCTTGCCCCCAGCCGTGTCCGTCTCAGGGAAGGCTCTGGAAATACAAATGTTGCTTTCCAGGCAAAGTGAGAGTGGGCAAGGTTCAGGTCTGTGGGCGTGGAGGGATCGTGCAGAGTGGTTCTCAGTGGCACCTGCCCTCCCTTCTGCAGGCCTCCTGCTAGTCCGCATGGCTAGGAAGCACCTCCAGATGGGGATCCCTCCTCCCCAGAAGTCTCCCCAGAGAAGTATAGCCCAGAGGAGAGACCAGCAGCTGGTCCACGTAACCCTGCGTTCCTTCTATAACAGCATTTTGAATTTTAAATAGCAGCTTAATTTGGAAATCTGAATGATAAGTTCTAACACACAAAGTCTCTCCAACAAATCAATTAAAATTTTCTTCTAGGGTAATACTTACTATTAAACTGCAGCATTTAACAAAATTCAAAGTGTGTTTGTATTTTTTAAATGATTCTCGCTCCAAGTAGAATTCTAGGAAAGTGAAAGGCCAAAGCGTCAGAGGCGGAGGGTGGCACCCAAGGCGTGAGGACTCCGCTCAGCTCTCCCAAGCCCCTGCCGGGCACATCTACAGGGAGTGAAATCACCGTCACCGACTCCTTAAAACTTCAGCTGCAGCTTCCCTGTCCTCCTTCCCAAAACCAGCCTCCACTGCCCCCTGCTCTGCCCTCCCTCCGGCTTCACCGTGACTCCCCTTCTTCCCTGGATTCCTCCTCGCTGCCTGGGGTGCACAGGTCCATCCAGAGCTCTGCAGTCACACGTGCTTGACCCCTGCGATTGCTGCCTGCCCTGTTACTCTAGTGTGTGTGCGCATGCGCGCATGTAGGAGTTTGCCACCGAAATTCTCCAGCGTTCTCTCTCCTCCCTGTTACCCCCTTGCCAGGAACTCCCACTCAGGCTTCCCGGCTTGCTTTCCTTCTCATAACTTTATAAAGACTGCTTTGTTACAATCAGTTCTGAGCGTCAGGTCTGAGTTTTCTTGGCTGGTGTGGGCCGTCTGCGCTATCTGATGAGCTCCTGTGTCCTCCTCGCCTGGCCAGGCCTGCAGGGTCCTCCCTTGTCTCCCCAGCACGGCTTCCACGCCTGCTGCCCTGGCCTGGCCTGTGCCCCACACCTACATGCTCTGTGCGGGCCCCATCTCCTACCCTCAACAACGCTGCATTTCCAGGAGTTTCCGGCCTTCACAAAACACAGTTCCCCACAATGACCACTTACCACGTACCAAGCAGTGTGCTCAGCCCCTCCCATGTGTCCCCCCATCCCTGCTGAATTATCCCACAACACCAGGAGATGGGGCTGCTTTTAATCCCATTTGACAGATCGGGAACTGAGGCTCCCACCAGGAAGGGAAACAGCACGATCGAGACACAACAGGATGAGCAAGGAACCCACCCAGGTTTATCAGAGCCCCGAGTCAGAGAAGTAATTCGGGGTTTCAGGGCTGCCCGCTGCAGGGCACTCTCCTCGGGGACAGCGAAGCTTCCCAGACCTCCGCCCACTGCACCCGAGGGCTGTGTCTCCATCTATTCATGCACACGGCTGTCCTCCCCCACAAAAAGTCCCTTTCTCCATTTCTTTCTTTCCTCAGAAATATTCTCTCTTTTCTGTTTCTTAAAATTGTGCATATCTTTCAAAATCTAGTTAAATACTGCCTTTGTAAAAATTCCCTGAATCGTGACATTAAAAAGGTTTCTCCCCTGAATTCCAGTTCTATTGGGACCACCTGTAGCCATGCTCTCATTTTATTAAGTAGGTATTATTGCAGTTTCCCATCTCCCCTACCCTGCCATAACTTTCTGAAGGCAGGACCTTTCTGCCACATTCCTCTGGTTTCCCGTAGCATTGAGCAGACAGTGAGAACTCAATATTTTATAAATGAATGACTCAAGACATTGGAAGTCAGAATTCTTCACTCTTCTCTAAGACCCTCTCTTCTCTTGGAGAATCATATATAATTTAGTTTTATTACCTTTTAAAGAGCATAAAATAAGCTTACACATAGATAAAAACTAAACTAACCACACACACAGAATAATTATGAAGTCAATAAAACATCCTGCAATCTTAAGAACACATGTCAATAACCTTGCGAGAGAGAAGCCAGCCCTTCTCACGGAGCGCAATTCGAAGAGGCAGTTAATATGCCAGGCAAATTTGAGCAGGTTGGTAATGTGATTTAGCTGTCTTAACTGTGTTGAGTGATTACCTCCACTGATCAAGGAGTAGAATGGTGGAGAAAACACAATTACGACACTCACATTCGATTTCCTCACATCTTCTGTAAGGGGGCATTTCTGCCTCCATTCTCTGTGGCTCCAAATTAGCCAGTGTGACGGGGAGTCTTAATCCGTAGTTCTGCCCATCAGTGCATTCAGTGGACTTATGATTTCCCACCACATGCCCTTATTTTGGAAAACTATTCATTTCAAGACCACAGGCCAAGGGGATACTAAGATGAATCGCAAAATTAGCATTGGAAATGTAAGATCGGGATGAGGACGTGAGAAACGTGTGAGGCTGAGATTTGGGCGTCCTGGGGTGAACCTCCCACCTCAAAGCCCAGCACGAGGGTTCCTGGGCACTGTCACTCCCGGACGTGGGTCCCCGAGACTCGGCTTCAACTCGGAGTGGCCACACCTGCCCTGCCAGGCGGCCGCGAAGGTAACACGGAGGAGCGCCCATGAGAACACCCACTACGCCGAGCTCAGGGACACGTGTGTCCCTCTGTCCTGCCCTCCTTCTCCTTGCATTTAAATCTTGTGATCTCTTTTTGGCAACGGCCAATCATTTAAATTTTCTGATTTTCAGTTTCTTTATATGGAAACAATAGTAATTTCATTGGCTACATATGTATCACAAAACAATTTTACTAATTTTTAGTAAACAGTTGTTTTAATAATCATTTACAGACATCGTTTGCTCTCTGCCTTCCTCGGCTACATCTCTTTGTCTTTCTCTAAGATGCTGTCTGGGTGTACCCACATTTGTATGAATATGAAATAATACATGAGTTTTGATTTGTATCACTACATCTTGGAAGCAATGCATCTCATTATATTAGTATTTATACCAAATACTAAGTACCGATGCACACACCCTCAAAACATTTGCCTATAACTACATAATGTGAGAATACTCAATTTTTAAGTAAAGAGAAAAACTGAGTCACTTATCTGTATAGTTCACATTCCTGATATAAGAATTAGGGGTGTGAAAATGGCAACACTAAAAACCAGTAACCACCCCCCACCCCCAACCCCGCAAACCCTCTACCAATGTATTTTCATACAAACCTCAAACCTTCCATGTTGGAGCAGATTTTTTTTTTAAATGGAGTTTTGCTCTTGGTCGCCCAGGCTGGAGTGCAATGGCACGAACTCACCTCACGGCAACCTCCGCCTCCTGGATTCAAGCGATTCTCCTGTCTCAGCTTCCCGAGTAGCTGGGATTACAGGCTCCAGCCACCATGCCCCACTAATATTTTGTATTTTTAGTAGAGACGGGGTTTTGCCATGTTGGCCAGGCTCGTCTTGAACTCCTGGCCTCAGGTGATCCTCCCACGTCAGCCTCCCAAAGTGCTGGGATTACAGACATGAGCCACCGCACCTGACCCAGAATATTTTTAAGATGGTTAAATGATCTAATTAAATCATTGAGAAAGTGCTTCTCTGTCTTCTTTCATCTCGTAAAGATACTTGAAACTAAGTACATTATTTTTAACTTCACTAATAATTGCTTTTTCTCAACTATGAACAAAAAGACCATCATTTAAAAATACTCTCCACCTGGGAGGCTGAGGCTGGAGAGTGTCTTGAGTCCTGCTGCCGCGGGCTCCCCATTCTCCATAGTTTTCGGTTACTCACGTGACCTTTCCAAGATTTGACTCTTATTTTGGAAGACCATCACGGACATTACAATATGTTAAATGTAGAATCAAAAGCAGGCCATCTTAGGAGAAGATTTCTGTATTTGAGGTTTTAACTCAGTGCTGATGCTAATTCTGTCATCAATATCATGCCATTGCCAGAGCCACATGGTGTCCCCATAGAAGTGGGGACTCTGCGGGTAGCAGGCAGGCGGTCAGAGGGACCTGCCACCTGAGGGCACGCCCTGCTGGGGCTCGGCTGCTCGGGGTGTCTTTCTGCCCTCTCAGACGGAGCAGGTGTGCCGCCCAGCTGCAGGCACTACAGGGCAGCAGCAGGTGGAGAGGATGTGAACCCGGCCTTCAGTCTCTGCCCGCTGTGACCCGTCAGACACTCAGAATCACGCCATGTCTTATGCCAGTTCTTTCAGGAGATAGAAGACCGGCGGTGTGGATTGCGACAGCCTGGGAAATATTCTGAAGAAGAATCTCAGAATCTGGACGACTTCAGGAGTCCTCAAACGCAATCGTTACTCTCCCAGAATGCCAGCTGGTGGACACCGTGCGTTACGTTCCGGCGGTTATCAGACGGTGTCTGCTCGTGGAAGGTGAACGTGGCTCCCTCTCCTTCCTCTTAACCTTTGTGCCTTTACTTTCCTCACCCGATTCCCGTCAACATTTGACTCACTTAGAATAACATGTAATGCTCTAAATGAACGGAAGCACCTGAAAAGCGTATATGATGCGATGAGAAGCTTTGCCAGTTTGAGCAAAGGGGTGCAATAGTGGGAGGACCTTAAAATTAGCAAAAAAAATAATAATAATAAACTACATCAGACAAATCCACAACTTCCCAAAAAGGAAGACCCTGCCTGGTGGTGTTATTGTACATGAGAACCCAAAAAACATCATTTCCAGTGTCAGGATTCATAAACTGCCTTTGCTTCCCAGACCCTCAAGCCCTGACTTATCGGTAACAAACACTGTGATAGAAGCTCCTACTCCTATACTGTGAATTACTTTCATTTTTTCATTAGCAAAACTTACAGCACCAGAAACAAACATTTTGAACGTAGCTCCGATGGGTGCTTTAGTGTGATTTTCTAGAAGTGAAATACTTCGGCGTCATAAACCTGAGTGGTTCAATAGGATCGCATTAGCCACGTGTGGCTATTCAAATAGAAATGGATTGAACTTACGTCACGTCAAAGTCAGTTCCTCGGGCCCTGGGGCCACATTTCAGAGTCCACATGACGATGCTGCTGTGGACTTTGTTAAGGTTTTATGCCTACTGCCCTACAGCAAGGATCTCAGCCAGGGTGGTTTTGCCCCCTAGGGACATATGGCTATGTCTACAGGAATTTGGGCTGTCACAACTGGACAGGGGGTGCTACTGGCATCTGGTGGGTGGGACCGGGGGTGCTGCTCCACACCCTGCAGAGCCCAGGACAGCCCCAAGTATAAGAAATCACCCAGCTCCAAACTCCAACAACATCCTGCCCTACAGAAACGTTTGGATTGCCTCCCTCAAGGTCTAAAACCTTGTGTCAATATTTACCACGAAGGATGATGCTGGCTAAAAAATCATTCCTTCTCTTCCCGGTGTCCTTCTAGTGCGACATATCTTTCTATTCTGAGTTAACTATGAATCATTAATAATAATAAACATTGACTTTTGTTAACTTCTATCGAGATAGTACCAGGATTTTTCAGTCTAAACTTTTAATGTGGAAATCACATTAGTTGATTTCTCCTTGTCGAATGACCCTTACATTCCTGAAATAAAAATGGGAAATAGTATATTTTCACTTGATACACTACTGACAAGTCCTGAGTTCTTCCCCAGCCTCACGAATCTGCAGCTGTCTTTGCTGAGCACACTCTCATCAGTATTCAAACAGAAAGTCAAGAAAGGGCAAATCAGTCACCACTTTTAATGGAAGATTTGCTTTATTTCAGCCTAATCTGGTTTCCCTTCTGTTGTGTCCTGATGTACTTCATTGCATTCTTTTTTCTTTTCTCTCCACTGCAATTTTTATTCCTTTTTGCCTCATATTACTTTCACGTTATTGATTTCTTTTTCTTTGAACTCCCGTACCACTTACAGCTTTTCCCACTCAGAGAATCACTGAAGTGGAAGGAACACAGCATCCGAACCCTTCATATCACAAACAAGGAAACTAAGGCTTCAGAGCAGCTTGGTTGTTTGCTCAAGATCTCAAAACCAGTCCATACCCCTCAGGCCCCGACAGCTTCCTTCCACAGCCTGCAGTTTCAGGGTGGTGCTTAACCCTAGATTGTCTGTGCTGATGTATGATGTCCAAGGACAGTATTAATATTCACACCTGTATGTAATTTTATTCTTTGCAGAGAATGTATGTAGATAGATGCAGATATAGATGCAGATTATTTAAAAATAATCTAATTCTGTGAAGACAGCAGGCCGATATTTTAAAGATGAAGAAGAAGAAGTCCTAATGGGCTAAATAATGTGACCAGAGTCAAGCAGTTCTGTGTAAGGAAGGGACTATTGCACTGAGGAGTCCTACGTTCCAACTGCCATTTGCAGAGTCTCAGCATGGCAGGAAGGCAGCGGTACAGAGTCCACATAGAGAGTCCACGTAGAGAGTCCACGCTCTGCCCCTGCAGCCTCTTCCTGATGGTTGGCCGATGGTGGCACCAGGGCAAGGCGATGAAAAGACGCATCAGCAAGGCACCCAGAGCCTCAGGGCTGACATTCCACTATGATTTTAAAAGAAAATTCAGATCGTCGGTTTTTGCCTTCCTCTTGTTCATCAGTATGTACTGCATTTCTCTATTTTGGTGATTTTTTTTAAAGTTCTATTATGGAAAATAATGTACAGTGATCAAATCCCTTTTCAGCAACAACCTGCATTATGATGAAAAACTAGTGTTACCAACAGGATACTTTATTGAGTGATGATGGGAAAAGCCCAACATCCTCAGTTTTCATGGATGACAAGGACTCACTGCCAGTGCCTAATGCCCTTCGTCCTTGTTATGCGGGAGAACATTACCGAGGGAGGTCTAGGACAGTGTGGGGGGAGAGGTACATCAGATCACTGAAGTCTCAGTTCAGTGGGGTGGGGCAGTTGTCAGATGCTTCAAAACCAATGCCTCTTCCTCCAGCCACTGACGAGATGATGTAGAGAAGGCAGTGTCCTCAGACCAGATGGCTGAAATAATTGATGAAATGGAAATATACGGATTTTTTTGTTTCTTGGTATTTTTCATTGTCTTTGGGTAAAGTGATAGCTTTTCCAATATGCTATCTCCGTACAGTTAACTCACTAGGATCTCGAAGTGACTTGTGCCTATGTGACACTGTAAAACTAGACATGAAATTATGCAATTTGTCAATTTTGTTCAGAAGCCCAAAATGTAATTCTCAGGATCTCTTGCACATTTTCTTGCTACACGGCCCCAGGCACTCCAGCCCATCTTCCTACCTCATGTCTCAAATCAGTTCTGGGTGAATATGGCAAACAGAGCAAGAGACGGCAAAGCTCTCTGCAAACATTGAAATTCCTCAGTGGACAGACAAGCAGGAACCTCTCTCCAGCTGAACTCTGACCCCTTACAATACTCAATTATACCAAAGGCCTCTGAATGGCAATCTCTTCCTAACTAGACTTGCCAGAGACCCGCCTGGGTTATCCACACCCACAGTCTTCAGAGTCGACACCTTAAACACTGCAGAGTCCCACCGATTCCACAGCCACAGCTGAATGAAGCTCAACACGCCCAGTGCTGGTTCCTGCTCCACGTTTTCCTAAGCCTGTCTTCTCGGGGGTCAGTAACGACCTCCTGGCTGAAGCCTATGGCCTTATTGAGGGCTATGACTATGACTCTTACTTTCAGCCTCTCCTCTTGCCTCCCCTCTCCTTCAGTCTTGAGATCCCCTCTCTTCTGACCCTGCACCCTCCCTTCTGAGTGACCTCCTTCACTCTCATGAGCAATTATTGCCTGCAAATCTGCAAATCCTCGTCATTCTCCTGCTCTGGAGCTCTTCAGTCAGCTCCCTACATCCCCTGGGGAAGTCCTCGGTCCACTAAGTAAATGCACCCTAACTCCAGCTTCCTCCCTCCTGCCCTGAAAAGCAACACCGCTCCTCCTCCTGGGGCTGCCTATCCACTCTCCTTGGCCCCAGCCACGCAGGCTGTCCTGCAACTCTCAGGCCCTCAGCCACCCCAGGTCTCCAGATATCTCATCAAAGCTGCCCTCAGCTGCTTTACAGACACCTCAGTGCCTTCCTGGTTAGCACCCCTGCACTGATTTTTCTCATATGAGACATATTTATAAAGTGCATAACTAATAACACTGTCTCCTCCACAGTATCCTCAATGCTTGTTTCTATGGCTCTCAGTTAAACGTCAAGCTCCACAATATAGTTTCAGGATTTTTCACAACATCAACTCTGCTCACCTGAGTCACCCCAACTCTCACAAGAGTGAACACCTTAAACCGCTGTGTACCGTGTCACGAAGGACCTTTTGAAAACGTCAATTCTTAGAAGGCCTGGTCTACCACCTTCATCCTGCAGTTCACTGCATCTTTGGGTATATGTTATTTTCAAAAAACCCACTCCAAATTCCATAACACATGTAGGTTAGAAGTGAAAGGTTGAGAATAGAAATATTATACAAACATGAATAACAGCAAAAAAAAGAGTGGCTACATTCATATAAAATAAATTTCAGAGCAGAGAAAATACTTGATACGAAGAATGGCATTACCTGATTATAATAAGATCCATAATTGCTTTTACTGGCTAATAAAGACATAATAATCTTAAATGTATCCCCAACAAAAAATGCAGCTTCATAATACATGAAGCAAAAATTTAAACCTGAAAGGAGAAAGAGACAAATGCAGAGTTATCTCTGGGGACTTTAACAGCTCCTGCCCTCCCTGAGGAGAGCCAGCAGATACGAAGCCAGCAAGGACCCAGAAGAGCTGAGCAACGCAATTCCCCGACAGGCTCCAATGGCAGGAGTGACACAGCCCACGGCGGCAGCAGAAGCATCGCATACGTGTGTTTTCCAAGCACCCCTGGAATAGTCACCAAGACCGACTATCTCCTGTGCCACAGTCAAACCCCAACCAGTCAGAAGGAACTGGTATCATACAAGCATCTCTGACCGCAATACAAGCTAATTTTAAATCAAAAATAGAAAGTCATACAGAAAATCTCAAATACCTGGAAATTAAGAATGCAATTCTTAGTAAGTCACAGATCTAAGACAAAGTCTCAAAGCAACTGCAAATATGTAAAACAGAATGAAATGAAAATAAAACGTATCAAAATAAACAGAATGCAGCTAAAGCATGCCCAGAGGAAAAGTTACAACATTAAGATGCTTACACTGAAGTAGAGGAAAAAGTAGGTCAGTTCTCAAATTATTAATTTCTGCCTCAATAAACTAGGAAAAAAGTTGAGTAAAATAAATTGTAAGTAAGTAGAAGTAAGGAAATTATAAGATAATTTTACATAAGATAAAAGCAGAAACCAGTAAAATTGAGAACAGGAAAACAATAGAGGAGTGAGGAACCAAAAAGTGATGATTTGAAAAAAGTCGGTAAAATTCATCAGCCTCTAACACGGCTAACACACACAAAAGAGAAGACAGGAATCACCAATGAAACAAAGGATGTCAGTACAAATCCCAGACACATCAAAAGGATAATAAGAGAACATCACCAGCAGGTTTAGATTCATGAAGTCAACAACTTCAAAGAAAATGACTAATTCTTTAAAAACCACAAGGTACCAAACTCAACCAAGATAAAATAAATTATCTGATAATCTCATAATCATTATAAAAATTGAATTTATAATTTAAAGCCTCCTGCCGGGTACGTGGTTCACGCCTGTAATCCCAGCACTTTGGGAGACCAAGATGGAAGGACCACAAGGTCGGAGATCAAGACCATCCTGGCCAACATGGTGAAACCACATCTCTATTAAAAGTACAAAACTTAGGTGAGCGTGGTGGCACATGCCTGTAATCCCAGCTACTCGGGAGGCTGAGGCAGGAGAATTGCTTGAACCAGGGAGTTGAAGGTTGCAGTGAGCCGACATTGCACCACTGCACTCCAGTGACAGAGCAAGACTCCATCTCAAACAAACAAACAAACACCTTCCCCAAGAGAAATCTCCAGGCATGCATGGCTTTACTGGAGACAAACACTTGAAAGAAGAGCTACCACGTTTACACAGTGGCTTCCAGAAAGTCCAGGTGAAGGGGTACTTCATTTTGTGCATCTGCTTAGCCCTGTACCAACACTAGACACAGAAGCACAAAAAAGAAAACTACAAACACCCGTCACTCATGAACTTACACATCAATCACATGCAACAACGTATAAAGAGAATCATACGCCATGGTGAAGTGAGTGGCATTTATTTCAGACATGTAACGCTAGATCAACATTTGAAAATCACAGTGAATCTAGTGTCCCATATCAACAGACTAAAGAAAAAAAATCACAGGATTGATTGTGTCAATTACTCAAGAAAAACCGTTTGACAAAATTCAACAGTCATTCACAATAAAAGTGTTCAGAGAGTCAGGAACAGACGGGAACTAACTCAACACGGCAACGGGCATCTGTAACAACACCTACGGCTGGCGGCGTGCGCTGAACGAGGGCGTGCTGTCTCAGGGAGATGGGGGAGGAAACAAGGAGGGCTGCTTTCATCACTCTTATTCACTAGAATAGTGGAATTTCTTGCCTATGTAATTAGGCAAGAATGAGAAATGACAAAGAATTGAATTAAAAAGGAAAAATATAAAACTTTGTCAATTGACAGATGACATGACTGTTTATGTAGAAAGTCCCAAGTAATCCACAAAGGACAACCTGCAACCTGCAAGTTCGGCCAGGTCACAGGATACAAGGCCAGCACACACAAATCAAACACTAGTCTATAAATGAACAATGACCATGTAGAAACTAAAATTAAAAGCCCAGTGCCATTTACAAGCACTCCAGTGAAAATTAAATATTTAGATGTAGATTTAAAAGATGCACAGAATCTGTGGTTGAAACACCAACATTCTGATTAAATAAAATATCTGAGTAAGTGGAGAGACATATCATGTTCATTGCTTGGAAGACCTAACACAGTAAAGATGTTGCTTTCTAAATTGATCTATAAGTTTAATGAACTCTTATCAAAATCTGAGCAAGCTTTGTATAGGCCTAGCAAGTTTAGTCTCATATTTATAGGGAAAGATGCAGGCCCTAAAGAGTAAAAATAATTTTGATTAAGAAGAATAAAGGATGAGGTGTCATTCGACTTGACATTCAGTCTTACTACAATAATTTGGGCTATGTGATCCTGGTGGAGGTACAGACACATATATCCATAAAATAGAATACAGAACAAAGTAACCCACACAAATAAGCTCAGTTAATTCCTGGAAAGAGTGCAGAAGCAATTTAACAAAGAAAGAAACCCGTTATAACAAGTGATGCAGGAGCCATTGGACACCCAGAGGCAAAATAAATGAATAAATAAACCTCAGCCCAAACCCGACACCTTATACAACAAATATTAATTCAAGATGGGTTGTGAAACTCAAATGTAAAGTATAAAACTAAAAAACATTTAGAAAAAAATCAAAAATATTTCAGGATTTAAAACCAGGCAAATAATTTTTAGACTTAACACTAAATGCTGGATTCATAAAAGAAAAAAATTGATAAAAAAACTTTGCTCTACAAAGGACCCTATTAAAAGATGAAAATGCAAACTACAGACTGGGATAAAATATTTGCAAATCACAGAACTCTCAAAAGACTAGTAACTAAAATATATTCTTAAAACTATCCAAATCCAACATAAAAAAGAAAGCAATCCAGTTAGAAAATGGGCAAGAGACATTAATAGAAATTTTATTAAAGAAGATACACAGATGATGTCAAGCACGTGAAAAGATTTTCTGCATTACAATCCATTAGGAAATGCAAACTAAAACCAAATGAAATGTCACTACACAGGCATCACAACGTCAGAAACAAAATTGTCTCACCAACAGCTGCTGCGAATTCAGAGAAACTGCCTCCTACGTGCACAGTTGTTGGTGGGAATGTAAAATGTTCAGTGAACTCTGGAAACATTTTGCATTTTCTTATAAAACTAAACATGAAGCCACCATACTGCCCAGCGACAGCACATTGGGCATTGGACCCAGAGAAACGGAAATGTACACTCACACAAAAATCTGCATGAACGTGTATAGAAACGACACAGTCAGAACCTAGAATCAGCCCAGCTATTCTTCACCAGGAGAATGGAAAAACTACTGGGCATTGGTGGAATACTACCCAGCAATGAAAAGGAACACACATGTAATGACTCATGTGACTCTCCAGGGAGTTACGCTGAAAGAAAATGGTTTTACAGTGTCTAGCCCAAGGGTTAGACTGCACGTGATCTCACAGGACTTTCTTGAATCGATACAGCTGTAGAAATGGGTTGCAGAATGATGGGTGCGGGAGCTTGAGTTTGGGTGGGTGGGCTGGCTATGAAGGGCCTCAGGAAGGACCTGCTGGGAGGGAGCTCTGAGTCTGGATGTGTCCCTGTCACTGTCCCCATGGTGAGGGTGTTCCACGGCTTTGAGGAGGCTGCCACGGGGAATACTGGGTAAAGGGAGCAAGGGCACCCCTGTATTGTTTCTTACAACTGCATGTGAATCTACAGTCATCTCAAAATTAAAAGTTTAATTTAAAAAATTCTAGTGAAAGACTGGACATTGGGTCAATTCGTCGAAGATTAATTGATTGTAAATCAATCTGGGAATTGGCCATTCATTGATAAAGCAACCCACAGATTCAGAGGTGTCTCTGAAAGCGAACTGGCAGAAGAGCGTCTCCTGATGCCAGCTCAACACGTGGCATCCTCAGGAGCTTTGGCCATGCAGGACACACACATGGAACACCCAGAATTCCCGGAATTCCCAGAACACCCAGCATGCCTGGCACACCTGGAATGCCCAGCACCTGGACCCTGGCTGAACCTCCAAGGGCACCTGGCATTCCAGACAAAACTAAATACGCCTAGTCTACGTGTGTCACCAGTGGCAAAGATCCTATAAAATAATAATGTTTAAAGTACAGATGAGTTGTTCTCTTCCAAGGCATTCAGTCTGATTTTCTTATTAATTCAAGCACTGATTTTCTGGGCTGAAGAAGGAAACCGGTGCACAGAGAGGGCTGGGGGAGCTCCTGAGGAAGCGGGAACTCCATGCCGCCTGCACCACCCTCTTGTCCCTCTGACATCGCCACGCCTCAAGCAGCCTCAAGCCTTGCTCTGTTCGGGCCTCACCCCAAGGAGCCACTGCACTGGGGAAGGCCCAGAACCCCCATTCTGCACAGCAAGGGGGACCGTGGCTCAGGAGGGCACAGAGTGGCAGCCCTAAGCCCAGGGTTCCGGAGATGCCACTCTGTAAGGGCCTCACATGGGCCAGAGTCACTATTATGTACATCAGGGTCACCCTCATGTCACCAACATCCCCACGTATCACTATCACCATCACACGCATCACCACCACCCACGTGTGTATCATCCTCACCCACACGTGTCACCATCCTCCTCAAGTGAGTTATCCCACCATCACATGACTCATCCCACCATCACAGGTCAGCATCACCAACATGTGGGTCATCCCACCATCACGTGACTCATCCCACCATCACAGGTCAGCATCACCATCATGTGAGTCATCCCACCATCACGTGACTCATCCCACCATCACGTGAGTCATCCCCTCATGTGCGTCAGTGTTACCACCTCATCCACCACAGTGTCCATTTTGGAGACTTGAAATACAGAGGTGCAGCCAACACAGTCCTCTCACTCCAAGGACCAAAAGCTTGACTGCAAAAACAACTGGTGTCCCTGAAAGCAGATGGCCGCCAGGACCAGGGACCCTGGAGACGTCCAGGGACAGAGCAGAGAACCCAGGGAAGGCAGAGACCAGGCTCAGGCAGCTGGAGGCGGCTTCCTGGGAGGGTAGGGCTGCACCTGCCACCACAGCAAAGCACTGAAGTCATGTGGTGATGGCCAGAGTCCCCAAATCTGGTGTTGGCAGGGCCACATCCCTCCAGGCGCTCTGTGGGAGAACCCCTCCAGCCTCTTCCAGCTTCTGGAGGCTCTGCAGTCACTGGGCTCTGTGACTTGGGTGGCCTCACTGTCCCCTCTTGTCTCCATGGCCGTGCAGCTTCTCCGTGGGATGTCTCTGTGGTTTCACGTGGCCACCTTCTAAGGCAGCAAGCAGTTTGTGGGTTGGGGCCCACCCTACTCTGGCATCACCTCATTTAACCAAGTCCATCTGTGAAGGCCCTGTTTGCAACTAAGGCCACACTCTGAGATTCTGGGCAGACGTGGATATTGGAGATGCCACTGAACCCACTACTGTAGGGCTGGTTAAGGGGAAGTCAGCCCTCGTCCAGGCCAGCCAGGCCTCAGGGGTCCCCCTACAGCCTCCTGCCTGTGGCCGCATTGGCGGATCCTGGTCAGAGGGCATCGGAGCCAGGCCATGTGGAGGTCACCCAGGAGCCAGCTGTGGGGAAAGGTTGCAGAGCCGCAGACCACAGGCCTGGGACAGCCAGGTCTCCCAGGGGCAGTCAGCATTCCCCGTGGGGAACCTTGCCTCGGAGGGCTCACATCTGCCGTGCCTGCTTCATGGGGCAGCTTCGGACACTAAACGTGTGTCTTATCTTCGAGTACACTGCGTGTATGGCATAAAATTAGCAAATGGCTTTTGATGGTTTTCTAACCTCATCTGAACCTCAGCCCCAAGCACTGGAGGCTGAGCTGCGAGTGAGAGGAGGCAGCCACCTCCCTGGGACTGCAAAGCTCAAGTGGGCACCCGACTGGGGCACTTGCTCCCCTCTTCCAGGAGACACTCCCAGAGCTCAAAGCAGCACACAGGTTTCTGATTCACAAGGGCTCTGTGTGAAAAATGAGAGCTGCATTTTCCTCTTAAATAAATACAATAAAATCCCCTCATCCTTTCTCTCCAAGCTGTTTTCACAGTGAGAGCAAGCGTGCCAGGTCACCCAGAGAGGAACCAGCTTGAGAACCACTTTGCTTTTATCTCTTCTCTCTTAGCAATGCCTACATTTCCATTTCATATGGGGAAAAGTCATTTTCCTGCTATAAGTCAGCAAATTGCTTGGCAAACAAGAGCAGCCACCTCTTCTCCACGGCCCAGCGTGGGACCTGCATCCAGATTGTGGATGCAACAGGACCGGGGAGTCCTCCCACCATGGCTGGGGCTGAGCCGGCTTCCCGGCTGTATCCCGCCCTTCGGGGGCTCAGCCAGGCCAGACCACAAGCCACGTGAGCAGCGTCCCTGGCTTCATCTTCACATCTTGGCAAACGTGAGCCTGGATCTGTGATTTGAGCTGTGTTATCACAGTCCATTAACAGACAATGTTCCACCAGAAACAGGGTGGAAATACGCTTTTAAGTAATGACGTCTTCACATGCACAGGACACGTTTGTACTGCTGGTGGATGGGCATCATGGAGATTTGTCTTAAAATACGAGGAAGGAGGCGAAAATTCCCTTTGCATGTCCCGGGTCCTCTTGACACTCGTCCAACACGTTTCTCTCATGTTTTTTATTCTTCCTTCTTCAAAGACAGTTCCGTTTAATAGGAAGTCTTTACAATTACTGAATTTATGATATTGTTTATAAACGGGAATTAGAAAGAACTGATGTATACCAATAAAAATGGCATATTAGTATTTTTTTTAATTATCAAAGAAGAAATAATAACAAAATAACGTCCCTGTTTGGGAGGGGAGGAGGAGAAAAGAAAGCAAAGTTAAAATCAAGAAAATTAAAATCCTAAAGCAACAAAATGCACTCAAATGTGTTCTTCCCCTTTTAGAGAGGTGACGGGGTAGGGTTTCTGTCTATGAAACCAAATGTTTACAAATATTCAAGCCCATAAATTTGAAGAGAAACTGAATACAGAAAATTCTTGTTAATGCGGTACATTTTCTGGTAATTTTATAGTCCAATTTTCAGTGATTCCCCACAGAACGAACGCAGTTCAAAGGCAATTTTATAAAGTACTTTGCAGATAACTATTATCTGCTAATTATTAGAAATTGCATGTTGTTGTTAATTGCATAAATAAATTGTTTTATCTGAAAGCCATTAAAAAAAGGTTTGGTGTTTGAAGCAGATATAGTTTTGATGTTCCCGTATAAAAACGTTTAACTGTTTAACTCTAAAATAATGACATGCTGCTTCTAAGACAATTTCTTAGACTAATGGATTATGTGGGGGGGTCCCTAAACATGTATTTTATTTTATTTCCCTGACATACTTCAACTGATTATAAATCTTCATGTAAAGGAAGAACACAAATATTTTACTAAATGTATTCGAATAATAGCCATATCAGGCTATTTTTTTTATTTCTTAAAAGAAATTTATATGAACTTTTTTCTTCCAAAATACTCTTCATTTTTTTAAAAAAACACAATGCTCTGTTTTATCAATGTATTTCCTTCATAATTAGCCATAAGAGAGAGATATCTGTGGGGACTGTTGCCTCTCACTTTCTATGAAATAATTCAGAAGCATTTAATAGCAGATTCTAATAGAATTTGAAAACATGGCATGTGGGTCATTTCTGCAGCTTCTCCAAAGAGTGTGATTTGGAAGGGAGCTGACCACAACCTTTCCAGGGTCCAGCGCCTGAGACCCATGGTGAAGGCAACCTCGGTGTTTTCATGGTGTGGGCATGGCCATCTCCCACGAATCACCAGTGGAGAAGCTGGGCTGAGGCTGCAGGCTCCTGGGGGATGGCCAGCTGGGGCCCCGGGAGGCCACATCCTGGCCCTGACCCTGCCTGCTGAGTGCTGAGGAGGGAGGTCCAGGTAGAGCCCAGGAGGGCTGGAGGCGGCCAGCGCACACCTGCCCAGGTGCACAGCGGATGCCGGGTGGGCTGCTGGGGCAGCAGGGGGTTGGGCAGGATGGCTGAGCACAGCAGGGTCCACAGATGCCCATGGAGGAAGTGGCCTCATCCACGTGCTGAGAACGTCCCTGAGCACAGTGGGGAAGATAGCCCACAGATGCTGGGCCACACAAAGGGCCCAGGGGAGGTACGGGAGAAGCAGCAGCTTCTCAGGGCCAGTAGCATGGCTTGGAGCCTGGTCACCGGAGAGGGAACAGCTTTGGCCACCAAGCATAAGTGACATGCCACACGTGGAGGGGAGGACGGCACCACCGGAGCGTGTGCTCATCCCAGCATGCCAGCCAAGCAGTGAGATGGTAAGAACGGAGGAGGCGAAATGGCAGCTGACAGCGCCCATCCCCTCTCAGGACAGAGGATGGTGCACCCAGCTCCTCTCGGGATGCAGGATGGGCACACCCAGCTCTGCAGCCCATGCTCTGTAGACACAACAGGTGCCAGTGCAGGACCTCGCCTCACAGAGCCAGTCTGGGAACGAGGAGGGGTGGGATCTCAGAAAGCACAGCATACGGAGCTTGCTGCCACTCCACAAGGATCAGAACATTCCAAGGACTGAAGAAGCCTTTTTACCCAGCTGTGTCTTGCCACATTGCCCTGAATTTGCCAGGACTACCGAAACAACTTACCTCCGCCTGGGCGGCGAACACAGCATGCTTTTATTTTCTCACACTTCCGAAGCTGGAAGTCCAAGACCGAGGGCGTTGGCTGGTGGTCTCTCTCCTGTAACATCAGGATGTGGCCGTAGCGCCTGGCCAGACAGGTCTGTACATGGGGAGTACATGGACAGTGTCGTCTGCACTCCAGCAGTGCTGAGACGGTGCTGACCCCCAAAGAGTGAAACATAAGACCCACCCAACGTCAGGTCAAGAGAGTCTCAGACAGGGGGCAAGATCTCACGGCCAAAGCCAGTGCAACGCCAACACGCTGCTCACCCATCTGTCCCGACCCACTCTTTCCCCTACGCAAGTGCCCCCAAGACAGCCAGGACAAGTCCCTGTCCCTCAGAGCTGGGGGGAAGCCCCGCCCCTGTCCCTCAGAGCTGGGAGGAAGCCCCGTCCCTGTCCATCAGAGCTGGGGAGAAGTCCTGCCCCTGTCCCTCAGAGCAGGCGGAGAAACCCCTCTGCTGTTTTCAGGCAGTCTGCTGGCCAGGCCCTTCCCTGCCCCCACTGAGTCACCACAGAGGACACATGAGTGCCTCACCTTCTGGCCTCCAAAATGCGGCTTTCCTGGAGGCTGGCAAAACCCCCAGTGATTGCCATGTGTCCCTCTTGGAACAACAAATAATATACATTTTTCAATCTGATCTTATAACATAGCTGAATTACCTGACATTCAAAGAGGCCAGGGCCCAGAGACATAATGTGTGTGCGAACCCACATTTTAATCCACATTTGCTATCATCTATCTGTTTCTATAATTCAATATGTTCAAAGGATTGCCAGCAAGGCACCCGGGCTCACTCTCCCACTGACATGATGCTTGTGGCCCAGCAGGAGAAGGTACGGTGCACCCAGCCCAGCCGCCCGGCCCGACCTTCCATCCTCCCTTCATTCTTCCCTCAGTCCTCCCTTGGGGCCACTCCTTGTCTGCCTCCCAGGTGGAGGTATTACCTCTGTTTCCTTGTATTGGTACCTGGGTCTCAGGCATCCTCGAGCTGCTGGGTCCCATGGTGGACCCGCAGCTCAGGCAGATGCCCCAGGATTGCAGCCTGGCACCCATGGAGTCTCGTCTCTGTGGAGGGACAGCTGGTGACTCCTAGCCCAGCATTCAAAGTCACCGGCTGTGAAGACGTACACCAGGCCTGAGCACAGCGCCGTCACCACAGGACGCCCCAGCTCCCACCCCAGACAGAAGGAACCCGTGTCAGGATCATGCTGGTAAAGTGCCTCTGGGGTACATCCCACTGAAGAGATCACGTGGTGAAATTGTGAGAACAGGTTCCCAGGGCAGGCGCTGGCCTTTCTTATTCTGGGAGCAAGGCCCCCCAGGCGCTTCTTCCTGCTGGATGACCAGAATGCAGTGGGAATGCTTCAGAGTCACCACGCTGAACTCACAGATATTCTGGTGGATTTTCCACAGCGCTAACCGTTTCACAGCTGTGAGCACTGGTTGCACTGTGCTTCAGGTTGACAGAAGCTCTCATATCACCAAGAGCAGCGTTGCCCCTGCACAGCAGCCACCTCCACCCCGGGGTACACGCAGACGCTCACGGCAGCCACCTCCACCCCGGGGTACACGCAGACGCTCACGGCAGCCACCTCCACCCCGGGGTACACGCAGACGCTCACGGCAGCCACCTCCACCCCGGGGTACACGCAGACGCTCACGGCAACCACCTCCACCCCGGGGTACACGCAGACGCTCACGGCAACCACCTCCACCCCGGGGTACATGCCGAAGGTCGTCCACCCAGGCGAGTGCACCTCAGCCCCCAGAACAAGCAGGCTATTTCTTCGGTCCCTGCTGGGAGGGTCAGCTCTGGGTGAGCACAGGCCAGCCGCTGAGGGCCTTCCCCAGCCACAGGCACAGCCACCCCTCCCTGCCTCACCTGCTGAGAAACCGCAGCCCCCAGGGAAGAGTAACGAGTAGGAAGCAGAGAGGGAGGGGTGGAGGAAGGGAGGCAGCACCCTTTTCCTGCACCCCAGCAACAAGTGGACAGAAAGGCAGGATCCTGACCTTGCACAAAACCGTGAGGCTCAGACAGGAGCCCCTGGCCAGGGTCTGGGCTCAAACTCAGGCCTCCTGGCCCCTAACTGCTCCTTTTGGGCGGCCGAGCCCCTGGCGCCTCGCAGGCTCTGACAGACGGACTCCCACTCCGAAGTTCCTGCAGGGCTGCGGACCCTGCCAGCATCCTCTCATCCCGGTTCTGGCCAAGCCTGAAGTCGCCATTTTATGAGATCTGTTGAGATCACATCTCAAGGGGTATGTTTGAATGTGTCAGTCAAATTGATGAAAGAAAGGACAAATTCATTAATTCACTTCTGAGCTGAGTGCCCGAGTGCCAGCCTTAAACTCGGAGTGGGTTTTATGGTTGAGTTATAAATCCCTCACCAGCGGGGCTGCTTATAGACAAGCTGTCAGGGCCGCAAATGCCAGGACGTCAGTGGGTGCGGGGGTGACATAAAGAGGGTGTCTGCGCCTCGCCTCTTGGGCGGACTGCGGCTTCGCCCTTTGGCAGATATTCCAGATGATTGCAGCTTTTATTACCAGCCTCTGCCACGCTTCCCCAGCCGCATCTGCTTCCACATCAGCTGGGTCGTCACCGTGCACCACGGCGAGGCCCGGGCCAACTCCATCTGGATGTAGGAATGCGTGCTTTTAATTCTCCGCGACCCAGGCCTTGGGTGGAGAGACCGGCCCGTTATGAAGAGCGGGCGTTTCCTTGCCCACTACTCATGGCAGAAGCACGCAGGCCTCCCTCTCTCAACCTCAGTGCCAGCCAACCCTGGAGCATCAGCCCGTGTGGCTGAGAGGGCGGGAGAGATAGTGGCCGGGCCCTCGGGGTGCCGGCAGCACTTCCCACAGAATGAGGAGGGGTCGGGCACAGCTGCTGCTCGTCTGCTGAGGGCAGGTGCACAGAGGTCCGGCCTCCACTCACCTCCTGCCCCGGCTCCCGCAGGCGTCCACTCGCCTCCTGCCCCGGCTCCCGCAGGCGTCCACGGTCAGAGCTACTTCTCCTCCAGGGAGCGCTGTCAGGCATCCCTTGCTGCCACAAATCATTTTCTAAATTTTTTTTACCTCAATAGAATGGAGTAGCAGACAGTCTGAAAGGACTGCACCGCGGCCTCTGGGTTTTTGATGAAAAACAGTGATCTGTTGGCCACACCCATCTCTGACACAGCCCTGAGATCCGTGAAGCTGGGAGAGCCCTGCAGCTTCCTACTGATGTCTCCACCCTCTGGGACAGGTCACCATTGCTTGCAATCAGCTGAAGGGTCCTGGACCCGCGGAGGCACAGCCCGTGTCCCACACCAGTTTCCTGCCTTTTGCTTCCTGAATTGCAGCCCCGCCTTCTGTCTGTGTCCCGCCAAGCCGGGCACCATCAGCCCCAGAACCACCAGTGCCATGGACGTGAGCTGAAAGGTCGACAGAACATGACACCCGCAGACAGCAGGTGCCCGGGGAGCATGTGGCTAAAAGGCGAGGCATTTGCCAGCCCCTGTATTTTTGCCAAGCAGGCACGGTGCAGTATCAGGAAGAAAAAAATCTCCCTCTGCTCCTAGACAGGGGGCTCGGCCTGCCCTTTGGAAGATGGTGGAGGGGCCACCCCTGCTTGCCTAGTCAGATCATCCCTATTGCCTAAAAGAAATACCTGAAATCTTTGCCAGGAAATGCAGGCCTTTTATGTATATGATCATCGTTAAGGAAATATTGCAAGACTGTGTTTGTATTTTGGGTTCATTTCTCTGGGGAAGAAGCTGTACCATTGCGAGCCTCGCTCTGGGGCTCCTGTGGAATCTAAACTCCCACAGCCGTCAACCTGGGCTGGTAAGAGCTGACGCGCAGGGGGCACTTACAGAGTGCAGGCCCCACGCCACGGCCTTCACACGCCCGGACTCACGGCATCCTCCTGAGGAAGGACCGATTGCCATGCGCACTCCACAGGTGAAGAAGTCAACGAGCAGAAAGTTTTCGAAATCTGTCCAGGGCCCCAAAACCAGTAGAGCAGGGCTTAGATAGATTGCCCAGTGCCTGCTGAACAGCTGCTACCCTGAGCATAGACTGCAGGTAATGGGCTCACCGGAACGTACTAACAACCCTGTTCAGGCCAATATATGGCACAGCAAGTGTGCAATAAAAGGGGTGTGTGTATTTTTTTGGCACAAGTTACCAGAGTGGGTGGCTTAGTGGGAGGCCCCGGGGGCTGGGGTGTTGTCAAGGTCCACCAGAAGAAATGGAGCTCAGAGGGGACGTGAGAATCTCCCTCCGCTGATCAGCAGCCAACAAAAAGCAGCAGATCCTAATCCTGGAACTGCAAATGTCGCCCGATGTGCAGAAAGGGTCTTTGCAGATGACTTTGGCTGGGGATTTTGAGATGGGTGATGACCCGCGTTATTCGGAGGGCCCCACCTGCATTTGCAAGTGTCCTTATGGAGAAGCAGAGGAGGTCAGACAGCAAGGAGGACCACAGGGTGGGCGAGTGATGTGGACACGGTTGCTGGCTCCAGAAGCTGGTGATGATGAGATGTAGCCGCTAGGCCTGCAGAGGACATGGCCCCTGACGCCCTGCCTTCAGCTTGGGGCCAAAAGACTGACTGGTGCTGTCATGGCACCTCCTTAGAGGGCAGCCCTGGGACACCAACGCCATGACGCTGCCCAGCCAGAACGTGAGAGGCCAGGGCCAGGTGCAGAGGCCAGGGTGGCTCACAGCCCCAGCAAACACACACATACAAGGCCACGGTGTCACAGGGCGGCCCGGAGGGAGCACGCAGAAGTCTTAGCAGCACGTGGAGGCCTTGGAGAGATTCCATGAGGTGGGATTGTGCGTGTGCAGGACCCATGCCTGACAACCACCTCCTTGTGCACTGAGGACTTCAATGTTACAAAGTCACCTCCCAGCCGTCGGGCAGGCAGCCGCGCCTGTGCCTCGCGTGTGCTTCTGGAGCTGCCTGGCCTTCTTGCAGGGCTTCTGTAGGCCCAACCCAGCACGTTCGCACTGGAGAAGACAGAGCTGCTCTCCCCGTGAGTGTGGGTGCAGCCTCTGGCATCCATCCTAAAAGCCCCCGAAGCCTCTGACAGGCGGCGCTGGGCCGCTCAGCTCCTCTGCTCAGCCGTGCCTCGTCCTCGCCATGTCCCCACAACCCGCTTCCTTACCTGCCATGGTGAAAGTCTCCAGGAAGGTCCACTGCGGTGAGCTACCTTTTCCAAGACACTCCACCCGCCCCCAAGCGCCTCACCGGGGTGGGGCCCTTCCTGTGGAGCAGCTGAAGGGAAGTCCTGGCATCCAGCCTGAGCTCCTCTAATGCAGAAAACCAACCACAAAGGGGAAACATGCCATCATCTCCCAGCGTGATCTCTGCTGTCAGGTTTCTGCTGTGTCTGCCAGGAAGCAGGTGATGGCCACGGATGTGACTGTGGCATGGACACGTGGGCTCTCGATAATGAAGGTGCCAAGGTGAGCATGGAGTTTGGCAGGAGAGAGGTGCGACGGGCTTTCACCTTTTCAGGAGCAAGAAAGACACTGAAGATAGAACTGGCACGGCAGCTGCCGCAGAGCCCCTGGGTACAAAATCTCTTTGCTCCACGTGACCCAGCAACAGGGGCACTGGGAGAGGGCAGGGCGTCCCAGGGGCTCATCACAGCTACCCCCCAACCCCTTTGTGGGCATCTCCTCCAGTCCGAGCCCAAGTCACTGAGGAGGCAGGAGGAGGCTCCACACCTGGCCTTCTGCCCTGCACAGGGAGAGACCGTGCAGAGCCTGAAAGTAGCTTCCAAAGGGACTGTGAAAAGCACGAAGGCCACTCTAAACCCTGCGCTTCACGGGACTTTATCTCCTCGTCCATCGTCCTCGGCACCTTACACAGCTCAGGCACTCCAGTTGCTGCGGGGCACACTCGCATGAGGAGTCGATGAGCCCCCGGCCCCCCCAACCCGCCGCATGCCTCTCGTCTCAGTCACCTGGATCCTCAGTGCTGTTCTGCTCTGCTCTGGGACAGGGCACGCTGCCTCTTCTGCCTCCCGCCACTCTGCTGACGCTGCTCCGCCCTGCACCACCTCCAGGCCACATTCACTGCTCATCCAAGGCTCGAATTTCCCGTTGACTCAAAACTTCCACTAAAGCCCCAGATGAGGGTGAGTGAGGCTCTGCACGCTCTGCCTAATGGGAGCGTTCTGGCTGGCACTGACCGTGGTAGTTTCGGGCAATCTGTTTCCACACTGCCTCTCCAGGAGCCCAGTGAGCCCTTCACAGCACTTAGGGAGATGCCTTCCCCGCACACAGCAGCTGCTCCAGCTGACACCTCACCCCCTGTTCCTCCTCCTTCCCACAGGCAGAGCTCATCTGGGTTGCTGGGGCCCCATTCCCACCCCATGGTGCAGCCCCACTGCCCTGAGAACTGTTCTTCACCTGCTTCTTCCAGAAAAGAAAATCACGGCGCAAGGGGTCTACCCGCCTCCTCCGGGCTCCCAGGGAACACGGGCTGGCTCAGGGCACTGTGCCCAGGAGCCTGCTTGGTCACGAGAAGCTCGATATGGTGAGCCCTGGAAAGAGCCCCACGGTGGACCCTTTGAAATGGAGCTGCTGCAGCTGCCTCTGAGCGTTTGCTCATCTGCAATAAGATGTGGCTGAAGGTGCGCTAGGGGCGGGCAGGAGACCCGGTGGGCCCTGCCCCAGCCCTGCTGCCCATGCTGCCTCTGAGATGAAATAAGAATGTCCCCAGGGAGCGGGAGCCAGGGCCCCCGCAGTCTGACCCTCTCCAGGCCCTGGGCTCCCCAGGGCTGCCTTGTGGGTGCTGCCCATGTGCACCGAGCCCTCTAGCCCTGCCCGGCTCCACCCTCCCCTGGGCTCTGACACCTTCCTCCCCTCACAGCCACACACAGGTGAGCTGTGCTTGTCCTGCACGGCTTCCCAGGAAGTTTCCGTGGACACCCTTCCAGTAGAATGGCCCCTCCCCTCCATGCTTCCCAGCGTGTCCTGTGGCCACCATGGATGTGACCCAAACGGTGGCTTCCTGTGAGATGCCGTGCCCTTGCCAGACGGACAGCAGGAAGCAGGTCCATTCACCTCTGTGAGGCCAGAGGAGAGCAGGGCTCAGGAACTGCGTGAGGACTCACCCAACTAAGCTCCAAGCTGGGTCCCTCCACCCATGTGCACAGTGTCCTTGTCGGCCATGGGGAGATTCAGGGCCAGAGATTAGACTCCTTTTAAAATCTAGAGCTGTTGGAGTCAGAGGCCGCCCCTGCGCCCTCTGCTGCCCAACTCAGCCCTGAGGATGCCAGCCCTATAGAGTGTGGCTTCCACCACGGAGCAGGACGGGCCTGGGGATGGCATCCCTATAGAGCGTGGCGTCCACCAAGGAGCAGGACAGGCCTGGGGATGGCATCCCTATAGAGCATGGCGTCCACCAAGGAGCAGGACGGGCCTGGGGATGGCATCCCTATAGAGCGTGGCGTCCACCATGGAGCAGGATAGACAGACATGCGCTGCCTTCCTGTCATCACGTGGGGACAATCTTTACCTCTCATTTAAAAAGGCCGATAGTGCCCATGTCACAGGGATTATCAGCAGCTGCTCTGACAGGTGGACCACGCGTGCTCAGGCAAGAGAGATGGAGACGCGGCAGGGCAGGGAGGCTGGAAAGAGGTGAAGTTCACTCCAGCACAGCACCTGGCAGCAGCTGCAGAGACCCCGCGCCCCTCGGCATCCCCACACAGGCACATGGGAAAGCTCGCCTTGTCCTGAGATGAGGGTGGGCCAGGGAGAGGTGCCTGCCAAGCTTGCCACATGGGGCAGGGAGGGCAGGGCTGCTGCTAGCTCCTGGTAGGAGGCTTTGATGGGAAACAGGCAGCGGGGTAGCGGGTGCAGAAGAGGTGGCCTTGCTGCCCTTCCTTCCTCCTGGCACCCAAGGGTCCCTGTGGGGAAGCTCTCACAGTGTGAACATGGCTGTGAGATGGCTCGTTTATGCCATGGTGCGGGTCTCTGTCCTACTCCCCACACCCACGCAGCCCTCCCTCCCTCCCTGCCGCCCCCAACCCGAATCAGGGCCCCCACCGGACCCTTTGTCACCCCACATAAACACGCCATCAGCAGGCCAGGGTTGTTTCACTTTGTTTTGAGTGCTGAGGATTTGTGTGTGTGTTCTTTTTTCTTTTCGTTTATTTTCCCAAATGGAATGTGATCCAAACCAAAACAGATTCGCAGCCTCTGCTGAATAGACCTTCCTCCTCTGTTTCCCGACGTGCTGGATGGAGAACACTGCCCGCGCACACTGTTATTAAGACACACGCAGGCCTCAGCGCCCACAGCGCAGGCTCATTTCTTGGCAGCCCTGGCCCCAGAGCGGTGATGGCGCTCTGAACCCGGGCACCCGCTGCCCCTCGCTGATGCCCCCTGACCCGCGGTGGCGGTGGTTCTTCCAGGGAAGGGCACGCCGTTCGCAGAGAAAAGTGTGTGTGTGTGGGTGGCAGGGAGGGAGGCGGCAAGGCGAGGCCCAGGCTCCAGCTACCAGTGCCACGGCCCGTCACGGCGGCCTCCTCGCGCCCTCAGCCCTCTAGTGCCAGGGTTTTGTCACATCTCCGGCTTCCTTTCTTTCGCTTCAGCTTCCATGTGACCCCCCCACTGCTGATATTCCACACGCTGAGAGTCAGCTGAGCTCGAACAAAGAGACCTTTCTCCTCTGCAGAAATCGCTGCAGCCGCCAGTGCCAGAATTCACAGCAGCTCTCTCTTGAAATGCGTGACATTTACCCACAGTTTCTTAGGTATACTTGGTGGGCCAAGTGCGTCATCTCGGCTTGAATTTATCGCACAGAATAAGCCATTTTCTTTACTTTAATGTCATCCCCTCGGTAACCAGGAGGTCGGAGGCAACAACGCAAAAACAGCAAATTTGTCAGTGGGATGTGCAAAGCTGGCGTAAATTTATCTTGCCTAATCCCCGGCCCCTTTGCATGCGGTGATTTTTCATATGCATATGAGAATTTTCCGGGTTTGCTTTCTCACACATTTCACCGTCCACAGACAGACGGTGGCTCTGTCGGCCCCAGGAAGCACCGAGGCTCCCTCCCCTTCCTCTTCAAAGTGCAACGCGGCCACCTCCGCTTTCCTGACCATCTCATTGAAAACCTCAAGCGATGTTTCCTGTGATGATTTTCACGTGCAGGGAGCAAAACTGCATGTTCTGGGAAAAGGAAAAAAAAGACAAAATCAGTTTTTAAAAACTTCTTCAACAAAAGAAGACGTTGCCTGGGTGGCTCCATGAGGATCCATCAGGGCAGCTGGTAACCGACCCCTCGGCCGAGGCCTCGGCGTCCCCTCCGGGCACTGGGGTGAAGTCTCCGCTGTACAGGCCCCACCCTCCGAGCCTCGGGTCTGGCAGTACCTACCGGAGCGCACACTCACTGTGGGAACACGTCGCTCTGAACACCTCTGGGGGCAGGTGCCGGGCTTCTCCTGCAGTCCGCGGCATGTGTGACCTGCAAGGAGGCCTTGGTGAGCCCCCATCCAGCGAGCACACGCAGAGTGGCCAAGATCTCAGAATGCCAGCACACCCAGTCCTCCCATGCCGCTGGCCCGGCGCCACAGGATGCCCCGGCTTGGCGACATGTGCAGCTCAGCCGGCGGCTTGACCTTTTTTCCCACCATGGCACCCGGGCCGACAGCAGCCTCATGGGCGGTGTGGCTGCAGGCAGAGCCCCCCGTAGCACGGAGACAGACAGACTGCAGCCCTGCATGTGCCAGGAGCCCGCCCTCCTCCTCCTGCCTGCAGATGCAGGGCTCAGCTGGGCTTTCTGCCCCTCCACATCTAGACACGGTAGGCTGCGACCCACCGGCCACACTGTGTGGGTCCTAAGTCCACCTGTGCAGGCCCGCGAGGTTCAGGGTCATCGCTCAGGGGCAGACATCTCTGGCAGCCCTTTCCCCTACCCAGCCCAGGTCATGCCCGTATATTTCCTAGTTTTTATTAGCATCGTGGGACAGAAGCCACCACACCTACTCCAGAGCCCTCCCTGACCAAGGCTCAGGGGGACCAGACCGAGCGGGAGATGTGGGGACACAGTGGGGAGGGAGAGGCAGGTCACAGTCATCACAGCAAATTCAGCTTGGGCATTAAAGATGCTCTGTCCTACAAATCCCTGGGTTTTCAGAAAACTGCTTTCATCCAGGGAGCAGCTTTCTTCCTGCCCCACTCCCGTCCAGCCTCCTGCCTCCTGATTGCCTCCAGGAATTCGGGAGTCTCCTCTCTTTACTGCAGAACATTCTAGCCCACTGAGCCCCGTCTCCAAGCTCATCCCAGGCCCACCTGGCCGAGGAAAACACAATACCTTTCTGGGCAGAGGAGAGCGTTTGGGATCTTCCCTTCTCAGAAAGCAACCGCGGAGTGAACGCAATTTCCTCCTCCACTGTGTCCGTTTTTGCCTTTCAGCAAGTTGACTGTTTTACCATTCCTATTAACACCCCTAACAGCAGAAAATGAGCAAATCGGTATATTAGAAAAAGAAGACACAGCTGGCTTTGTGCAGAACTGGGCTTTTTGGGTGAATGAGTGAAAGGGGCAGGCCCGGGAAGCTGTCCTCCATTTGGAACCGAAAGGACAGAGCGCCCGGAACACAGAAGGGGCCGCCAAGGCCTGAGCGTGTCCTCTCCGCAGCGAGGCCGGGCTCTGCTCTCCCTCCCCCACCAGAGCAGGCTGGGCCCGCGAGCCCTTACGGAACTGCCCTGTGATCAGCGCCCCCAGCATCATCTAAGTACAGCTTGCAGATGCCGAGTGAAATCCCACACCTACAGACAGCGGCGAACCGGCTAAACGGCCTCTCAGACACAGCTCCCAGTGTTGGCATTTCTTATACAATTCTCACTAGAGAAGCCCACGATTCTCAAACATCCAGAGGCATTGCTGAGCCGACCCTGTGCCACGCTATAGCCACGTACAAACTTTACAATCCCGTGTCACTCGCATTTCAAAATAAACAGCTACTTCATAGCGGAAAGGAAGGGTCGTGTCCACCACGGCGAAGCTGAGCCTCACGTCTCCTCCAGCTTTACCCCACTCGGGGTAACTAAGTGCTTCCTCTCCAGAGAAGATCTACCTTCTGCTGGTTCCTTTCACCTTCAGTATTTGGTGGAGGAGTTGCACGACAAGCCTGAGGTTCAGTCCTAAAGGAGCCCGTGTCAGTGTGTCACTGTTTTCACAAACTGAAAATGATGTTTAAGTAGGCCGGGCGCAGTGACTCCCACCTGTAATCCCAGCACTTTGGGAGGCCGAGGCAGGTGGATCACAAGGTCAGGAATTCAAGACCAGCCTGGCTAAGATGGTGAAACCTTGTCTCTACTAAAAATTACAAAAAAATTAGCCAGATGCCATGGCAGGTAACTGTAATCCCAGCTACTTGGGAGGCTGAGGCAGAAGAATCACTTGAACCCGGGAGGCAGAGGCTGCAGTGAGCTGAGATCACACCACTGCACTCCAGCCTGGGCAACAGAGAGAGACTCTGTCTCAGAAAAAAAAAAAAGAAAGAAAGAAAATAAAATCATGTTTAGGAAACAGTTTCGTCTTGAAGGCCCCTCTCCCAACACCACTGATATTGTTTGCTTTGGATGGCAATGGTGTACCTGGCCGAGGAGAACCTGGGCACTGTGTGGGTGTCCGCTGCAGGCCAGGCTCCCACCCGGAATCTGCCGTAAGACCTCACGGCCAATGGTCTGTGCCCTGCAGGCCCGAGAGGAGCGAAGCTGTCTGACCGTCAGGTATTTACACAGCAACACGGAAGGAAAGGTGCCACGGCCCTGACTCTCAGCTGTCAAGGCCTCACGCCTAACGATGACGTTCATCACCGAAGCCTGCGTTCTTTGGTTTCAGGCTGTCTCCCCACCGTGGGCTTGCCCCTGTTGGTTGCTCCTGGGTGGACAGTCCCCCAGGTCAGTGGTTCATTCTTTCCTCATCGGGGGTTTACGTGTGAGTTTGTTCCTTCTCAGTGAACTCCTGGACTGTGGAATTCCAGACACCCTGGAGGGCAGCATGGGCGTTTTATAGACAGCAAATGTTCATCTCTTGCCCCAATAGGCAATCCTGTGCCAAAAAAAGGGAAGCAGAACCACCCTTCCACAGCAGTGAACTGTGAGTAATGCAGATAGCAGTCAACGTTTGAGACAAACTCTGTAAATTCCTGCTCAGATTTTTATTGTGATTCAAATCAATTTGGCAAAATAGTTACTACATCTAAAATATACCAGGGTAATGCTAGACAACTGAGCTATAGTGATGAAAAGCAGATATGAGTTCTGAATTCCGAAAATCTCCACAAAGGAAATTATGGAACATAATATCCTAAAGACATAGAAATGTCTAGACATCTATGAACCACGGAAGCTTCCTGAAGGCAGAGGACTGCTGTGTCTCAGATCAGCAGCATCCACACAAGAGCACTACCCACACCTGAGCACCATTCACACCTGAGCACCATTCACACCTGAGCACCATTCACACATGAGCACCATTCACACCTGAGCATTGCCCACATTTGAGCACCATTCACACCTGAGCACCATTCACACATGAGCACCATTCACACCTGAGCACCATTCACACCTGAGCACCATTCACACATGAGCACTATTCACACCTGAGCATTGCCCACACATGAGCACCATTCACACCTGAGCACCATTCACACCTGAGCATTGCCCACACTTGAGCACCATTCACACCTGAGCACTATTCACACCTGAGCATTGCCCACACATGAGCACCATTCACACCTGAGCACCATTCACACCTAAGCATTGCCCACACTTGAGCACCATTCACACATGAGCACCATTCACACCTGAGCACTGTCCACATAAGAGCACCATTCACACCTGAGCACTATTCACACCTGAGCACCATTCACACCTGAGCATTGCCGACATATGAGGACCATCCACATCTGAGCAATGTCCACACGAGAGCACTATTCACACCTGAGCACCATTCACACCTGAGCACCATCCACATGAGAGCACCATTCACATGAGAGCACTATTCACACCTGAGCATTGCCCACACATGAGCACCATTCATACCTGAGCACCAACCACACCTGAACACCATTCACATGAGAGCACCATTCACACCTGAGCACCGTCCACACAAGGGCACCATTCACACCTGAGCACCGTCCACATGAGAGCACCATCCACACAAAGGCACTGTTCACACACAAGCACTGTCCACACGAGATCACTGCCCACATGTGAGCATCTCCCACAAGTGAGCACATCCACATGTGAGAACATCCACCTCATGTGGTTAAGGTGGGCACTGTGCATCAGAATTCCAAGGTCAGCTTCTCCACTCACTATGTCATGTGCCTGTAGTCAGTTACTACTCCATGGCTCAGGTGACAGTTCTGTAAGACCACGTAAAACACCACCTGCCTCAAAGAGCAGTTTTAAGAATTAAAGGATTCAAAACATTTGAAGCACTGAGCACACAGCCAACCCTATATGATGGCTGCATTATTAACATTGCCATTATAGCTCTGGTCTCTACAACAATGTCTGGTGCATATTATTTTATATGTGTGTGTGTGTGTGTGTGTGTGTGTGTGTGTGTGTGTATTTGTTGAATTGAGTATAGTAATTGATACAATTTTTGTGGTGTTCTCCCGAGAAGCTTTGCCCGCAGAGGCCATACTGGGTTGCTGGAAACTGTCATTAACTGTAGTGAGTTGTAACTCTGTATTCTCATCTGTGAATTGAGAAAATTAATTGCTGTTATGTAACATAAAATGAGTTGCTGTTGTGCAACATAAAATGCCCACCAACAAGACGGAGGAGTCATTATTCTGGAAGAGTAAATGAAAAAAATCTGAACATTACAACATGACAATTAGATTCCATGTCAATAAGCAAAATGGAGAACATAGCATGTGTTTTATTCACAGCTGTCAATTATGCCCTACAAAGACAGGCAGCAAAATAATATATAACATTTTCATTTAATAATAAAGCACTTATTGAGTACTTACCAAAATGCCAGCTACTGTAATGCACAATCCTTGCTAGAAGAAAAATGAAACTTGGCTTCTTTTCCACTTGTTTTTTAGATGGAGTCTCACTCTTGCCCAGACTGGAGTACAGTGGGGTGATCTCAGCTCACTGCAACCTCTGCCTCCCTGGTTGAAGCTGTTCTCCTGCCTCAGCCTCCTGAGTAGCTGGGATTACATGTGTGTGCCACCATGCTCAGCTAATTTTTGCATTTTTAGTAGAGATAGGGTTTCACCATGTTGGCCAGGCTGGTCACAAACTCCTGACCTCAAGGGTCAAGGTGTCCAGGTACAAGGTGTCCAGGTATTTCTGGCATGTGCAGGAGTGGGTGGATGCACCCACCTCAGCCTCTCAAAGTGCTGGGATTACAGGCATGAGCCACTGTGCCTGGCTGAAGCTCTGATTCTAGTCAGGACCTAGCTCTATAGACAAATCATTATGATACAAGGTGACATTAGGTGACATTCATGCTGTGGGTAACAGATAATGTTTGTTATGTCTAACCGTGAAGGATTATTTCATACATGAAGTACATGAAGAGATGATTCAACTGGGTTTGAGAAGAGTGAAGTCTATCAAACAGAGAAGGAGACAAAGTATGAGAGAAAAATCTAAACAAAAGCAGGGAGATGTGGAGGCACACTCTGGAATGACACGGTCCCTGTCGGGGAGGGTCAGGCAGGAAAGAGGGTGTGAAAAGGGCATCTAGAAAAGCGAGTGGAAAATAAGGCTGAAAGGGGAACAGGCCAGAGTACGCAAAGTCAAAATGTCATAATGGGCATACACGCGTCACTGTAACAGAAAGTCATCCGTAACTTCAGAACAATGGTGCGACGTGTCCACCTGTGCTTTTAAAAAGTCATACAGAAACTATGCTACTGCACTCACCCAGAATCAAAAACAAAGTGCCCTACCCAACCAATACCACAGGCGCATCTTCAGAAAAATGTCCTCCTCTATGAAAGCAGATTCAAAAAATTACAAGAAGCTGTTGTTTCACCATATGTGTAGATACCAGCATGACACAAGAAAAATGAAAAACAAGGAGCTATAACACCTTAAAAGAAACACAATCATCCAGCAACAGTTCCTAATCAAAAAGAAATTTCTGAAGCCTCAGAAAAAGAATGCAAAATAGGGATTATAAAGAAATTTAGTGATACACAGGAGAACACTGAAAGACAATACAAAGAAATTAGAAAAACAATTTGGATATAAAAGAAAAATTTATCAAAGAGCTAGAGATCATCAAAAAGAACCAAACAGAAATTCTGGAACTGAAGAATGTATTGAATGAAATACAAAATACATTTGAAAGCTTTAACAATAGACTGGCTCAAGCAGAAGAAAGACTCTCAGAACTTGAAGACAGGTCATTTGAAATAGTCCAATTAGTCAAAAATAAAGAAAAAAGAATAAAAAGGAAATAGCAAGGTTTACATGACATATGGGACCACAAAGTGACCAAATATTTTATTTTTCTGGAGTCCCAGAGGCAAAGAGAAAATGAAAGAGAACCTATTTAATGAAATAATAGATTAAAACTTCTTCTCCTCTTCAAATTTTTGGAATAATCTGAGGAAAATTGGTGTCAGTTCTATTTTGAAAGTTTAGTACCATTTGGCAGTGAAGCCATCTGGTTCTGGACTTTTCATTGTGGGAGATATTTATTACTGATTCAGTCTCATTACTTACTATTGATCCATCCAGGTTTTGCCTTTCTTCCTGATTCGATCTTAGTAGGCTGTATGTGTGCAGACATCTATGTTTCCTCTAGGTTTTCTGTTTGTTAGTGTATAGTTGTTCAAAGTAATCTCTGATGATCTTCCATGTTTTCGTGATATCAATTGTAATGTCTCTTTTTTTCATTTCTGATTTTATTTGGGTCTTCTCTTTTTCTTGGTTAGCCTAGCTAGCAGTTTGTCACTTTTGTTTGCCTTTTTCAGTACTCAACTTTTTATTTCATTAGTCCTTTGCATTCCTTTTTTAGTCTCTATTTCATTTAGCTCCACCCTGGTCCCTGTTATTTCTTGCCACATACTAATTTTGAGCTTGGTTTCTTCTTGCTTTTCCAGATCCTTCAGTTCACTAGATTGTTTATTTGAATTTTTTCTACTCTTTAAATATAGGTGTTTATTGCTATAAACTTCCCTCTTGGTTACTGTTTTGCAGTATCCCATAGGTCTTGGTATGTTGTATTTCAATTTTCATTGGTTTATGAATTTTTAAAATTTCTTCCTTAATTTCTACCTTGACCCAATGGTCATTCGTGAGCATGTTGTTTAGTTTCCATGTAGCAGTACAGTTTCCAATGTTTCTTTTGCTGTCCATTTCTAGTTTTGTATCACTGTGATCTGAGAAGATGCTTGATTTGATTTTGAATGTTTGAAATGTGTTGAGACTTTTTATTGTGCCCTGACATATAGTTGATCCTGGAGAACATTCTATGTGCTGATGAGGAGAATATATATTCTGTAGCTGTTGGATGCAATATTCTGTAAATGTTTTCTGGGTTCATTTGTTTTAATATAAAGTTTAAATCCAACATTTCTTTGCTTTTTTTTTAATCTAGATGATCTAATGCTGAGAATGGGGTGTTGAATTTTCCAACTAATATTGTATCAGAGTATATATCTCCCTTTAAACATAATAATATTATACATATATATACATATAGAGAGAGAGAGAGGGAGAGAGAGGGATCAGAAGAATTCATATTGTTAAAATGACCATACTGCCCCAAGATATCCACAGATTTAATGCAATCTCTATCAAAATATCAACGCCAGTTTTCACAGAAATTGAAAAAGAAATTCTAAAATGTGTATAAAACCAAAAACAGCCCAAATAGCCCAAGCAATCCCAAGCAAAAAGAACAAAGCTAGAGGCATCACATTACCCAAAATCAAATTATATTACAAGAATATAGTAACGAAAACAGCATAATTGGTATAAAAACAGAACACATAGAACAATGGAACAAGAATAGAGAATCCATAAATGAATCCACATATTTACAAATAGTTTTGACAATGGCACTAAGAACATACATTGGGGATAGGACATCCTCTTCGATAAATGATGCTGGGAAAATTGAATCTCCGTATACAGATGAATGAAACTGGACCTCTGTTTTTTACCATATACCAAAAGCAAATCAAAATGGATTGAAGACTTAAACATAAGACACAAAACTACTAGAGGAAAATATAATAAAAACATTTCAGGACATTGGTCTAGGCAAAGATTTTATGGCTGTATCTTCGGAAGTGCAGACGCCAAAAACAAAATAGGCCAATGGAACTATATTAAATGAACAGTCTTCTGTACAGCAAAGGAAACAATCACCAGTGAAGAAACAACCTGTTGAGTTGAGAAAACATTTGCCAACTAGTCATCTGAGAGGGACCAATATCCAGAACCTACAAAGAACTCAACAGGTAAAACACAAATAATCCCATTAAAAAGTGGGCAAAGAACACGAATAGACATTTCTCAAAAGAGGACATACAAATGGCCAAACATATGAAAAGCGAAAGTGCTCAACATCACTGGTCATCAGAGAAGTGCAAGTCAAAACCACAGTGAGACGTCATCTCACCCCAGTTAGAATAGCTATCACTCAGAAGACAAAAGCGGCAGATACCGGCAAGGATTTGGAGAAAAGGGAATCCTTATAATGCCGTTGATGGGAATGTAATTAGTGCAGCCACTACGGATAACAGTACGGGGGGGACACTTTTCAAAATAAGACATCCACAAGGCCGACAAGCAAACAAACATGTTCAACATCATTAATCACTGGAGAAGTGCAGCTCAAAACCACAGTGAGGTACCATCTCTCACCAGTCAGAATGGATGTTATTAAAAAGTCAAAAAATCGCAGATGCTGGTGAGCTTGCAGGGAAAACGAAACACTTACACGCTGCTGGTTGAAATATAAATTAGTTCAGCCACTGTGGAAAGCAGTTTGGCAACTTCTCAAAGGACTTAGATCAACTCATTTGACCCAGGATTCCCATTATATACCCAGAGAAATATACATCGTTCTACCATAAAGACACATGCACGCTGCGTTCATCACAGCATCATCCACAATAACAAGGACATGGAATCAACTGAGATTTCTCAAAACATTAAAATCATAACTACCATGTATTCCAGCGATCCCACTGCTGGGTACCTACCCCAAGGAAATGAAATTGTTGTCTCAAAAACATACCTACACTCACACGTTTATAGCAGCACTATTCATAAAAGCAAAGATAGGAAATCAACCTAAATGTGTCCATCAGCGGATGAATGGACAGAGAAAGGGTGTTATATATACACAATGGATACTATTCGGCCATTAAAAAAATGAAATCCTATCATCTGCAGCAACACCAGTGGAACTGGAGGTCATCATGTTAAGTGAGATACGCCGGGCATAGACAGACAAATACTGGATGTTCTCACTCAGATGTGGGCGCTAAGAAAATGTCCAATTTGTGGAGGTAGAAAGTAGAATGCTGGTTACCAGAGGCTGGGAGTGTGTGTGGGTGGGAGGGAGGGAATAAAGAGAGGTTGGTTAATGGGTACAAACATACGGTTAGAAGAAATAAGTTCTAAAGTTTGATACGGAGCAGAATGGCTACAGTTACCGACAATAATATTGTCGACTTCAAAATGGCTAGAAGAAAGGGGTTGAATTGTTCCCAACACATAGAAATGGTAACTACTCAAGGTGTAGACACCCCAAATTCCCTGACTTGTGCATGTGACAAACACTTGCATGTACTCCGTAATGTGTAAAAGATACTGTATCCCCAAAAAGCGACTCTCTACAGAGGAAGTCCTTGTGGGTGAGTGAGGATATCGGTTCCACCTGAATTAATTTTAAAATGGCAGGCAATCCCACTAAGAGACAAACTGTAAAATAATATTCAGAAAATGCTTGGCTTGAGGGAAAGAGTGATAAGGAGGGGAGGCACGGGCCAGACGTCAGAGCGCACCGCAGTGAAAGTGTCCTATCAATGGAAATGGATGGGCAGATAAACCAGTGAAGCAGACCAGGGAGCCGGCGATGGCTGCACTGCCCCATCAGGGCTTTCCCCTGCGATAACGGTGCCTTTTCCCATCACCAAGAAACAGGCGAGTCAATAAATACTTCAGGGAACCTGGGTGGCCATCTGGAAAAAAATTTGATTTTTGCCTTATTACGGACATCGAAATAAATTGCACATGGAATAAAGATTCAAATACCAAACAGCAACATCCAAAGAGGAAACTAGAACACCGGGAAATGTGTCCAGCCCCTGAGAGGAAAATCTCATTTCTGAGCAAACAAAAGTCCAGAAGCCATAAAAAAGAGAGCGACAAATTCAATTTTATAAAAAGAGAAGTTTTCTGATTGCCAAGATTCATAAAATAGCAAAGAAGAAATAACAAACCGGCAGCATATTTATGACACACATCTCTCAGAAAGCTCTGCCTCCCTTACCGCAAGGAGCTTCTACAAATTACCGAGAGGAAGATGCAATAACAGGATAGAAATATGGCAAAATGTGTAAACAACCGGAGATGCAAAAGGCATAAAAATGGCTCCTCAACATATGGGAAACGCTCAACTTTGCTTATTACATGGGAAATGCAAATTAACACTGCATCGGGATAGGGTTTTCCATCTATCAGATTGGCAGGGACCTAAAAGCCTGCTATAGGCTCATTGGCCACGTTGTGTACAAGGGGCGCCATTAATGACCCGGACGTGGCCATCCGTGCGATCTCTACAGGTAATGCAGTAACAGCCGTCACAGCTGGAAATGTGCTTCGACATTTCACGTGGACATGCGCCAGGGCCCAACCACTCCCCCTCTAGAAATAGGCCTAAGGATGCATGCATGTGAGTCAATAGAATCTGTACAGAGACGGTCACCATAGCTCTGCTCGGCCTAGCACAGCCTGGGGAAGAGCCTGAGTAATGAAGTTGCTGAAACAGGAGAGGGAGCATTCAGAAGATGGAATATTATGTGACCACAGCATTCAAGGCCTGCAGCCAGTGTCTCCGGAAGGTTCTACTGGGGGCTGACAGTGTTTGCCTCGGGGAGAAGAATGGCACCCAGGAGATGTGAATGGAAGGGGACATTTTCATTCAGCACCTTTCAAACCTTCAAATACCTTCCACACCTAGGTCTTACATATCGAAAGAAGAAGAACTTTAGAAAACTTTTCAGTTTCTCGGGTAGGAGAGATGGCCTCGAAGAAGCAGAGACCCATTTCTTGGAGACCAGAGGAAGGAAGTCTGTCCGAGGACTTCCTGTGGATGTTAGGCTGGATGTGTTTAAATCCAGGAGACACCGTGTTTGTTCTTGTAGGGAAGGCCACACCTGGCTTTGTTTTGGCACAGAAGCAGGTGCGTGCTGGAGGACACCCACGCTGCCTTCCATCGGGCAAGGCTCCCCTGTTACAGTGCCTGATGCCAGCAGCACCAAGGTAGGAGAGTCAGGACCCCAGGGAGGATTCGACTCCTCCTGTAGCTGTAGGCCAGCCTTGACTCCACCCAGAGTGTCCATTGCTGACGCTTCTTGGGAATTTGTTTAATAAACTTCAAAAACGCGCATTGGATTCAGATAGAGGGTTCTGTCAGACAGAAACTTCCAGGAGGGCTTGGCCTGGACTGTGGAGGGCTGGCTGGGAGTAAGCTGTGGAAGAAAGGCAGCAGCCCAGCCAAACGGGCACTGGAGATACGGGAGCCGTCCCAGCCGAGGAGCAGGAGGAGGCAAGAGGACAGGCTGCGATGGGGCCCTGGCCCAGCCCGGGCCTGGAACAAGAAGGCGGCGTTCGGGAAGCCTGGAACTCGGAGGAAAGCAGGGAGCTCCTTTAGTGACAGCGTGGATACTGCTTCATTCACGCGGCGTTCAGCGCTCTTCACGGAGATCACTATGGAGGTGGGAGCTCCTGCGCCACCCACCATGTTTCCGTGAGCCTGACACTATTCTGGTGCATCAAGGATATCCGAAGAGTCCCCTCTGCCCTGGGTCCTCCCAGCCTCCTGCATTCTCCCCAGATCGCTTCCCTCTGCACACGGGAGGGTAGCGTCGCAGAGATGGTGCCCTTTGGCCACTACTGAGGATAGCAGCTGACAGCCCACGCCCGTCCCGCCCAAGGGGCTTTGTGTGCTACTCCGGGAGAGCAGGGAGAAAGGCCCAGAAAGGCCAGCAGGGACTGGGACTCCCAGAAAGCTCCAGGAATGCTGGGAAATGTCACCACAAGTGTCTCTTTATGCCAAGGATGACCACAGGGACGAGGAAGATGCATCCAGTTGACTTGGAGAACTCCGGCTTCCCTGAGACATTATCAAATTTGAATAATCGAGCAGTGGGCTTCGGCACGTGAACTGTGTGTGCTGGAGAGAGAGCACGTGGTGTTTAAAATGCCACTTTCCCTCACGGCTCAGAGCATCCACCCCACGTGTGACAATCCAGGCCCTTGCAAGCCTGCCACGGCCCTGTTTCCAACGGGAAAGACACAGACGGGCCAGGCCAGGATGAGCCTGAGAGCAGCACCTCACCCTCCGCTCACCCAGCCTCTCCCAGGCCCTCATTTTGGCTTTCCTCACTCTAGAGCAGGGGTGTCCAACTTTCCAGCTTCCCTGGGCCACATCAGAAGAATTGTCTTGGATCTCACATAAAATACACTAACGACAGCTGATGAGCTAAAATAAAATCACACAATTCTCATAATGCTTTAAGAACGTTTATGAATTTCTGCTGGGCCACTGTCAAAGCCATCCTGGGCCTCAGGTGACCCGTGGGCCGGACTGGACAGGCTTGCTCCAGAATCACCTTCAGTGGAAGCAGGATTTCCTTCTCCTAAAAGGACAGCAGACTAGCAAAGCCCTTTCCCCAAGGGAGAAAGGCACCGAAAGTGAGGGACCCCGGACGTAACCAAGCCAGAAATCCGTGACGTTTTTAGCAAATAAGTCAACAGGTCATAGGATGGAATGCCCATAAGAAGAGCACGGCCCCTCCCTGGCGCAGGCCACCTCCCTCCCACAAATGTTTCCCTTTATGAATAAAAGCGCGGGCAGGGGAGACACGGGCAGCCCGGGTTCCGGGTAAACACCCTGATCACCTGTTTGGTATGGACATGAAACAAATCACATTCTCACTCTGATATTGTCAAATCGACGCCTTCCAGATACTGTTTTCCCTTCTGGGGACTCTGTCCTGTATAAAGAATTTAGTAAATTACCAGGTTAATAGAGAGAAATAGCAACAAGGTAATCTTGGCTGTGTCATCTGTGTTTAGGAAAACAGTATTTCCATTTTAAAAGGCTTTAAACACGTGTCTTCTCGTTTTGCCTCTGCAATGAGATAAATCTTCAAGGATACACCGGATTCCCAAAAGAGCAGCGAGGGTGGGGCTGGCGAGGGCTGGCTGAGAACAATGGATTTGTATCTGAGAGTGGAATTATTCTGTTTTCCTTGTAGACCTGAACTCGAGATACGCCTTGGGTAGAGGCAATTTAGCTGCAAATGACTGCACGGTCTTCTGCCAAGACCATGCTGAGTGTTAGCTGTTCACATCTCCACGTGTGGACTTTGCGCTCACCACACCATGGCCTGTGGAACTCAGATGAAAATGGAGGAATACATGGAGATACACGCACGCATATTTGTATATACACACACGTGTGTGTGTGTGTGTGTGTGTGTGTGCTATTAACACGTCATCGCGAGAGTTCCTTTTTGAGGAGATGACTTTGGTAAATGTGGATGTTTTCCAGCACAACTGTTCAAGCACAGAAGAAGCCCAGGAGCACAGAATGCAATTTAGTCGCTAGCCCCACAAACAAGCCCCACCATAATGACTCCGAAGTTTTGGAAAATGGCTGCAGTGCTGTAACTTACAGCGCCGCGTGGAGTTTCCAGAGAGGACAACCTGTTGGTTCCCGGACTGTGCTGGAGAGGAAAACAAGGGCCACTTCTCGTCATGAAATCTAGATCGCTCTAGAAGGAGCAAGTCACCCTACGGAAAACATACTCCTCTTCACGTACAAGAAGTTAGTTATGATGACTAGAGATGGTTTCACCTTGTTTTTCTCATTTTTTCTTTTTTTAAGGCTTCAACTTGGAAGATCCTCTTTACAACACAACAGTATGATGACCGTGGAGTTCAGCAGCCAGCTGTGGCCTTGGCTGTGATGCGGGCATGGACGTTTCTCTCTTCCTTCTCAGCAGGCCGTGGGTTTCAGTAACGTCAGAGGCTGAGAGAAGAATTAGTTGATGGAGGTAACCACACATCTATTGAGCGCCTACTGTGTGCACTGCCCTTGGGGGATACAAAAAGGTCAAGGGCAAAGTCCCGCTCTCTAGAAATTCGGCTCTCAGGCGGAAATGGTCACATACGAGGAAAGCTTGACTGCAAAGCACCCGTTCATTCGGCAGCCACTCACCATACACTGATAAGTGAGCCCAGAACGTTTGTGAGATCAAATCACTGAGAGGCTGTCATGTGTTTTCAGGGGCATGGACAGGAACCCACAGTCACCCCCCAGGGGAAGCGAGTAGCAGCTGGTAAAGGCGTGGCAGGGAGAGGTCGCCCACCTGGGGCTGCTCACGCAGAGGAAAGGGGGCTGTTCTCACTGAAAGCACCTGCACGTCTCCTCAGCAGCGACGGGGTACAGACAGGATTTGGAGAAGGGCTGTCCCTCCGCAGGATGCGTGGGACAGGGGAGGACGCCCTGTGACAAACAGAGCGCCTGGCAAGGGCCGGCTGCTGCCTGGCCCAGAAGGGCTCCTCCTCCCTCCAGGCACTGGGGCTTGTTGCTCCCAGGAAAACATGGTCTCTCTCTTCATCCCACGGAGCAGGCTTCCTATGGAAGCTCATCTTGTTCACAGATCTAGCTACCAAAAGCTGGGAATCTACCAGCTGAACCTTCAACCCAAACCCGTCACTTCCTGAGCTCCCATCACCTCCTGAGTGCCCATCATGGCAGTCTTCTGGTACCGGCCTTCAGACGCCCCAGGAGCACTCAGACGCCCCCAGCACAAAGCCCATGTCTGTCCTGCAAAGTTTCTTTTGTTTTGTTTTGTTTTCTGAGATGGAGTTTCACTCTTGTTACCCAGGCTGGAATGCAATGGCGTGATCTCAGCTCACCGCAACCTCCGCCTCCTGGGTTCAAGCAATTCTTCTGCCTCAGCCTCCCAAGTAGCTGGGACTACAGGCATGCGCCACCATGCCCTGCTAATTTTTGTATTTTTAGTAGAGACGGGGTTTCACCACGTTGACCAGGATGGTCTCGATCTCTTGACCTCGTGATCCACCCGCCTCAGCCTCCCAAAGTGCTGGGATTACAGGCGTGAGCCACCGCGCCCGGCCTGTCCTGCAAAGTTTCTCTGGCACCACCTGCCATGGTCAGAGCTCCTGGCCACCCCAGTGTGAAATCCACAGTATATGTTACTCTTTGCTCCCCCTCTTCTGTACCAGTCTCCAAACGCAACTAACCCGGCCCCCTGCAAACCCCCCCCATCCCCTCGGCCACCCAGGCAGCCACTGGGACCATCCCCACCCACCCTGTCCAGTGTTTTTCCCAAAATGCAAACACTCGCGTCACGTCACTCCAGTTCGAAAACTTTCAGGGGCGTTTGTTAATGGCCACTTATTTATTCCACAAAGAATTACTTAATCTTGAGCTGGGCATGGCGGCTCACACCTGTAATGCCAGCACTTTGGGAGGCTGAGCAGGGAGGGTAGCTTGAGGCCAGGAATTTGTGACCAGTCTGGACAGCAAAGTGCGATCCCATCTCTACACGAACAAAAGAACTAGTCAGGCACACTGGTGAGTGCCTGCGGTCCCAGCAACTCCCAACGCGGAGGTGGGAGGATCACTTGAACCCGGGAAGCAGCAGCTGCAGTGAGCTCCGAATACCCCACTGCATTCTAGCATGGATGAGAGTCAGGTCCTGTCTCTAAAAAACAAAAAAAAGTTTTCATTAATCTTAGGCACCAGTCCCTCCAGGAGGCACAGAAAATACCCTATCATCTTTGCCATATTGGATTCAGCATCTAGCACAGAGAAGAACACTGGGTGGCTAGTCCACAGACAAGGACCTGTGGCCACACCCCCAGTTCCTGGAGGATGGTGCCAGCAACGCCACAGGTGGGGACCCCTTCCCCGCTGCCCGGCCGCCCAGCCCCACAGCACAGGCTCTAATGCAGACCTTTTGAGTCGAAAGTCTTTGCTCTTATCTCACCTCGTAGAAATAATAGCTCAATTATCACTCTAAGCCGTACTGTAATACACTTCCATTAAAACATCAAAATCAGCGATACATTTAAAATGACGCATTTCAGCCTGGCGTCTCAATACAGAGATGAAAGTGCGGGAAACGGCTTTCAGTTTCTGAAATCTAAGAATGATTCCACAGGGAACATCTCATCGGGTGTCTTAGAGGCACCTAGCAACGTGGGCTGAAAATGTTAATGAATTGGGCCTCTGTTTTCCTGAAGTATTCGTTTACTCTATTCCTCTTCGGTAAAAAGAAAATGATCGCACCCATCATAACCTGTTTCTGTCATTTAGCTTCAGCCCCAGTTGACTTGCCCTGCACCTAGTGAAAGGCTCCCGGGCTGTTTCTAGATTTCCGATGCAGTGCTTGCCGTATGGGACGCTCAGGGCAGCTCCTCCGTGGCCTGGCGCTGGTTCCCATGTGCATTTGTGTGATCGATGCGGGTGGATAGAGAAGAGGGTGGTGTAGATGCTGATGAATGTTTGCGGAGGTGATCTAAGTACAGACAGGAGGGGACAGAGGACGTGGATAGGCAGGTGGCACGTGGTGCCGGTGTGAGCGTGGCCGTCCGTGTGGGTGTGGCTGCAGACACGGGCTGGCGACACAGATGAGGGTGTGCATTGGGGCGAGGCTGTGGACACAGGCAGGTGCAGATGCACAATGGTGAACCCACCTGAAGTCTGGGAAGAGCTGCTCCCCACTGCCACTGTTTGCCAGGGAGCACAGGACACCCATGTCCCCTCCACAGCGCGTAGCCACAGACACACTCATGTCTGCAACATGAAAGCCAAGCCCACCGTTCCTGAGTGTGCCTCAAAGCCAGTGGGGACGGGGGATGTCCTGAGGCTTGCGGAGTGGATTATATCGATAAAGGAAGCTCTGGCGGCCCAGGGGGGTTTTCTAGAGCAGTGGAAGCCTGGAGGAGACACAGGTGATGCGGTGTCTCTCCTCTGCTGTCTTCACCTTGACAAAGAGCAGGACAGTTTCCAATAATCCCCTTTTTATTCACGCATTTCTGGGGGTGGAGGATGAGAGAAAACCAGACAACTCCAGCACCCAAGGTCGGCAGAGGGTGGGGGCAGAAGCACCCGGCCCATGGCCACGTCCACAGGCTGCCGAGCGCCGTCTCCCCAGCCCACCCCGGTGCCCTCGTGGCTCTTCCTCCTGGGCAGTGCCCTTCCATTCCCACTGCCAGTTCTGCATCTGTGCCTGGGTGCCATGCACACAGATTAGGGGGAGACACACAGACACACACACAGATACACACATGCACAGGGAGACAGACACGCACAGATACAAACACAAACAGCTACACACACACAGATATACACACGCATACAGAAATGGAGAGACATACACACAGATGTACACACAGAGACAAATACACCTACTCCTAGATACACACTTGCACTCAGAGATAAACACACAGATACACATGTGCACACAGAAATAGACACACACAGATACACACACGAACACACAGAGATAGATACAGGTGAGGCAGGTATTTTTCCCTTTTAACTGAAAAACTTTTTGAATATCACAGTTTCCTCCACATAAGATGTTATTTCAAATGACGTGGAATCAAGACAACATCTTCTCTGCCCTCCTCCCACTTCTCTCTCTTAAGAATAAACGGATAATCATGAAACCGAGTTAATCATTGCTTTGAAGGATATCCTCTTAGGCAGATGAGATAGATGATAGACAGACAGACAGATAGATGATTGAATAGACATACACCGACGCACGATAATAGCAGTAAATCTTCCTTCGCACTGACGTGACTTATAATCTATAAAATGCCAAAGTTCTATAAACCACTCAGCACAGGGAAATTCAAATGACAAACCAGCTTATTTTGAGCTGCACCTACATTTTCCAGGCATATTCCAGTAAAAAGTTAATTTGACAGTGGTATGAAAAACAGAAGAGGAATTGGCAAACAGCATGAGTAATGGATAAGAAGCTGCAAATTAAATACCAAACAGATAAGCACCATTCGAGAGAGGCAGAATATATCAAAATTTGTTGTGCCTCCAGGGACCGGCTGGATTTGCTGCGCTGTATAAAACAGCGCTATTAACACGTCATCGCGAGAGTTCCTTTTTGAGGAGATGACTTTGGTAAATGTGGATGTTTTCCAGCACAACTGTTCAAGCACAGAAGAAGCCCAGGAGCACAGAATGCAATTTAGTCGCTAGCCCCACAAACAAGCCCCACCATAATGACTCCGAAGTGCTGTAACTTACAGCGCCCCGTGGAGTTTCCAGAGAGGACAACCTGTTGGTTCCCGGACTGCCCTGGAGAGGAAAACAAGGGCCACTTCTCGTCATGAAATCTAGATCGCTCTAGAAGGAGCAAGTCACCCTACGGAAAACATACTCCTCTTCACGTACAAGAAGTTAGTTATGATGACTAGAGATGGTTTCACCTTGTTTTTCTCATTTTTTCTTTTTTCTAAGGCTTCAAATTTGGTTTTAATGAAAAAAAATAAAAAATAAAAAAATTTGGCTACATCTCAAAACAAATGAGACTCTATTTTCTTGGAGGACATGCTCAGACATTTACAGGACTGAATTCTTTCAAGGTATTTATCTGCTGAACAGTTTAAAATGAAGAAAAATTATAAATAAATGAATAAAGAAGCCAAAATTCTCTGACAACGGACAGGCGCACTGGAGCTCGGATGAGCAACAATGGATGAGGTGAATAATCAGAACGATTGCATGGATAGGATTAGGTATCTATTTCACACATATTTCTAGAAGTAGCTGAGTATACAGACAAAAAAAAATGGTTTCATCATTCTTGACCTAATTCTCAAAATATCAAAACGTAGCTTGTACCACTTTGGGGATTGTTCTCAGGGATAACGAAGAGCACGTCTTAATCCTCGCGGTTAGTAGCTGATGTGTGGCGGGTGACAATACGTGAAATTTCCAAGACTCTCAAATCCAGACTGCTTAATAAAGAACTGGACGGGCTCCAGGACGGCCGAGGGCTTCCTAGAGATGGTGCGCGGGAAACTGTGGTTTACTGGAAACTGCGCTTCTTCCTTAGCATAATGATGTCTGAACTTTTTCAGCATCGAGGACTCAGACTAATTTAGGACCCTGTGGAAGCTGCCTGCGTAGCTGGACGACTTGAGACCTAACAATTAATTCACTCGCCTTTGCTCTAGACAAAAGTTTTGAGTTAATTCTAAGAAAATGACTCATTTATGAACATACATAATATTGACTAATGAAATCTGTCTCACCTGCGTCTCACCAGGTAGGAGCCAGGCAGAGACGGCCGTGTCCACGCGTCTGCGTTTCCTGTCTGTATTCAGAGCCCGAGCAGGGTAGGCTCCTAGAAGCCCATTTCATCCCCTAGGCTTATGTTCCTAACACCTCTCAAACAGAGATCAGCTGCGAAGAGAGCCTCTCATCAGAGCCGGGTGAATTCCTGAAATATTTCATGATCTTTGCCATCAAAACCTTCTGTGTGTCTTCCAGATGACAGGGAGAAGCTCTTTCCCAGCAAGAGCTCCATGCTCAGAGCCCTTTTCTGACCATTGTCACCAATCTGTCACCGTGCAGACACGCACCTGGACACCTCAACCTGGGAAAATCCAGGCTCTAGACTCACTCGGCGACGTTTACTCTCTTTCTAAAACCCACTCCTGTTCTTAGCTACCTGTGTCTCCAGCACGGACCTCATTTTAAACTGGACACAGTAACACGATCGGCCTTCGTTCCTCCTGGGCCGCCACTGAACCTGCTGGCAAATGTAAAGCTTTCCCTGTTTTTCCACTGCTGTTCCCTCTCCTTCCTGATCCTGAAGTGTGTCAAGGATGTCTGCAGAGTGTAAACAAGAATGGATTTCAATGTGCCCAGCGAAGGTCTACCAGGCAACAGTCACTGCTTCCCCGGGGATCTGAGCGGAGGCCCTGCGCTAAGGCCCAGAATTCAGCTCCAGGCCTGCGGCCTCCCTGGTCATAGCCACGTCCAGGAGAGAGCCCGAGCCCAGTGCTGGCCCCTGGAGACCCTGGAGACCCTGGAGTCCCCGGCCAGCAGTGGGGCAGTGCAGGCAGGACTGCAGCAGCACCCGGGAGGACAGGAGCCCAGGTTCAGCCAGGCCGATCCGTGCCCAGCCAGGCCGATCCACGCCCGCCTGCCACTGTGGCCCGCCTGCACTCCCGCCCGCTGGCTCCCCACGGCTCCCATTCCTCCGGCATCCTCTACACGGGCTGGGCTTGTAAATCTTTTTAATTGTTAAAAGTCTTTAACTATGTAACAAGATTCAGTATCCACTGTGTCTGTCAAAATGCTATTTAATAAGTTGCTTGTTTTATTAACCCCGACTGAAAACAAAACAAAACAGGGTTTATTTTTTTATCTGCAACTGCTGGAGGCAGAGCTAGGGTGTGTCTGGGTGGTTTCTTCTAACACGTGATGAGAAAGAAAAGCTGTGTCTTCCAGGTCTGCCAGCCTGGCATCCACATCAAATCAGCTGCGAAGAGAGCCTCTCACTGGAGCTGTGTGAATTCCTAAAACATTTCATAATCTTTGCCATGATTACAGGGAGGTGCTGCCTGCCATAACCCAAAGAGAAGAGTCACTCCGACCCCCAGTGTGGGTCTTCCTCACGGGCCTGTCAGGGTGGCTTTTCCATACATGACTCCAGAGGGCAGGTGATGACAGCCTGATACAAGCTGACCGCAGAGAAAGGCAAAAGGTCTTCCAGGCTGAGGCTTCCTCCTTGCAGAACGCTGCCCACTGGCCGCCCTGCCCATGGGACGAAATGCCACAGCAGATGGGCTTCAGGGTGAGATGGAGATGATGCTATTGATACAGAATGTTTCTTATATTCCACAGACTTTTAACAATTTTATTCCTGAGTACAGAAAACAAAAGCCATTCAAAAGAAATGACAGCTGACATAATATTCGGGTAAAGCATGCTTGCAGAAAAGGCCTAGAGCAGTGAACAGCAGACCAAATATATATTTTCTATATTTAAGTGGAAAGAGCGATAGAGATTCCACCTGATTAGTTGATCTGAAGCTCCCTTCTCTGCGTAACGTTACTGAACAGAAGCGGCAGCCAGGGCACAATGTCACGACTTCCCAGTGACACATTCCTGCAGCATCAGTCAAAGGAGTCCCAGCTCCACCTTCTCAGAATAAGGGGTTATTCAGCCACAGCCTTATTTGTCAAAAATGACAACTTCTTTTATTAACATGGAAAATTCACTGCTGCTTCTCCCCATTCCCTTCCGCTTGACTTTTTTTTCTTTGAAAAGCAGAGATAAATCCCAGCAGCACAATTAAGGTACTAGCTAAATATTACTTCGTTGGGCTTAACGATAGATTACAATGTGCGCATAATGACCCAGTTCCAGTAATATCATCTGATTTAGGAAGGAAATCAGAGACTGCCATATGTTCACCAATAAGGTCTCCGAAGCTCTCCTCCTTGTTCTGCCGGCGAGGGTGCTGGGGTCCTGCAGTCTCGTGCTGCTGATCGGCACACTCAGCACAGCCGCACCAGGACACACGTTTCCTCGGGCCACGCCCAGGACGGGGCAGGAAGCGAGCTGACAGCCCGGGGCCTCCTGGTTAAAGGCCCTTCACCGTCAGGAGTGGACACCTGCTACCTCTGAGCATCGTTCACTAAACTGGAGGCTCCCGGAAAAGAGGGATCTGGAGAAGAAGGAAAGGAAGGGAGCATATTAAAGTTGGACACAGAACTAAAGGAACTCCAGCTCCAAAAACCAACGAGGGTCTCCCTCAAATTCGCACACTGAGAGGTAGCTGACAAAGCAGGCTTCTTCACTTTCTAAACCAGACTTTCAATGTTGATGACAGCAAGTTCAGTCCGGAGTAGATAAGTGGAGATCCCGTTGCCAACACATAACCCCAGTCTTAGCTACGCTAGGTGATTTAATAAGACAAACTGCTGATCCATTGAAGTCAGTACTCATGACGGAACAAGGACATTATTTGTTTTGTTAAATATTGTCAATAATATGCCATAATTGTGCAAATTATTCACTTATTTAGCAAAAATATGGCACTCGGTTCCCACAAAAATGGAAAAGCGTAAACGATGTATTATTCTTTGTCTAAGAGAAAGGGCACATGTTGATAAACGTTTTGTTAATAAACAACAAATGGAAGAATGAGCCACAAAATAAGAACAGAAATCACTGTTTAAAAGGTGCATAAGAGAAGAGTGGGTACACGCCTCGAATTTTTGTCTTCACTTTGAAACTTTGTGAATACTTCCTATGATTATAGAATGAACTTCGATTTAAAATTTAAATTCCACACTATTTTTAAAAGTCAGATAACACCAAGGCTGACTTGACAGCAGACCCATCATGCTCAGCAGGTGTCTGACCTTGACCGAACTGTGCTGCCTACGAGGATCATGGTACCTCACTTCAGGTTTTATAGTTCCGCTCTATTAATCAAGGTAGTTCGTTTTGGTATTGGTGGAAAGATAGAAAAATAGATGAGCAGAACAGAACAGAATCCAGAAATAGGGCCCCACATACACGGTCAACTGAACTGCAATTAAAGTGCCCAAGAAACCCTCAGGAAAAGGCATAACCTTTTCATTAAATGGCTTTGATCAACTGGATATCCATATGAAAAGATGAGCAATAACTATTACCTTGCATCACATGCAAAATTTAATACAAAATGAGTCAGAGACCTGAATGTAAACCCTAAAACTCTACAAGGACTCTGTGCAGAAAAAAGTATTCATGACGTTCAGGTAGTTTCAGGTTTCTTAAACAGAATGTAAAGAGCTCAAATTATAAAAGAAAAAATGGATAAACTGAGCTTTATTACATTTTAAAAGTTTTGCTCTGTGAAAGACACCACTGAGAAAATGAAAAAGCAAGCCACAGACTAGAAGACAATATTCACAACACATACATTAGATGAAGAAATTGTATCTAGGATATATAAAGTGCTTTTATAACTCAGGACTAAGAACACTAACAACCCAGCCAAAGTTGTACAGGGATTTGAGACGCATCGTATGGAAGGCTGGTCACCTCCACCAGCCGTCAGGGGAGTTAAGCTGGAACACAGTGAGGTGACATTGCACACCTTCACTCAGCTGGAGTGAGGGAGACTGACCACACGAGTCTGGGTGAGGATGGGGAGCCCCTGGAGCTCCAATGCACGGATGGCAGCCGGAAGCAGGCACAGGTCACTTTGGAAATCAGTTTAGCATTTCTTTTTAAAAGTTAAACATTTGCCCGATGACATGAGACAGACCTTTACTCCCAGGTATTTACCTAAGAGAAACAAAAACCTCTGTCCATGCAAAGAGTAATACATGGACATTCATGACATCTAAGTCATGATAGCCAAATACCAGAAATAATCCAAATGCCTCTCCACAGAGTGTACAAACAGTAACGAGTGCCTACGATGGGATACTCAGCAAGAAAGACGAAGAAATTATCAGTGCACAGACAGCATGACACTGAGTAAAAGACAGGCAAAAAGAGTGCATGACACATGTTCCGTTTAATAACACTAAAAACCAAAGACGCAGCTCTGGGGCTGTGCTGCAGCGCCGGTGGGTTGGAGGGAGGGATGAGGGCAGGAGATGGGGAGAGAAGGAAATGCTCATTCCCTGGCCTTGGCGACCCAGCCACGGGCCTGTGCATGTGTCAGGGCTGACCCTGCCACACTTTCAATGTGTGTGGTTTATTTTTCTTCACTCATTCCCCAGTAAAATGAAAGTACAAATAAAAACTAAATAAAAATACAACAGTAATGGGCAACTTAAAAATTCTACGGCGCAAACTGGAATTCTGCTGTGCAAACACAGCTCCTCCTCCGTATTCCACATTATATGGGTGCAGAGGAAGCACGTGGGAAAGGGGTGAAAGGGAAGAAATAGAAGCCATGTTGCATTTCCCGACCACACAACTAATGAAAAGCGTCACAGCTCATTGAACAATCAATGGTCTGGGTACATAAATAAACACATACGAACATACAAACAAAGTCAGATACAATACATATGGCAAACAAGAAAGCTTTTCTCAGCAGATAGCAGAGTCTGCGGGCAGAGGCAGGAGCCCAGGCAGGCAGACGTGGTTCCAACAGCAATGAGCACTTGCCTGTCCAGACCACCAATCATCCAAATGATAAGTCTACGATTCTTTCTCATTCTGGTCATCCATAAATGAAAAACAAAATAACTATTGCCTCCACCCACAGGAGCCTGTGTGCGTGGCCCTGCTCTGCTGCTGTAGATGTACCAGCTCATTTAATCCTCCCAACAATACGAGTAACTGTTACTTTATCCCTGTTTTACAAATGGAAAACCTGAGGCTCAGAGATATGCCCAGGGCCCCTTAGCTAACAACAGTGGCCCCCAATGCAGCTGTCAAAATCCATACCGCCGAGGGAAAGGTTTTATTTTTCAAGGGGACTAGACAATTAAAGTGAATATTTATAGATTGCAGTGACTTTTAAAAACTGTACATTAATATCACTTATGTGTGAACATATTTCTTCCCATTAAAAAATAATAAACAGGCACAGTTGCTCACACCTGCAATTCCAGCATTTTGAGAGACCAAGGTGGGTGGATCACTTGAGCCCAGGAGTTCAAGACCAGCCTGGGCAATATGGCGGAACCCCATCTCTACAAATAATGCAAAAAACAGTAACAGCTGGGTGTGGCGGCATGCACTTACAGTCCCGGCGATTCGGGAGGTTAAGATGGGAGGATCACCTGAGCCCAGGGAGGTCGAGGCTGCAGTGAGCCGTGATGGCACCACTGTGCTCCAGCCTGGATGACAGAGTGAGGCCTCATCTCAAAACCTAATCAGAATAAAGGAAATGCTTTAGTCAGAATCACTGAGATAATAACTTCCTCAAATCTGCCCCTCCCCTATGGCAGATCTGATTCCTGAGAACCCCACTCCACCTGCTCACCCAGAGTCTCACTTTCAGTTGCACAGGGATGCTCAGACGCTGTGACGTTTACGAAGTAACTGAGGCAAGTATGCTTGTGGTGTTCTAGAACAATACTGAACCTTGAGCGGGATGATAAGTTCTGACAGCATCACTGCTCCCTGTGGCTTATTTTTCCCGTGGCTGCCCAACGTGGCTGTCTTTTCCAAGTGCCAATGGATGCCACCCCCTTATCCCTGACCCTCTCCTGTCTCACCTTCAGTTTGGCCAATTGGGAAGATGTGTTCTGTCTCTTAAAAGGGACTGTCTGGGCATGGTGGCTCACGCCTGTAATCCCAGCACTTTGGGAGGCTGAGGTGGGTGGATCATCTGAGGTCAGGAGTTTGAGACCAGCCTGTCCAACACAATGAAACCCCGTCTCTACTAAAAATACAAAAATTAGCTGGGCACAGTAGCACATGTCTGTAATCCCAGCTACTCAAGAGGCTGAGGCAGGAGAGTTGCTAGAATCCGGGAGGCGGAGGTTGCAGTGAGCCAAGATGGCACCACTGCACTCCAACCTGGGCAACAGAGCGAGACTCTGTCTCAGAAAAAAAAAAAAAAAAAAGATGTTGGGGGGACTGCCTGTGTCCTGCAGTGACTAACACAGAATAGAATAGAATAGAATAGAATTGCCAGGCCACTCCCAGTCAGGGCAGCCCCCACACAGCTGTGTCTCCTTCATCTGGAAGGCCTGGTCACGGAGAGCCAGCCACATAGAGCCACGTATCGCAGCCCAAGGAGCACATAGCACCCCGAGGAATGCACGCAGGCACCTAGGAAGCCACAGAGAGCAATCCAGGTCTGGGCGGTAAGTACCAGATTGTCTGGGGGAGTCAAGTTGTGTCCCCAAAAAAGATGACTCCAAGTGCTAAGCCCTGGTACCTGTGAAGGTGGCCTTATCTGGAAAAGGGCCTTTGCAGCTGTAGTTGCGATCAGATGAGTCATACTGGGTGCCGGTGGGCACTAAATCCAGGGGCCGGTGTCCTTGACAGGAGAGGACAGAGGACGGCCACTGACGATGGAGACGGAGGCTGGAGCGACGTGGCCACAGCCCAGGAGCATCAGGGACATGGGACGCTAGAAGAGGCTCCTCCCTTAGAGACGCCCAAGAGAGGATGCCCTGCACACACCCTGATGCTGGTTCCTCCCCTCAAGAGCTGCGAGGGAACCAGTGACTGCTGTTTTAAGCCTACTTGTCTGTGGGCCTTGCCTGGGGTGGCCCCAAGGAACCCACGGCTGCCAGGGAGGGAATGTGTGCTCTCAGAGCATAGTGGGGCCAGGGCCGGGGGAGGCGAGGGTCCTGCCCCAGGATGCTTGGACTGAGTCTTGCCTGTGCCTCTGGAAGTATTTTCCACTTAAAGGGAAGTACTTCCTACTGACCACATTCAAAACTGGCCCGTGGGAGCGTGGGAGCATCATCCCACATGGGGCCTGCAGAAGGGAACGTGGCCACAATTCAGCACGGCCTCCAGGCGGCCCCAGTCTCTGCATCTCCTCAGAAGCTCTGGAAAAACGCACACATTCCAGGCCAGATGCTCTTCCCCACGTCCATGGACACAGCAGTGATCCCACTGAGAAACGTCCACGCACCATGCAGCAAAACACTTCTCACCGTGAGAAACTGACTTTTGCCTGGGAACGACGCTGTAGTGTAGAAGGCGGAGCCTTCATCTCAGATTTGAGAGAGATCCCCTGAAAGAAACGACGAGAGCAGGGTGGATTCCACGTTCTCCGCAGACGCAGTCGCCCGCCTCCACCGCGGGCGCCCTCAGCCCGGAGCTGTGCCTCACCCCTTCTCCACTGTGCCTTCCTGGACTCAGCCCCCCAGTGCCTCCTGGAACGCAGGGTGCTGGTGCAAGGATGAAAGGTCTAAGGTGGGTGGAAGTCGCAGGCTCTCGGGTCCTCAGAGCTTCCCTGCACTAGGCGTGTTGAATGCACGCTGTCTACCCCACAACACACCATCAGACGCAGGGACACGAATGAGACCATCCCAGACTCCACGCGTGTCACAGAGCCGGGGAAAGGAACATCATCACGGAAAGGCAGGTCTGAGTCCACGTCTGCGTCCTCAGCCTAAGAGCTTCAGATTTAGCAAACAGAAATATGGGATGCCTGGTTAAACTTGAACTGTACATAAGCAAAGAATACTTTTTAGCACAAAGACGCCGCATGCCATATTCAGTGTCTTGTAGCTCATCTGGCAGCCTCGCCTCTCCGGCACAGCTGTGGGAAGATGCCTTTTTCCACTCGGCCAGGGTCGGGATGACACCAGGGACGCTCGTGAGTCTACAGTTTGATGACCCCCTGTAATTTTTGAAAATGCCATTCTGCTGGCCCCTCACAGTGGAAATTCTTCACGTGGAACCAGCTCACAAATGTGTTGGGGGGTCTGGGTGGAACATTCTAGAAGGGCTCTAGGAGACATAGATCCTGGAGTAAGTTGGGTAAATAAACACGTTAAAGGAAGGCAGCTCTTATTTCACCAGAGCCTGTCCTTTGGTTTTTGTTAAATCCAGAGTAAATTAACATTTAAGAATTACAATTTCAGGTAGAAGCTTGACTACTGTTTATTTGAATAAAATATAAATGGTTCATATTAACAAGGCTTCTTAAAGTTTATTGAATTCTCGTTTTTTCTATGACCTTATCATATCCTTATGAAGTAACTGTTACAGAACGAGAATTAAGCCTTACTGTTAGTGATCAAAGTTCCCCCCATCCCCTCTTGCAAATACAGCTTTATACCTTAAAGCATTGAGCATGGTCAGCCTTTGAGGGTCATGGGCCGTATTTCCTCTTCCAAATAGTTCCATTTATGACTTTCACAAATTGTAGACAGTTATTCTTCTTTTCCTTGAGAAACACTGATTTTTTTCTCTGCTTTGCATCATTTGAGATACGTCATTAAGAAACAGCATAAGGCCTGGAATCCCAGCAGTGTGGGAAGCCGAGGCAGGAGGATCTCTTGAGCTCAGGAGTTTGAGGCCAGCCTGGGCAACATAGTGAGACCCTGTCTCTACAAAAAATAAAAAACTAGCCAGGTGTGGTGGCATGCACCTATAGTCCCAGCTACTCGGGGAGCTGAGCTGGAAGGATCACTCGAGCCTGGGATGTTGAGGCTGCGGTGAGCCGTGATCATACCACTGCACTCCAGCCTGGGTGACAGAGGATGATCCTGTCTTTTAAAAAAAAAGGAAAAGAAAAGAAACAACCACCAAAAGTTGTTCATTGCTTTTTAATTTATGGTAGCAGCTCCAATTTTATTTTCCTCTGGCAGTAAAGTGTTATTAAAAGTTGTTCGAATTGATATTTTTTGCACATCCTAATGCTTCAACAAATGCTATTTAAGATCTCTGTTTAGTGTGTTGTCTTCTAAAAAAATTCAAACTGAAAAACTAAAACAGTGACTCAGAAAGACGTGTGCGTTTTCACTAGTTTCTTACAATAGGACACAGCTTCAGAGTTGAAAATGTCATGCGTGTTTTTTGTTAATCTGCTCATTGGCCTCAAAAGCAGATGCTTAGAGATATTTGTATGTACAGTGTCACTCCAGTGCTCCCACGGAGAGCTAGGACCCTGAATCCTGTAGATTGAAACTTGAACCCTGTCGCTTGAACCCTGTTCTCTGTAGCCAGCAGAGAACCAGTGCACGTGTGTGTCTCTGTTTTCACACCTGACGGAGTGCTGGGAGACCCCACGACAGAAGTGCTGATTAACCACATTGATTTGTTTTGCTCTCATGGAAAGACACAGAAAACACACTGTTGATTAATATCATGATGCATTTAAGAGGGGAAACTTTACACCCATGTGAGTAGCTTTCTTAAGAAGTAATTTACAACTTCACGAAGCTCCTATTGCACCCGCCGTAAGCCTATGTGTTTTAGTAACTCTGTTTTCCACTCATGTTTCCAACTTTTGAAGAGCTGCCACTTTTCCGAGTCTCCTATGAGTCGCCTTTTTCTCTAAGACAGAAAATGATGTCGCGTGTCCCCCTCTGAGTATTATTGCCGCCTTATGTCACTGGAGCTCTGAATCTCTTGGCTGTGGACTGCTGAGCCCTTAGATGCAATTGTTTTAATGGCATGAAATGAAGTAATGCAGAAAATTGATAATAAGTGGATATCTCTCTGCTTCTGCATTCAAGTGTTCAAGTGAGTACTTAGCACCAGGGCACAGACGCCCCATCATCCACACCCTCCACCCCCGAAAATGGCAAAGCGAGTGAACCATGGACCCGAGAGCGTGCGGCAGCCGCCTTCCCGTTACTTTGAGGCTTTCGTGTGTTCGAAGGCCTGAACCGTCTTGCCAAGCCCTAGTTGGAAATGAGGAAAAATGTTTGCAAGTTATTGAAGGGATAAAGAATGATAAAGAAAAAGGTGGGTGGGAGGAGAAGAAGAAAGAAGAAAAAAGAAAGATGGAAGAAGAGGAGGTGGAGGAGGGGGGAGAAGGAGGTTGGGGAGGATGGAGGAGGGGGAGGAAGGGTGTGAGGAGGGGGAGGAGGGGGAGAGAGAGGGCTCAGCCAGTGGACGAGGGGACAGTGGGAGGAAGGAAACAAAATAGAACGTTTTAATGAAATTGTAAAAATTTTCACACTGACCACTTGCATAGGAAATATTTATTTTCTTCCAAAAATCATCCAAAGGAGCCCTAATTTCTTCATTCTTCACAGCTGTAAGCAACCTCGAGTCTACACAGAAGAGCTCCTTACTAAACGGCAGGTATTGCAGGGAACACCTTTCTAAACCGGCAGAGGGTCCTGAGCATCTCCCGACTTTTGGAGGAGCTAGTGTGCCTGTTGAGAGGATGAAATCCACGCTCTCCCAGCAGGGTCTCGGGGCAGCCTGCAGGCCTGCAGCATCCCCTACAAGACGAGGATTTTTCAAGTGTTAGGGAAATTGATATCAGTTGGTTTTATTTTCCGTGTTAATCCTCCCCCTTTCAGGGATTATCTGTAATCCTATTAATTTCATACAGCAATCCTTTTGGGAGGAAATGGAAGTAGACTGAAAAGTTTAGCTTGATCATATTTTCAACCTTGTCACTGATCTCAGGCAGCAATTAAAACCAACCTCCACCAGGCAGGGATTTGAGCTTCTCCTGGCGTTCCACGCATCATCAGATTCTTGGTTCAGGTCCCATGGCAGTCAAGCAGGGGCAAATAAATGTCAGGAAATTAAGAATTAAGGCAACCTGCATGTGATGCAAGCCAGGTGGGAACCCATCTTTAATTATGGCTTACATGAATTAGACCTGAGAAGACCAAGTCACTGTGATATTTACTGCGCTCCCAAGAGACTCCATGCAAATGAAGACGAGGGGAAGGAGGAGAGGATCTTTGCAGCATTGGGCAGAGCTCGGCCTGGGGCCCTGGAGTGGGGTCCCTGACCACAGGCCCCATTCCACCATCGTCCATGGGGGCCCCTGAGCGGGCTCCCGGCCTCTCATGGCCTCCACATCATTGGGAGAATGTCTCCCAGTGTCACCTTCCAGCTCAGCCAGGGGCCCCAGCTCTGCACAGGCCTCACCCCGGGGTCCTCTGGCCTCCACTGGTCTCCAGAACTGCCTTCCCGGCCTCGACCACGCCCTGATCCCAAACACACATTCGGTTTCTCCAGGTCCCTCACCCTCAGGTGGGAGCCCGCCCCAGTGCGCTCCAGTCCCGACTGGCTAACTCATAGCAGAGCACCACGCCCTGGGTGCCGTGCGTCAGTCCCGTCCACGCCAGAGCTCCTGCCCACACCCGCCCTTCTGCTTCCCAACCAAAATTCCCCAAATCTGTGATCCATAGACAAAGCCTTTCCAGCTATTTCCTCCCGGACGCCTTGGAACGTTACTTCCAGTGTAGGCACTGTACACACACTGCACAAACACACTGTACACACACAGCACATGCTGCACACAAGTACACACTACACACTGTACACACACGGCACACACACACTGTACACCACACAGCACATGCTGCACACAAGTACATACCACACACACTGTGCACACACTCACTATACACACACTACACACACAGACACACCATACACACACAGCACACACACACACTGTACACCACACAGCACATGCTGCACACAAGTACACACTACACACTGTACACACACTGCACACACACATTGTACACCACACAGCACATGCTGCACACAAGTACACACTACACACTGTACACACACTGCACACACACACTGTACACCACACAGCACATGCTGCACACAAGTACACACTACACACTGTACACACACTGCACACAAGTACATATCACACACACTGTGCACACACTATACACACACTACACACACAGCACACACACACACTGTACACACACAGCACATTCTGCACACAAGTACACACCACACACACTGTGCACACACTCACTATACACACACTACACACACAGACACACCATACACACACAGCACACACACACACTGTACACCACACAGCACATGCTGCACACAAGTACACACTACACACTGTACACACACTGCACACACAGACACACCATACACACACAGCACACACACACACTGTACACACACACAGCACATTCTGCACACAAGTACATACCACACACACAGCACACACACACACTGTACAACACACAGCACATGCTGCACACAAGTACACACCACACACACTGTACACATGCTGCACACACACACACTACACACACAGCACACTCCGTGACCCTCACACACGCTCACAGTTACACCATTTACAGTCACACCCACATATGCTACACTCCCTGTGACCCTCACACACTCTCAGTTATACCATACAGTCACACCCACATGCACTACACACACTCACTGTAACCCTCATGTCCTTTCACACAGTACACATGGAGACACACTCAGATACCACACACATTACATGCATTCACACACTATACACAGACACACTCACACATACTATACACACACCTCTCACCTACAAATGCACAGCATATATATCCACACAATATATACAGTCACACATTACACACACACTACACAGAGATATACCAGACACACTCACACTATACACATGCACATACACATGGCACATACTACCTGCACAAGTATACACACAGTTACACACACTATGCATAGACACACACACAATAAACATACACACCTCACATACTATACACATACACACATGCACACACAGCATACATAGACATACTGTACACCTTCACACACACAGATGACATACATGGGCACACACACTGTCATGCTACACATACACACTACACATACACACACACATACACATGCTATACACAGTCACACACTCATATACAGCATGCACACCATACAGAGACACACTATACACACAAAGACAAACACATCCACTACACACACTCCCCACACCTATACATGTATACACACCACACAAATACCATACACAAACACACTACACACATTATACATACACAAATACACATTCTATACACACTACATATGGTCACACAGGGACACACATACTAAACACACAGAAAGACATAGACACATGCACATAAGACACACACACACTACACACACACAGAAACACACCGAGACACTTTCATTCACACACCATGCATGCTACATACACACCCATACACACAGACACAGAAGCACATGCTATACACACACAGTATACCCACAGAGACACACTATACACATTCACACATACAGACACATGCACCACACACATTAACACACACTACACATACCGCACAGACACACACACAGACACATGTGCCACAAACCTCCCTGCCCAGCAGGCCCTTCGCACACAAAGGTCTGGTTCCCCCGCCACGCCCCGCGTTCACAGAGACCTGCGAGGGGGCTGGGTGTGCTGGTTCTGAGACGCGGCAGACAGTCTGTGGCCAGGTTTCCATGTTCTGCAGCAAAATAAGAAATACAGGAGCAAAAACCCTTAAATGTTGCATCTTTTTATCTTTTTTAAAAGACGGTGATAATAGGTCGCATTCTGTGTTCTGAGTGTGTGTCAACCGTTTTCAGTGAAACAGATTTAAAAGTTGATGAATTTATATCAGTCTTCTTTTATTTGTAATTTTACTTCTTCGTGAAATTCAAACAACTGAGAATACGGATGAGGACTCCTAAATTCCCTGTTCAAGAATATTTTGTCTCCTGAGGCTCCTTTGGAAGCTGTTTTTATTATTTCAGGAAACTTAAATTACACCAGAAAATTTGGAGTTCACTTAATTTAAAACTAGAAAGCATCTACTTGTTTATGGTACCATTATTCCTCTCTCACTGGTATATAACACTTTGAAAATGCACTTTAAAATTACATGAATATTTATGGAGATGTGTTCTTAAAACTCCACTTTCAAGTGAAAATACAGAATGAATCACCAATCAATAAATGATATTTATTGACTGCTATTAGTCCTATACTCTGTATTTAAAAAGTAACATGAAAGAAAAGATTGGAGAATAGATAGAAATGAAATATTGTTTGATGTGCCTTGATATCATGTGAATTTAATTCTTTACAGGACTTCCCATATGATTACAATTCTAGCAATATTTTTAAATATCTCCCTGTTGGGAACTTTTTAAATATATACTTTTTCTAATGTTCTCAGGGATTGAATAGAAAAACAAATTAACATGTGGCTGTCATCAACAAGTGCATATTTCAAGAAACAATCAGTTCACTGTTCAAATTCCCTGAGAACCAAAGTCAACTCTAGAGAGCGGACCTGGCCTTCAGCCTCCCATGTGTCACAATTAGCCCCAGGAGCTGGTCTGCTCGGAAACCCTAGGTCATCTCTGAGCCCTCAGGGTTGCTGGTCTGTCTCCACCATCTACCTTGCAAAAAGAATTATTCACTGGATGTAAATAGTGCCTAAAGGTGTCATTTGACTACTGTACTGTCAGGCTGAATTATTCATTTCTATTTGTGAGAAACACCAAAAATATAGTGAACAGATGTTGTTTGCAAGGGACAAAAGAAAGCAGGAAAGTCTAGGCAGAAAGGTAAGCTACTCAATGCGCTGACAAGCCTGTTATACTTTCTCCTGCTTTTCCGCTTGTGAGAAATACAGCTCCTTTGACTAATCAAAAGTTATGGAGCATCATCACATATGCAGATGGACGGCAGCCTTTCTAAGTAACGTAACATCACAGATGTTAAGTTCCGTAACTGTGTGGCAATGTAGACATAAAGCTGTATTTCATCAGAGCTGTAACACCAGTGACGTGAACCACTGACTATAGTGTCATCCTCTGGGATTCACATAGCAAATGGAACTCAGGCAACGTTTTCATTGAGGTATGGTTTAGAAGGTGCCAGACACTAGCACTTTTGTTGGTAAAACTCCCACCGGTAAGAGAAAAAATGTTAGTATGGAGCTAGCCCTAATAGACCACAAGCATCTAAATTAAATTCTTTTGGGTACTGAGCCTTTTAGAAAAGTCTAGCTGCCTATACGCTGCCAAGCTCTGCAGTTCACAGCTGCAGCTACTGAATGTCAGATGACACGTGGTCTTGTGTGGTGGGGAGTCTAGTGCATGTGGTCATGTCAATTGATGCAGAAAATCACACGGTAGACGCCAGTGCACATTCAGGATAAAATCTCTTAGAAAACTAGGAATAGAGGGGAGTTCCTCTAGTTTAATAAAAACCTTCTACCCCAAATCTCCTACGGTTAACACGATTCTTAATGGTGAGGACTGGATGCTTTCCCCGAAGACTGGGAGCAAATCAAGCGTGTCCGCCCCCACTCCCACTCAGGATCGTGGGAGAAGCCCTAACTACTGCAATAAGACAAGAAAAAAACCATAAAAGGCATAGATTTGAAATGAAAACTCAAATTCTCTTTATTCACAGATGACACGGGAGTTTGTGTATTAATAGATAATCCCAAATGATTAAAAAATAATAAGTAATAATAGCAAGGTCACAAAATGCAAGTTTAAAATGCAAAAGTTCATTTTTTCATATATACCAGCAAAGGACAATTGGAAATAGAAACTATAAAAATAATACCATTCAAAATAGCATAAAAAATAAAATACAAAATGTATACAGCATCTGTATCTTTAAAAAACATAATAATGAAAGAAATAAAAGATTTAAACAAGTAGAAAGACATTCTCTGTCCTTACATTGGAAAACTCAATATTGCCAAGGTGTGAATTCTCCTCAAGTTGATCTATGGATCTAACACAATCCCGGTGAGAATCTTGGGAAGCTATTTTGCCAATATCAGCCACTGATGCTAAAGTGTAAATGGAAAAGCAAAAGACCAAAGATAGTCTAAGAATATTAAAGACAAAAAAGCTGGAAGACTCTTACTACCTTACTCTAAAGCCGCAGACGTCAAGCCAGTGAGGTATTGGCCACAGACAAAAACATAGATCCGTGAAACAGAACAGACTCAGCAGCAGGAAATGCACGCAGAGACAGTCGACTGACTTGACAAAGGCACAAAGGCAGTTTCATTTTGGACATCTGTGTGCAAAAAAAGGAAATGAACCCAACACAGACCTTACACTTCACATTAAAATTAACGCAAAATGAGGTCAGGCCTGGTGGCTCACACCTGTAATCTCAACACTCTTAGAGACCTAGACAGGTGAATCACCTGAGATCAGGAGTTCGAGACCAGCCTGACCAACATGATGAAACCCTGTCTCTACTAAAAATACAAATTAGCCAGGTGTGGTAGCACGTGCCTGTAATCTCAGCTACTTGGGAGGCTGAGGCAGGGGAATTGCTTGAACCCGGGAGGCAGAGTTTGCAGTGAGCCAGATCGTGCCATTGCACTCTAGCCTGGGTGACAGAGTGAGACTCCATCTCAATAAATAAATTAATTAATCCAATTTAATTAACTACAAATGAAACATTATAAAATGGAAGAAAACAGAGCAAAAGTGTACCTGACCTTAGGGCTGCTGATGAGGTTTTAGGTATAACACCAAAAACACCATCCATGGGAAAAAAGTTGTTCAACTACACTTGATTAAAATGTAAACTTCCTGCTACATGAAAGACATTGTTAAGGGAAAAAACAACAAAAACAGGAAGAAAATATTTGCAAAACACCTATCTGATAAAGGACTTGTATCCAAAATATGCAAAGAACTCATAAAACTAAACCTTTTTTTAAAATCTAATTTAAAACTGAACAAAAGATCTAGATGGATACCTCATCAAAGAAAATATACAAAAAGCAAGTAAGAAATGAAAAGTTGGTCAACGTCATTTTTCATTTGGGAGAATTAAAAGGAACAAGAGATATTACTATACACGCCTTAAAACGTCTAAAACTGGAAAACCTGACAAGCTGGCCCGATAGCGACTCTCGCGGGTGGGAATGCAGGGTGGCACGGCCACCGTGGAGACAGTCTGGCAACTTCTGCCGAAGCTAAACAGGGTCGCAGCATGCGATCCAGCAACTGCGCTCCTTGGCATTCACTCCTCTGAGTTTAAAAGTCATGTTTACACAAAGCCTGCAGAAGAATGTTTGGAGCTGCTTTTTAAATAATTGTCAAGAAGGCAAAGCAACTGTCCCTCCCCACGTGAATGGACAGACAGACCGTGGCGTCTCCGTGCGATGGAGTATTACTCCATCGTAAATGCTCTGTGATTAGGTAGCAGTGATAGTTGCGCAGCCTCATGGATATACTAAACACCACTGAATTGTGCTTCAAATTGAACACTTTCACGGGTTTTTTACATCTTCTTCTTTAAGAAAAGAATGTGATATGAAGCCATCAAAGACATAGATGAACCTCAAATGCATATTGCTAAGTGAAACAAGCCAGTGTGAGCAGCCGGCACACACTGTGATTCCATTTGTGTGGCATTCTGGAAAAGAGAAAGCGATACAGACAGGGAGTGAGCCAGTGGTTGCGGGGGGAGAGGGCTCGGTGACGCACAGGACACAGCCGGACCATGTCGCGCCTTCATTCCGGGGCCGTCAGTCCTCAGGTGGGCAAGAGTCCCAAGTTCGGACACGGAGTCTCCGGCCGGCGCTGGCAGGGCGCCCACCATCCTTGAACTTGCACGTGCCGCCCGCCCCCGCCACAAGACGCATCCCACTCTCTGCGTTCCCAGACCAGCAGCACCAGCTGCGTCCCGTCTTTGGGCTTTGCCAGTAGTGTGGGCCTCAGGCCCCAGTTCTGCGCCGGGCAGTCTGAGATACCAGGAAAGAGGCAGAAACCGCCAAGACGTGGAAAGTCCAGACGTCTGTCCTGGATGTCAGGCGTCACACGGCGCACCAAGACTGGACCCTCCGACGCTTGAGATTTGTAGGAGAAAAGCTGAAAAATAACATAAAGTCAAAACTCTTCTTCCTTAAAATCTACAACAAGGTGTCCAAGCCTAGAATTTTTCTCTGGGGCCCCCTTAGGAAAGTCATTGCGCACGCAAAGGGCATCATCGATCCTGAGACAGGGCAAAGAGCCCATGCCCCAGGGCTGCTGACGAGGCTGAGAGTGCTCCACATGTCACACGGAGGCTTCGTCAGACAGGGGTAAACCCAGATGTCCAGCCTGCCCAGCTTCTCAGAGCAGGGAGAGCGTGGCCAGGAGGGATGACGAGAGCGTCCTTGTGTGGGCTTAGAACTCAGAGCCCTGAGGGGAGTCCACAGCAGGAGCAGAGACCAGGCCACGCGCCACGACGTCAGCCCTCTGTGCTGGGCAGGGCTCCCAGGCCACCTGGCAAGACCACTCCTGCCTCTGGGAAGGGTCAGGTTTCCACCTAAGGAAGTGTGTTGCTGCTGGCGGTGGTTGTAAGACACAAGAGAAGACAAGATCAGAGGCCTGTTTCCTGCCTCAGAGCCTCTGGGAGGCCAGACCCAGGTGCTCGGAGCACCCTCAGGAGTGGGGCTGAGTGAGCCCTGCCCCACCGGGGCTGGCTGGTCGGTGGCCACAGAGGTGCCGTCATGAATGCTGGGCAGGTCTGGACCCCCGGCCTCTGAGGGCAGCACCCTGTGGGGCCGTGACCAAATTCTCATTTCCACTGTGTCCTCTGAATCCCGTGGGAGGGTCTCGCTATGTGCTGGGAGCCACAGGTGGGCACGGGCTGCAGCCTCGGCGCCATTGCTGTGGAGCAGTGGCTGTGGCCTGGGGAATCCACACGTCAGCCCAGGGTCTTCCTCCTCTGTAGGGCGGCTCCGTGGGCCCCACATGGGGCAGAGGCAGATGGTCGAGCTCAATCAGCCAGGTTTCTCCCTGGAAAACAAAACTTCAAGAGTGGATCTTTTGTGCTTTTACTGGAACTACAAGTTCATTTTGTTAACAATGGCAAGATCTTGGCGTATCGTCTGTGAAAGTGAATACCAAAAGGCGTTGAGCAAACTGTATCAGAGACGGCACAGCGGCTCCTACAGAAGGCTCATTTCTTGGAAGACACACTGAGTATGTGCCTTTCCTATTGATCTGTTTGTATATTGTTTTTAGTAGAAACAGGGTTTCACCATGTTGCTCAGGCTGGTCTCGATTCACCTGCCTCTGCCTCACAAAGTGCTGGTGTTACAGGCAGGAGCCACCGAGCCTGGCCTATGTTTTAAATGACATTAAAATTTGTTAACAAAGAAGATTCACATCATCATTTTTGTCCTGGGTTGGGGCAATTCTCCTGCCTCAGCCGCCTGAATAGCTGGGATTACAGGTGTGCGCCACCACACTCAGCTAATTTTTGTATTTTTAGTAGAGACGGGGTTTTGCCATGCTGTCCAGGCTGGTCTTGAACTTCTGAACTCAGGTGATCCACCCACCTCAGCCTCCCAGAGTGCTGGGATTATAGGCGTGAGCCACCACGCCTGGCTGGCTACAGACTTTCAATGTGGCTGCTCTGGAAAGCCCAGCTCCCAGGGGTGTGAACCTGACCACACCCTGGCCATGCTGTGTGACTTCTCCCTGCAAACAAGATCATCATTGTTTTCCTAATGAAACACCTGGACCGTTCTGTGAGCACCCACCCTCTTTTCCACGGGAGCCGTGCAGGGTGGACGCTGTGTCCCGCGGCTGAAGACGCTCTGAGACCCTCACCACCTGGCCTGTTTCCGTCTATGCTGTGGTTTGGTTTGTGAGAAGCAATCGAAGTGGAAATAGATGTGCAAAAGGAAGATCGTTCTGAACAACGTCTTGAGAACGGCTTCGGGCATCGGTGACTCGGGCACTCCTGCTGGTTAGAGCGAGGGCTGGCTCTCAGATCCCTCCATCCGCCTCCCGTTGGCACTGAAGGCGCAGAAACGGAGAGGGGTGCCGCGCCCCGGCCGCGCGCCTGCGCGATGAAGTCCTGACGGCTCTGGCTGCCCTTTCGCGGCTTCTGTTGTTTTCTCGGGGGCTCAGTGGGATGGAGAGTCTGTTCTGCGGCAGGACATGCCAACAAATTGCATCACTTCTGCCTCGGTGACCGCGGACAATGACATGCCATATGCCAGCAGCAGGAAATGAATGGGCTCATTTACACTGGCACCGGCGCTGCGGCCTGTCAGTCTTCAGAGGCCGGCCACGGCGAATTGGAAGGTGGTGGAGATGCAGAAACCTCCCGAGCGTCCAGGCCGCATCAGCGTGGAAGCTCCGAGCGGGGGCCGAGGGAACCCAGGCGAAGGAGGTACCCCTTCTTGCAATGAATATTAGCCTGGCAGCTCCAGAAAACAGACCTGGTGAAACCACCGCTCTCTGCCCACCCCCTGCACCAGAGGAGAGGAGAAAGGGAAAAGTGTGGAGTGCATTCACCTGCAAGGAGAAACAAAAAACCCAGTGGGTGCCATGCCCGGGGGTGCGGAGCGGCCTTCCTGCACCAGAGGCTGCCACGGCAGCCTGCCCCCGCCGTGACCCCGCCGCCCCGCCTGGGCACCCAGCAGCACCGCAGTTTACGTCTAACCTCTGGCCTCTCTGGCCGCGCAGCATCTGTCTCCGTGCGTGGCAGCTGGGGGTGGCGGGCGATGATTGAAGAGGCCGCGTCCTGGCAACCAGCACTGCTAATGAACGGGAGCGAGCGGGTCAGGGACTGCCCACGTGGCAGCCGGGCAAGGCGGAGGCACTGTCCATTGTCCCTCGCATTTGTTCTCAGGGCAGCGAGGGGGGTCGGTGGCAATCACGCGCTCTCTTCTTCATAATCACTATAATTAGCTTCATAATCAGAGCTGGGTGAGCTTGGGGCAGCTTCCTGGCAGAGTGACTCACTTTTCAAATAATAATAATAATAATCGGCATTGCAGGGCTTTTCATCTGACTTTCGACCACCTTCTGGAGATCAACCGATTCTGCATTGCACCCTGAGAGAGAGGAACCTGAGACACTTTGCAAGGAGCTGGGTGTGAAGCGACCTGGCCAGGGTCACGGGGAGGTGCCAGGACACAGGTCGGCATCCTGTGAGGTTGGAGTCGTGGGTTCTGGGCCCACGGCAGCCTATATGGAATGCCTAAGACCTTAGATACAGTGACTGATGTTAACTGAGGCAGGGCTGTGAAGGTGTTAACAAGAGGTCTCTGGTGCTGCTGGCCGTGGGCAGGTGGAGGCTCCGTGGGACACGGCCCCTGCTGCTTCCCCAGGCCTGTCATCCCTTTCCCTCCTCGGTCAAGGACTCCTGTTAGGAAAGAAATAGAGAATGGAGCGATGCCCACTGACCTGGTCCCAGGCACTTCTCATTTCCAGTTGGTTTTATAAGAGTGACAAATAGAGATTTTCCTGGTTTTGCACTCATAAGGAGTGCATTTAAAATAAAATTGTGTAAAGCCCTTTTGATTTTAAGCAAGCATCTAGACATTCATAGGTGGGGGACAATGTGTTCCAAGCCTTCAAAGAAATATCGTACCCAAAACCCCACACCCCACATTCCTCACACCCCCAAAACCCCACACACCTCACACCCCCACACCCCACACTGCTCATACCCCTCACACTCCCAAAACCCACACACCTCACACCCCCACACCCCACACCTGCACACCCCACAACCCCACACCCCCACCTCCTGGATAGTGTAACCCTGCAAGCCCACATCACACCCCCTGCCCCACCTGCAGTGAGCCTCACAATCAGCCTCACAATGAGCCCTGAAACAGCCCTGGCAGGCACGCGTCCCGTCCCCAGCCCCATCCCCACTCCCTGGAAAACACAGAGCTGAATCAACAAGGGGAGCACCCGGCCCTTCTCCTCCTCTCCAGAAGCCGTGCGTCCTGAAATGTGTCTGCCACGTCCTAAACTCCTCCTTCATGCTCCAGAGTTTATTCCCACCATTGGGGCCCTCTGTTTTTAGAGGTCTTGAGAAAACTTGTTTTTAATCTCTTAAAAGCCCCAATTTTAAAACGATGGACTTTACAACTTAAAACTAAGCAACTGTTTCATGACTGCATGGTCCACACTCCCTTCCCGCTGTAGTAAAAAGGCCAACCCTATCGGGTCTTCATGCAGAAGGTCTGCGTGGAGGGAGGAGAAGATAGTCCAGGACATCGTCCCCGACACTGTACTTTAAACTTCACTTCTGGAGTCAGACAGACATGAGTGTGGACCCAGCTGTGCCGTTACCGGACTTGCCCTGCCTTTAGCAAGTTACTTCTCTAAGCCTCAGTTTCCCTGGCTGCAATAGAGTGATGGCAGTGCCCACCTGGAGACATGGCACAGGCATGAGCATGCTCACAGGCGTGCTCTGTGTCCCACCAATGCCACGACACCTGCACCGCCCCATGCACTGCATCGTGTCCGAGCCCCAACATCTGCAGCCCAGCGGAAGCCAGAGTCAGACGCCTTCCAGACGGCGCTGAAGAGCAGAACCCGGCCTCCATCAGACACTCTCAGATACGATGAATGTGCTTCTCCCTCGCAAAGACACACGTGTGAGGAATGGAGTTGTCTGCAGTCCTGGTTTCACAGTCCTCCAGCCCAAGAATGGCATCATTTTCCTTCTGGCCGTTCCGGATCCGCACCCCCACACCCACACCGGGCTGTCAGGGAAGCCTTCCAGGAGTGGAGCCACGCTGCCCTCACCCCAGGGCTCCTGGCCTCTCAGGCAGACAGTGGCACTGACGGCAGCCCGATGGGGTGTGACCGAGGCCAGGTGATGCCATGGAGTGGGAAGGAGCAGAGTTCAAGCCGGGGCCTGCAGCTCTGGGCCTGCGACTCAGGGGAGGCGGCAGCCGCGCCTGGAACCCTGGGATGAAGAGCACGTGGAGGCACCACAGGCAAAGGAGTGGGGGCCGGAAAAGGCGGCGTGGAGTACCGTCGAAGGTCCCATGAGGTGCTGCAAAGCCACAGTGAGCAGAGCCGCCCGCGTCTGGATAGAAACACAAAAGGAGAAATAGGTTTGGCGAATGTGTGCATGGGTGTGTATGTTCATGTAAATACTATCCATCCCTGTGTGTGTGTGTGCTGTGTGTCCATGTGTGCATGTGAGCTTGTGTGTGTGTGTGTTCATGTGCATGTGGGTTTTGTGTCCACGTGCATGTGGGCACATGAGCATGCATGTGTGATGCGTGTATGGGCATGTGTGTCCATGTGTGTGTGTGTGAGCATATGTGCGTATTGTGTGTCCATGTCCGTGTGTGTGTGTGCATGCGTGAGGAAGACTTTAAGATCTGTTATAGGGATGTCCAGTTAAGTGATGTGAAAAAAAACAACCAGGCCCCGAATCTGAGACTGGAGATGTGAATTTACCTGAAGGTCTAGGCTGAGTGGGGGAACGGCGTAAAGTGAGAAGACGCTGCCAGGAACCTCACGCTTCAAGACATGAAAGTAGAAAACTTAGCAGAAGCAGCGGGACAGGACAGGGGTCGGAGCCCCAGCAGGAATCTCAGGGGGCACTCCAGAGGCTCAGTGATGGGACTCTGGTGCCTACTTAGATGGAGATTATAAAAGGGCGTGGAAACTTAAGATGTGACACGATTTTGTCAGCAGAAATTTTAGAAAACTGCTTTTCTAAGAGGAAGGCGTAGCGACTGTCATTCATCTGAGAATCTGCATCACAACCTCTAAACATACACATAAGATCTCATTTTGTCTTTTAAGAAGATAGTCTGTGACCTTGACCTGCAGAATGGATGGTAAAAGCTTTTCTGTGGCTGAAAATCTGCAAGAAGCAAAGGAGCCTCTAAACGCTTGAGAGAAGCTCCGGATCCCCTTGAAAAAAGCGAGCTAGCACTTCCCATGCTAGTGGTAAGGGTGTGACCCAGTAAAGGAGACCGTTAGGGGAGGCAGTCTTTGGAAAACTTAGGACAGTATCCACCCAAAAATTAATCACAGACTAAGGAAACCAGACACCTTCCCTGAAGAAATTATCCAAAAAAGCAAAACTTTAAGAATAATTAAAATGCTCAAATAGCTTTTTTTGCACATCAGGTTCCACTAAGATGGACCAGCCCTTCTTCACAGGCCCCGTGTTGGGACTAAAGCCCTGGGCACAGCATGGAAAATACAGAGAGAAAACTCTGCAAGAAGGAGAGGAGCTGGACAGAGGAGGTCCCCAGGGCTTCAGGGCGGCCTGGGGCAGATTCCCAGAGTGTCCTAGTCTGAGCACTACAGAAACTCCACGCTGGAGAGAAAATCCGGGAGAAGACTCTCTCTCGACAGGGAGGACAGCAAGAAGGGCGGCCCTGGAGAACAGAAAGGTGCGTTGGCAATGCCCACTCTGCTCTGCCAAACACTCTTGGAACACGCAGGTCCCCACAGTGTCACAGGCTGGCCAGACACTGAACCTCCACGGCACCTGCAGAGGTGATGGTGCGGCCCCCTAAGGTCCTGACGGTCACACTGAGTGAGGAGTGGAACTACCGTGCTCAGCGTGCCCTCACGCCCACCTTGCTGGTGTCACCTGCAGCCAGGAGCTGAGTCGGCACCCATGCTCAGAGGCCATGAGCTCTGGGGCTTGCTGCCCACCTTTCCTGGGGGGAATTAAATGCCTCCTCAACTCATCTGCAGTGAGGCAGTGTGAGCTAGCCCCCCACTGTAGCCAGAGAGGTGTCAGGACTCAGGAGGGAGCTTGCAGAAAGCTGAATCACCCACCCACGCCTCACCGGGGGGGACTGCCTGTTAAGACACATTCCTAAGTAGGATCCAGAGTCTCAAATGTCATCAAAATGGCCAGGATCCAATGAACTCATTCATCACAGGAAGATGCAGGAAGAAGTCACAACACAGATGAGAAGAGAATTGACAGACACCAACACTGAGGTGAACCAGCACTGGAACGTCTGACAAAGACTTTAGAGCCACCATCATTAAAACACTTCCACAGCAATGACACGTTCTCTAAAACAAGTGAAAAAATTGGAAAATCCAAGCAAAGAGATAGACGCTATAAAAAAAAGGACCAAGATAAAATGATAAAATCAAAAAAGGCAATAACTAACACTTAAAACTTGCCGCTGGGCTCAATGGAGAGAATATATGAATTTGAGGACAGAATGCTAGAATTTACCCAACCTGAACAACAGAGAGGATCAAAAGATTGAAAGAAATAAAAGCACTTTCCAGGATCGCAGGATGAGAACAGAAGAGCCAGCATTCTTACCCTCAGAGTCCCAGAAGGAAAGCAGAGACTGTAAACTGCAATACCTTTCAAAGCAAAGCAGATGGACTTCCCAAGTTCTGCAAATAAATAAACAAATAAATATTTAAGATACTGAGTGAATCCGAAGTAGTATAAATCCAAAAAAAATCCATGACAAGGTATATAATAATTAAATTTCTGAAAACTGAAAACAGAGAAAACATTCTCAAAAGCAGCCAGAAAGGACACCTTACTTACAGGGAAATGCCAATGCAAATGACAGGTTATTGCTCATCTGAAACCAAAGAGGCCAGAAGGAAGTAACAGAATGTTTTCTAAGTGCCAACGAACAAAACTGTCAACCATAAATTTTTATATCCTTCAAAAACCTTCTTTAGGAATGAGGGAAATTAAAGACATTCTAAGAGGAAGAAAAAGTTGTTACTAGCAAAAATACCTTTAAATAATAAAGAAATTTCTATAAATAAAAAATGGGTTGGCATGGTGGCTCATGCCTATAATCCTATCAATTTGGGAGCCTGAGGTGAGTGGATAATGAGGTCAGGAATTTGAGACCAGCCTGGTGAACATGGTGAAAACTGTCTCTACTAAAAATAGAAAAAAAAAAATTAGCTGTGCATAATGGCACACACCTGTAATCCCAGCTACTCCAGAGGCTGAGGCAGGAGAATTGCTTAAACCAGGAGGCAGAGGTTGCAGTGAGCCAAAAATGCTTGGAACTTCAAATAGGAAAAGTAAGGGGTAAAAAAAAAAAAAAAAAATGGGTAAATATAGTGTACTGCCTTCTCATGAATTTCTTAAATCATATTTGACGGTTGAAGCAAAAATTATAAAACACCAAGTCATGTGCTGATCATTGCATGTACAAGAGATATTTAAGACAATTATGTTTTTAAAAGTAGGGAGGGTGATGGAATCTCAGTGAAAATACATTTGCTGTACCTTACTCAAAGTAGAAAAGCATCAGTACCAGGAGGCCGTGGTAACCTACACATGTTTAATACGATAGCTAGAGCAACCACCAGGAAAATTATGCAAGGCAATATCTTCAAAAATGCTACAAATACCTCAGGATATATGCTTTAAAAGTATTCATGTAACTCACAGGAAAGCAAGAAAAGAGAAACAGCAGAATAAGAAACAGGTCACAAACAGAAAACAGGCAATAAAATAGAAAACTTACATCTGAACACATCACTACTTACAATAAATGCGAATGGTCTAAGTAAAGCAATTAAAAGGCAGAGATTAGCAGAATGGGTTAGAAAAAAAAAAACATGATCCAACAACAGTCCATGTATAAGAAACTCACTTCAAAGTACAGCATCAGGTACTTTTAAAGTAAAGAGTAAAAAATATTTAAAATGCAAACAAATATTTAAAAGCAGGAACAGTTGTATTAATATTAGACAAAATAGACTTCCAAGCAAAAAGAAAATTTACTAAAACAAAGAAGGGATATTACATTTGATAAAAGAATTAATCTATTGGGAAAAAATAACACTCCTAAATGTGTCTACTCCAAAAAATAAATGAAAATTAGAAGGAAATATATAAAAATGTATGGTTGCAGTCAAAGCTATGCTGACAGGAAAATTCATAGCTCTAGTTGCTTACATTTTTAAAAGAATAAAAATCTCAATAATCTAACTTCCAACCTCAAGAACTAGAAAAAGAAGAGAAAAATAAACTAAATCAAGTAGAAGAAAGGAAATAAAGAAAATGCAAAAATCAATGAAATTAAAAACAAAGCAATAGAGAAAATCAATAAAACAAAATAGCTGATTCTTCAAATAAATTAATAGTTATTAACCTCTGGAAATATTTACAAACTTAAAAAGACAGAAGACAAATCACCAGTGTCAAGAATGAAACAGGGATTTTACCGCAGCTCCTGCAGCCATTAAAATGGTAAGAGAATATTACAGGCAACTTTACAGTCACAAATTCAACAACTTAGAAAATACAAACCAATCCATTAAAGCCCAAAACATACCAAAATAAATGAGATAGTCTGAAGATTATATAAGCATTACAAGAATTGAATTTGTAACTTAAAAGTTTTCAAAAAATAAATGTGAAGACCAAGAAGGTTTCAATGAAGAATTCTACCAAATGTTAATATTGATTCTTTATCATCTCTCTCAGAACATAGAAGAGAAGAAAACACTTTTTTTTTTTTTGAGACAGAGTTTCACTCTTGTTGCCCAGGCTGGAGTGCAATGGCACTATCTCGGTTCACTACAACCTCTGCCTCCCTGGTTCAAGCAATTCTCCTGCCTCAGTTTTCCAAGTAGCTGGGATTACAGGCACCTGCCACCACACCCAGCTAATTTTATATTTTTTTAGTTGAGGCAGGGTTTCTCCATGTTGGTCAGGTTGATGTGAACTCCTGACCTCAGGTGATCCACCCACCTCGGCCTCCCAAAGTGCTGGGATTACAGGCGAGAGCCACCACACCCGGCCAAGGAAACACTTTTAAACTCATTTTATGAGGCAAGTTTTACCCTGAACCAAAACCAGACAAGAGGGAAAACTATAGATCTAGCTATTGAATGACTCTAGATGCAAAAGTCCTCTTAATATTATCAGCAAATTGATTCCAATAACATATTAAGAAAATTACACACCACTGCCAAACTAAATTTATTCCAGATATTCTAGGATTATTCAATATTTTTTAATCTACCAAGAAATCCACTATAACAATCTAAAAATAATAATACACTCAGATCACTTGATGCAGAAAAACAATTGGACAAAATCCAACACCCGATTATGTTAAAGGAAAAAAAAAAACTCTCACTTACTAAAAATGGAGGAAAACTTCCTCAACTTGAAATAGAGCACCTACCAACTAATATCACAGGTGAATGACAAAGCCTTCTCTCTCCAACTGCAGGGAACCAAATACACACACATATGCATGCACACACACAGGCACAGAGACACATTCACACACACATACAAGAATGCATATAAAACTGGTGAGATCTGAATAAGGTCAGTGGATTGCAGCAGTGGCCACTTCCTGGTCATGACATTGAGCTGTGATCATGCCAGGGAAATTGAGTGAAGGGTGTTTGGGATCTCTCTTATTTTTTTTACAATTGCAAAATTGTCTCAAAATAAAAAATTAGTAAAATAGCTCTTCTTTTGTAGTTTGCAAATTAAAACCAGTAATGTTAAGCCATATCGATTAAATAGCTACATATTATAGTCATTAATTATAAAATTACATTTTAATGGATGTCATAAAGATTTTAATAAAGTTAAACCTAACAACTCTGAGTATTTCTGTAAAACAAAGCAGTTTTTGGCAAGATTAAAAATGTTCAGTGACCAAAAGAAAGCAACGCCACCATTAAAGTTGATCAAGTGTGAACCACATGACTGAGTCTGAGTTCTTGTCAGGCAAACCACGTTGCACCTAAGCATTTACTTTTGAAGGTCTGGCTGTTGTAAATTTTCTACTTTCTACTTAATATTCGACACAGTGTATACCTGCATACAATTTCTATTTTTGTTGAAAATAAGTTAGAGAAGTTCATAGTTTTACCGATTTCAGATAGAGCAAACACTTTTCTTGCCACTCAGACTCAAAGACTTGAGCCCCATTGCCCTCTGGGGACAGTGTCGTCATTCAGGCAAGGCATGGGACAGCAAAAAGAAAGTGACTGAGGAAAGCAAAGGTGGTCTGTTCCCTCAGAAACTGTCATGATAAAATAATGTCCAAAGGTAAAATGGTGCCATGGCCTGGATTCTATTTCATGTTATGAAAGGTAAGAACTAGAACATAAGCAGAAATACTTGAGCCAATGCCATTAGCATGAATTATTCACTTCTCGGAATGCAGTCAATCGCATAGTGATAACAGGATAACTTTATTCGAGGCCATAATTTCTATATTTCACCACAAAACTCTTGTGTGAACGTGGCATCCATTTAATCTCGTACCCAAGCTGAAAGCCTTCAGTAGCCTCAGTGAGCTTGATAGCTCCCGCAGAGCAAAGGCTCCTCCCCTCACCTGAAGAAATCATCAGCCTTGGTTTCAGAACTGAGATGCTGCAGGAACTCAGTAGAAGCTCATTATTTGGAGACTATCAGGTGCCCAAGAGTGGAGCATTGCTATAAAGATACCTGAAAATGTGGAAGCAGCTTTGGAATTAGTAGCTGGCAGAGGCTGGAAGAGTGTGAAAGGCTCGGAAGAAAACAGGGAGATGAAAGTTTGGAACTCCCTAGAGACTTGTTGAATGGTGGTGACTGAAATGCTGATAGTGATATGGACAATGAAGTTCAAGCTGAGGAGGTCTCAGATGGAGATGAGGAACTTACTGGGAACTGGAACAAAGGTCGCTTTTCTTTCTTAGCAAAGCAATTAGCTGCTTTGTGCCCTTGCCCAAGGAATCTGTGAGCTTTGAACTCAAGAGTGTTGATTTAGGGTATCTGGCAGAAGAAATAACTAAGCAGCAAAGCATTAGAGATATGACCTGGATGCTTCTAATAGCCTATGCTCATATGTCTGAGCAAGAAAATAACCTAAAACAGGAACTTACATTTAAAAGGGAAGCAGAGTATAAAAGTTTGGGAAATTTGCAGCCCAGAACTATGGTGAAAGAGAAAAAACCTTTTCTTGGGAGGAATTCAAGCAGACTGAAGAAATTTGCATAAGTAAAGAAGGGCAGAATGTTAATAGCCAAGACAATGGAAAAAAAGGCCTTGAAGGCATTCTAGAGACCTCCAGAGCAGCCCTACCCATCACAGGCCCAGATTTAGGAGGGAAGAACAGTTTCCTCAGCCAGAACCTGGGCCCTGCTGCCCTGCACAGCCTCAGGACACTCCTCCCTGCATCTCAGTCACTCCAGCTCCACCTGTGGCTAAAAGAGGCCCAGGTATACCTCAAACCACTTCTTCAGAGAGTGCAACTTGTAAGCCTTGCCAGCTTCCACGTGGTGTTAAGCCTGCCACTGTGCCAAGTGCAAGAGTTGAGGCTTCGGAGCCTCCACCTAGATTTCAAAGGATATGTGGAAAAGCCTGGATGTCCAGGAAGAAGCCTGCTGCAGGGTCAGAGCCCTCATGGAGAACCTCTGCTAGGGCCATTCAGAGGGAAAATGTGGGATTGGAGCCCCCACACAGAGTCCCCACTGAGGCACTGCTTAGTGGAGCTGTGAGAAGGGGGCCACCACCTTCCAGATCCCAGAATTCTAGATCCAATATCAGCTTTCACTGTGTGCCAGGAAAAGCCTCATAAAAACAGTGAGGGTGCTGTATCCTGCAAAGCCACAGGGGCGGAGCTGCCCAAGGCCTTGGGAGCCCACCCCTTGCCCCCATGTGCCCTGGATGTAAGACATGGAGTCAAAGGAGATTATTTTGAAGCTTTAGGATTTAATGACTGCTCTTCTGGGTTTCAGACTTTCATGGAGCCTGTAGCCCTTTTGTTTTGGTTGATTTCTGCCTTTTGGAATGAGAATATTTACCCAATGTCTGTACCCCCATTGATTCTTGGAAGTAACTAACTTGTTTTTTTAATGTTACAGGTCCATAAGCAGAAGGGACTTGTCTTATCTCAGGTGAGACTTTGGACTTGGACTATTGAGTTAATGCTGGAATGAGTTAAGACTTTAGGGACTGTTAAGAAGGGATGATTATATTCTGCAATGTGAGAAGGACATGAGCTTTAGGAAGAACCGGGGCAGAATACTATGGTCTAGATCTGTGTCTCTAACCAAATCTCATGTCAAATTATAATCCCCAATGTTGGAGGAGAAGCCTGGTGGGAGGTGATTGAATCATGGGGACAGACCTTCTCCTTTGGTGCTATTCCCATGATAGAGTTCCCATTATATCTGATTGATTAAAAGTGTGTGGTACCTCTCCCCCACTTCCTCCTTCTCAACACCTCTCCCTGCTTCCTCCTGCTCAGCACCCCTCCCCCTTCCTCCTGCTCAGCCCCTCTCCCCCTTCCTAATGCTCAGCCCCTCTCCCCCTTCCTAATGCTCAGCTCCTCTCCCCCTTCCTCCTGCTCAGTCCCTCTCCCCCTTCCTCCTGCTCAGCTCCTCTCCCCCTTCCTAATGCTCAGCCCCTCTCCCCCTTCCTAATGCTCAGCCCCTCTCCCCCTTCCTCCTGCTCAGCCCCTCTCCCCCTTCCTAATGCTCAGCTCCTCTCCCCCTTCCTCCTGCTCAGCCCCTCTCCCCCTTCCTAATGCTCAGCCCCTCTCCCCCTTCCTCCTGCTCAGCCCCTCTCCCCCTTCCTAATGCTCAGCTCCTCTCCCCCTTCCTCCTGCTCAGCCCCTCTCCCCCTTCCTCCTGCTCAGCTCCTCTCCCCCTTCCTAATGCTCAGCCCCTCTCCCCCTTCCTAATGCTCAGCCCCTCTCCCCCTTCCTCCTGCTCAGCCCCTCTCCCCCTTCCTAATGCTCAGCCCCTCTCCCCCTTCCTAATGCTCAGCTCCTCTCCCCCTTCCTAATGCTCAGCTCCTCTCCCCCTTCCTAATGCTCAGCCCCTCTCCCCCTTCCTAATGCTCAGCTCCTCTCCCCCTTCCTCCTGCTCAGCTCCTCTCCCCCTTCCTCCTGCTCAGCTCCTCTCCCCCTTCCTCCTGCTCAGCTCCTCTCCCCCTTCCTAATGCTCAGCTCCTCTCCCCCTTCCTCCTGCTCAGCCCCTCTCCCCCTTCCTAATGCTCAGCTCCTCTCCCCCTTCCTCCTGCTCTGGCCATGTAAGATGTCTGCCTCCCCTCCACCTTCTGCTATGACTGTAAGTTTCCTGAGGCCTTCCCGAGAAGATGCCAGCATCATGCTTCCTGTGCAGCCTGTCAAACTGTGAGCCAATTAAACCTGTTTTATTTATGAATTACCCAGTCTCAGATGTTTCCTGAGAGCAATGTAAAAACAGATCAATACAGAGAGGAAGATAGTCTGGCAATGCAGGGTGTCTCTAACAGGAAGGTGCAGAGAATGGACATCTGAAAAGTAGAAACAGCAGTAAGAGGACAGAGCCATGTTTTTTCAGCATCCCTCACCTCCGAATTCCAAGGCCCCCTCAGTTCAGGGCTGAAGGTTCTAGGAGAGCAAATCCCCAGCCTGGGAATGGGGCTGAGCTCGGAGCCCTGAGAGGAGCAGGTCAGTTCTGTTCAGAGACAGCTCCCTCACAAAGCTTTGCTTTTTATGGGGAACTTTGCTCTTTCCTGTTGGCTGCTCTTACCCAGCCAAGTGCAAAGACAGACACATGTCTGGTTCCCCTGCGTGACCTGTTGGGAGGGTGCCAGGGTGGCACTAGAGGCCAGGAGCCCAGTGGATCTGAACTCTGATGGCCAAAAACTCTTCCTTATCTTTCCACGTGGGCTGAGCAGTGCCTGTTACTCTCCTTTTCCATAACTTCGAGTTAAACGGCCTAGAAATATAGCCACAGATTCAAAACTCTAACTACTCACTCAAACCGAGTTGATGTGAATCAAATAGTGGAATGCTTTCAATGGAAAATTTCATGAAAAATAAAGCAAATCATCACAGTAATGTAGGTGCATTTTCCTCTTGATGCTGGTGTTCTCAGTAACATCATGGCAGAAGCACAGGAGTGCATCATTTACTCTATTTATTAGGAGTTCAATTTGGAACCTTAGGGCCTATTTTAGCAGAATGAAGTGCGGTGATTTCATATAAAAATACTGTAGAATATAATAGCTTGACTCCTCCTCAAGTGTCCCTTGAGATGCTGAGACATCAGAAGTAACTGCACCAGGCGTGGCCTAACGAGCTTTTGCAAGAGACAGGAGGGGACGTGGAAGGACAGGCTGGAAGGACGCAGGGTGGCAGGGGAAGGAGGGAGGGAGGAAAGAGGGAGAGAAATGAAAAGAAGGAGAAGGCAGAAGTCAAGGTGTGGGAGGGGGAGCCTGGAAAGGAAGAAAGAGGAGGAGGCAGAGAAAGAAAGACAGGGTCCAAACAAAGCCATCGAGGAGAAAGACAGGGACAAGAGAGGACGCAGGGAGAAGGGGAGGAGGAGGCGGAGGAGGAGGACGAGGAGGAGGAGGAGGAGACGGAAGCCTGCAGCGGGCGAGGAGCAGAGGGGAGGCGGGCAGAAAGTTAACAGAAGGCTAAGGAAGCAGGAGCGGGGAGGGAGAGAGCCAGAAAAGCAGAATGCAGGGCACCAAGACTTAGGGCCTGTGCCCCGTCCCTACCTGCCGGGGGTGGAGCGTGACTATCCCAGCAGGAGCGCTTCCTCCTCGTCAAGAAGAGGAGTCTAAGACCCATGGACCTCACGCTGGTCACGGGTCTGTGGACACAGTCAGGCCTTCCATCTGCAGACCTCTACAACTGCAGCGCCACAGAGAGCTATGTTTGCGAAGATCTTAGGCAGAAATAATGTGCTTCAAAAACACAGAGTTACACAAAATTCTACCGTCCACCCAGAAAATTAAAGAGTAGAAATTCAGAAACACTGCCATGCTCCTCTTCTAACTTTGTAGCTGATGATTCTATGAATGTGTCAGAACGTTTTCACACTTGTCTTTTTCCCCCGCGTGACACAGGCCTGCTGACTCTGATGGCCTCTGAACAGCGAGGACCCACGAGCCGTGCTCTGCTCCTGCCCTCAGGCGGCTTGCTCAAGCGCTGAGATGCAGAGAGGACAGAGGGGCAGAGCCGCTCACCGATGGCTCCTCAAGCTGATGGCAGGAAAGGAGAAGGCGAGCCAGTGCACTGGGGAGAAGGAAGGACCCCTCCCCACCAGCCCACCTGCTGAGCGCTTGGGCCTGGGGTCAGCCCTGGGGCTGCTGGCCCGTGCAGGCTGTCACCACGAGGAACAGACAAGGTGGAGCCCTCAGACCTTCCTGAGCACAATGCTTGGACGGCTTCCTGATCCTTCGGACCCAAACCCAGCAAAGCTGAGGGCTGTGAAGAGAACCCAGAAGGCATCAGAGATGGAGCCCGGGGCAGAGACGGACATCTCGGCGGGACTCAGGCCACTCTTCCTGGGCACCAGCAAAGAGCGCCTGCAGCTTCTTCTAGTAATGATTTTGATCCAGCCACGTCTGTGAGAGGCAAATAGCCCAGTCAATTCAGTCAAACAGCCAATGTGATTGACTTTCCCGTCGATCACTGACTCGACCAATTACTTGACTGCAATGACCTGATTTTTCAGAACGGCATATGCAAAGCCGCAGCCCACATAATCAGAAGGAAAGAGGGGATTGAGGAAATGAGGCAGCTCGGAAATCATCACGCTTCCCACTACTGAAGAGAGAGTCGGGGATCTGGCTCGTTCTTCTCGTAACCTCAATAACCACTGTCTTTCTGCAGGCAGTGTAGACACTCTCTCAGTAAAAGTAAGATTAGGCACTTAAAAAAAAAAATAATAAAGCATGACTGTGACCCTTCCGATGAAGTATGGTGTAAATTAAAACCAAAGTGGCTAATTTTCAAGTACCGTTGTCAGCAGAGGGGATGGGGAGGGGCTGCCAGGCCAGCCCGTGTGACACTCTCCGGGGCAGGGCGGCAGTCATGGCAGGAAGCCTTGGGGACCCTGGGCATTCATTCCAAACTCTGACCAGGAACCGGGTGCTCCTTTTTCATTAAAGGGTTACCTGGCTGCAGTGCCAGTCGGCAAGTTAAATTACGTGAGGCCTCGGCGGCAGAGCGGCCTTGTTAGGCTCAGAGCGCCGCGCTCCAGCCTCCACCCAGGGCCCTTCCTTCCAGATGTTCGACGCCGTCTCTGCCTACCGCACCGAGGGCTGCCCCAGCAGCACCTGTAAAGCAGCCACGTCGCAGACACACACTGTAACAATTCTTTGATGTACAGAGCTAATTTTAGAGCCTTTGAAATCAATTCCTATCACCGGTGGGTAAAGTCAAAATGGAAGGCCGGTGAATCAGGGTGAGGTCAGGCTCCCGTACGGGTCTAGGTTGATTGGTTTGCAATAAAGTCCCTGAGAGCGGCTGGTTTTTAATAAGCTTTCTAAAAGAAGTGAGCTTGTCTTTCCTGAGAGCGCGGAGCAGAAAGGTGAGCCCCTCGTGACTGCCAGCCCAGCTGTGTGTGGACTTGAGAAACGCTCACCAGGGCCCCCCGCCACGTCCCCGCTCGGGAAAGAAGGATGGCCTGCACTTCCTGGTGCTTTCGTGAAGTTCCACTGGGAGCAGAACCTGCTGGCTGCCGGCTCTCAGAACACAGAGAACATCGACTGGAACACGGCCCTCTGCTGTCTTTAATCAGGGGACTGGCCGGCATGCGGCCAGCAGAGAACTCCATCCCAACAGGCCACTTTCCAAGGTAAAGAAACTTTTCCAAAGAATCCCTCACCCACCAGAGCCGTCCACCCCAGAGACTGGCCCAAGTAGGACTTCCACATAGGGCAGAATCGGGGCTATGGTTTGTGTTAAATACGTAAGAGTTGAATAAATGAATACACACTCCAGTCCCCTGATCTAATCAGACTTTTACAATTACTGCTCCTGCTGAGACTTTCCCAGCGTCAGCAATGTCACCTACACGCTTCCACCAGCCACGTAATGGTCCTTTCTGTTGAAAGGCCACCTTGTCACATTTTGCTGCAAGGGAGTCTCTGTTTTGGAATTTAAATAGCGTTTTGATTGGAATTCAAAACTGGATGAGCTTCATAATGAAAGAATTAAAAAGTGCATCAGCCTCAGCCCAAGAAATAACCACGGTTCTCAGTCCTGCTCATCTTCACTCCGTGATGTCTGCTGTCTTCATGTGAAACTTTCCATAGGACCCTCGTTTGCAGTCACTGGTTCCCGGACCCCGACAGTGAGCAGCTGCCCCGAGAGCCTGCCAGGTGCTGCCCTCCCAAGCGCACTCGGAAGCGGGAACCCACTTCAGCAGAGGAGGTCTGGAGCTGGCTTCTGGACACAAGGGGTTTTAGGTGACAGAGAAACATCCAAATGAAAGTGGCTTATTAGCTGAAAACCCAGGACGAACGATCAGGGAGGACCTGGTGAAGGGACTCCCTTCTCATGAAGACCCAGTGTTCCTCACAGGTACCACCATCATCAGGATGGAGCCTGGAATCACCAGCTTTGCTTTCTCAGACAGTCTCTGCTGCAGATGGCCCAGCCTCTAGATGAGATGACACACATGGGGAACTCGGCCCATCTAACATCTGATGGTCCAAAGTCTAAGAGTTTAATCTAAGGGTCTAACGTCGAATGTCTAGTGGTCTAAGGTCTAACAGTCAAATGTCTAATGATCTAATGGTCAAACAGTCTAATGTTTAACAGTCTAACATCCAATGGTCTAACGGTTTAACATCTAACAGTCTAACGTCAAAGATTTAAAGTCTAATGGTCTAACGTCTAATGATCTAACATCTAAGGTCTAATGTCTCACAGTCTAATGCCTAACGTTCTAATGTCTAAGGGCTTAACGCCTGACATCTGGCGTCTAAGTGTGTAAGGTCTAGTGTCTAATAGTCTAATGCCTAACGGTCTAACGTCTAAGGGCTTAATGCCTGACAGTCTAAGGTCCAATCTATTACTGACATCTAGCATCTAAGCATCTAAGGTCTAGTTTCTAACGGTCTAACAGTCTAATGCCTAATGGTCTAACGTCTAAGGGTTTACTGTCTACTGGTCTAACAGTCTGATGTCTAATGTCCTAGGGCTTGATGTCTGACAGTCTAATGCCTGATGACCTATTAATAATACCTAACATCTAAGGTCTAATGTCTAACAGTCTAACGCCTAATGGTCTAGCAGCTAAAGGTTTGCCATCTGCAGGTCTAACTGTCTGACGTCTAATGTCTAAGGGTCTAGGGTCCAAGGGTCTAATGATGCGGTCCTGACTCCCCTACATGACTAGTGTGAACTCGGTCATTCTTTCCACCCCCAGAGCCTTTTCGCCCCTGTGCAAATGGGGATAATAATTCCCAACTTGAAATTGCCTGTGAGAAAGTGCTTGGTAAATTCTAAGGAACACGCACAAAGCCATGGCGGATACAGCTGATGCTCAGTGGACATACTGAGCTGCTGCCCCGGGGCCTGGCTCTATTCCCCTTCAGTCTGTAACTCATACTGCACATCTACATTAGATTTATTTTCTCTATGTAGTTCTAAGTTCTAGTATTTAATTTAGAAGGAACCAGGTAACAGTGGGAGCAGGGAGGAGCGACACTTCTCATTTAAAAACAGTTGCTAATTAATTTTGTACATTGCACATGAAAGGGTCTTATCAAAATTGCACAATAATTATGCATAATGATGAGCATAAATATTTTCAGATTCAAAACTCTGGTGTCCTCTCAAATCACGGAAGCACTCAGCTGTGTCGGGAAGCCACTCCTGTGAGAGAAGTTGCCAAATTATCACCTCGTGGCCACCCCCGTCCTTCCACTTGCAAAGCCTCCCATGAGAGAACCGCCACCCCTGCCTCCGCCCTGCCCAGCTCTGTGTCTCTGAATCCATTCTGCTCCTTCCCTCCCTCCCCAGCTCCGTCTCTATTACTGAGCCCGTTCTCCACCTCACCTCCCTCCCAGGCCTGCCTCTACCTCTGAGCCCTTTCTCCTCCTTGCCTTCCTCTCTAGTTTGCCGAGGGATTTTCCTTCAGGACAATGCTCCACTCTTCCTTCAACATGCAGTCCTCTGAGGTTGTTCCTGGCCAGCAAAGCCCTTCCTTGATGCTTGCCGTGGAGGTGTTCAACAGCCAGGGATCCCAGGGCCCCCAAGGCCAGCGCTGGCTCAGGCTCGAGCTCCCCTGGGGACTCTCCTCTCCTCTGATGCCTGCCTTCCTCGGTTCTGCACGAGAGGCCAATCCCACCTGGAGGAGGCCAGGGTAGACAGAGCCACGTGCTGAGGGAGGAGAAAGCAGCTGTTACTTCCAACCAGACAGTTCCCTGGAAGAGAAACCCCAGGGCCATGGAGCTGAGTGGGAGCAGGAACAGAGCCAGAACCCAGGCGACTCCAGCCCGCAGGCGAGGGTCCCGGGGGCTTCATCTGGAGGATGAGTGCCTGACTCAGTCCTGAAACAAGGGAGGACTGCCAGGTGTGCAGAGAACTGGCTGTGAATCAGGCACAGCACACTCCCAAGTGCTGGTTTCACGAAGGTCCTCAAACTCCCGACCACCCGACAGGAAGGTGTCACGGGCTGGACGGTGTCCCCCAGAAGATGCGGACGTCCTGACCCCAGTAGGTGCCTGGGCACACACAGTATCTGGAAGTTCGATCTTTGCAAACAGTGAGGCTGATGCGAAATCCTTAGGACTGTGACCCTGCAGGACTCACCTCCTCCTGAGAAGAAGAGGGGAGGATGTGGCCCAGAGGACGCGAGAGATGACCCGGGGGTCTGGCGTCCGCAAGCCCGGGAGAGAGGCCTCGGGAGGAGCCGCCGGCCCACACCTCGATCTCGGACTTCTGCGTGGAGAGCTGAGAAAGTTAACTCATGTTGCTGAAGCTGCCCGGTCTGTGGGGTGTTACAGGAAACCCCCAGGAGACTCGCACGCTGGGGTCACTGGGCTGAAGCCAGAGAACCCCCTGCCAGTCTATAGTTGTTGTGGAACCCGGCGAAGGACTGCCAAGCATCAGAGCGAAAGGGACGGCTTGGGGTGGACTCACGGACCAGCGGTCCTTAGAGGGGAAACTGAGGCTCATCTGCGTCCTGCAGCCCCCGCTCCCGGACAGGCCAGACCCCAGCAGCCGGCCACGGCACTCCTCTTTCGGCCTTCCTTTCAGGTAGTAAAATCCTTTTCAGATCATGAACGGGACAATAAGAGTGTTAGACTTAGAAACGAAAAAGCTTCACTAAAGAGATTTTCTTCTTCATAAGGGGCAGGGCTTTTAAATTTCATTTCTGATCCAGCAACATTTTGAGACATCAAGACTAGGGGGAAGAGAGTGAAGAGAAACTCACTGGGCAGTGATCAGATACATCTAACAGTCAAGGCCGTGTGCGGTGGCTCGCACCTGTAATCCCAGCACTTTGGGAGGCCGAGGCAGGAGGATCACTTGAGGTCTGGAGTTCAAGACCAGCCTGGACAACATGGTGAAACCCCATCTTAACTTAAAACACAAAAATTAGCATGGTGGTGGGTGCCTGTAGTCCCAGCTAGTCGGGGGGCTGAGGCAGGAGAATAGCTTGAACCCAGGAGGCAGAGGTTGCAGTGAGCTGAGATTGCACCACTGCACTCCAGCATGGGCAACAGAGCAAAAATAAATAAATAAGAATAAAAATAAACATCTAATAGTCAAGTAAACGCTCTAGTTTGGACGTAGTTGTTGGTCATCCTGTAATAAAACCATAACTGAGGCAGGCTTCATAGCTGAGACGGGATGGGAGGGAATCCCATATGCAAATGAGGGTGAGGGCAGGAATTTAACACGTGAAGATGTCCTGAAAGCGCGGGACAAAAAAATACACCGAAACCAAACACAGTGAAAATCAAAGCAACGCGTTACCGTTTGATTGTCTTTGGGGAATGTCCGCGGCACCCGAGCACTCTAGCAGGAGGGGCCGGGCTGCACGTGTGGGGCTCAGCAGGCTCACGGCTCACCCGTCCACACCTGCGTGGCAGCGCCCTTCACAGGGAGAGAGATGCCACGCTCCAAAGACACATAGAAAGGAAGGGCTGCGATTATTAGTTTTGCTGCGAGCAGATCGATTATGTGCGATAAGCAGCTCTCTGCGGTCACCTCTGGCCTCTCGTGGACCTGGGCCCACAGCGAGACTTGGGCAGCATGGGCCATGCTGGCTGGATGACAGCAGCCCTGGCAGCGGGGGAGGCGGCCTGCATCCGTGTCATTGGGACTCTTGTAATTATGACAGATGATTAAATGTGTTATATTCGGCAAAGCAACCGCAGCTGAAACAGGGACTCGGGGCTGGAACGAGGTGAGACTGCGGCTTGCAAGGCTTTTCCCTTGGGGAGGCACACGGGCTGAGTCCTGCGGTGCCCCGGGTGGCTGGGTGCCTGACGGCTCTCACTCCCTGCCCATCGCCTGCCGCCTGCACCGTGAAGACCTCCCCACCCTCAGCAAAGTGGCCGGGGTGTGCCGGGGAAACTGCAGGTACAAAGGGGCTTCTAGCCAGAATGCAGGATCAGCCTAAACCCCAAACTGTCCCTGAGGATGTGCGGAAGGGGAACCATGTCCAGCTCTAACCTGGCTTTAAGTCCTGCTCTCAGAAAGCATGCAGGAGCCCAGGGACCGGCTCTTGACCCAGAAGGAGATGGCGTGGGTTTCCCAAAAGGGATGGAAGCTTCTGGGGCTGCCCCTTAGCATCCACTCACTTCACTGACTGGAGGGCAAAGGACGAGGCCCCTTCGTCTCCCTCAGTCACAGAGGCTGTCTTCCGTTATTCAGAGTCACTTTTGAAAGCAGTCGAGACGGCCTGGCCATGCAAGCTTTGTCTGAGAGTCACTCACCGACCCTTGACGCGCCTGGCGCCCTCTGACAGTGTCCTTGGCTCCGCCAAGGTCAGGTTTTGTCCGAATGCAGGACTTCCTGTCGTGGTAGCAGGACGGAGGAGCCAATCTGACTCTAGAGAATCATCTTCACGAAGGACTTTCGGCCGGGGTGACTCCGTCCTGTGGCGGCTCTCAGCCCAGGCTGGCACGGGCAGAGTCGGCTCCCGCTGCTTTTGAAAGCGCCTCTGAATTTCGAAACCCGAGCAGAAGACAGGATCCACATGTTCATCAAAACAGAGAGGTCAGGCCACCCAGGTGCCTCCCAAGCCTCCTGGGCCAGGCAGGGCTGGAGCACCTTCAGCTCCAAGAACTTGGGGACGTCCCTGCAGGCCTGTGGGGTCTTCTCTCGCCAGCCTCTTGCTCTTCAGCTGCTGGTGACTTTCACACCTGCTCACATACGCCCATAGCTGGGCAGCCAGACACGGACCCAAGAACTTCTTGGTTCCTGACGTTTCTGGCTGACCTACAAGTCCACTTCGTCCCAACTCCCCTGTGCCCCAACCCCACGCCCTCCCACCTTTTCTATCCATTTTTCTTCTTTGAGAAAAAACATTTAAGAAAATAAACACCGAAAGGAAGAAAAGCCCAATGGCGGTGGAAGATTACACCATCAACTCTCCAGACAGCATTTCTCATCCAGCCTTGTCACCTGCCACGATGGCACCACCCAGAGGGTCCTAGAGGACCCATGCAGGAGGGCCAGGCGCCCAGCCCAGCTGCCAGACACAGCCCACAGGTTGGCCTTGGCTCTGGGCCAGCTTTGGGTGGAGCGAGAGTCTGTTGGCACCACTGCTTCCTGTGAAAAAGAAGGAAGGGAGGGAGGGAAGGAGGGAAGAGAAAGCTTTGCAGGGTAGAATGTTGATGAGGAGCCTCACAGAAAAAGAGCTCATGGGCTGTGCTCAGAGGAAGGACAGAGCCAGCTCGTGGGCCGGTCAGCGGGGCCTGTGGGTAGCAGGCACTTGGGTCCCGGGTGAACAGTGCAGGACCCCGCGTGCCCCACAGAAAGGCAGGTGCTCGCAGGACTTCACACCAGGAGTGACCTGGGAACGTGTTCTTCCCACCACCCTTTCTCAAGCTGCTTCTAAACACAAGCCAGTTGTGCAGACTTATTACCGACTTAGTAATTGTCTAAATCAGACCCCAAAAGAGCCATTTAGATAGAATTCAGAGAGTTCAAATAGATGTTTAAGATGTATCATGTTTTATAAAGCTGTGCATACAGCTTCATAATTCTTAGAGAAAAATAGCCTAAAATTTTTACTAAACCTATCATTTTAAAACCCACAAAGAACTAAACTTCCACCCAAAAGCCATATATTAAACAACAGAGGCTTATGGGAAGATGGGAATCTTCATCACGCAGATATCCATGCAGGCCCAGCATTGCGGTGACACGTTTCGGTACACAGACAGAAAGTACGTGGCGATGCTGCAATGAACGGCCGCCAGCTTGGTGCTAGCAGACCCAGCCTGTTCCAGGAAACTGCGCGTGTGCAGGACGCGTAATTCCAAACAGCAGACACCTGTGGCCCCACTCAAAACTTTACCCACACCCTTCCGTGCCAACCAGACAGAGTTAGTAAAAACCTTTCACTTTGATGATAGAAACCAATGCATGACTAAAGATGTCCTACAAAGATTTTCAGAAAAAAATGAGATTTTTTCCTACAAAAATGAAGGCACTTTTCTTAAATACTCTGAGAACAATCTCAATCCACAAATTCTTTTTGGATTTCTTGTAGAGTGAGCAAAAGTAAGCCTGTCCTCCCCAACCCCACCCCCAAAAAACCATCTGTGGTGAGTTCAGTAACTGACAGGGTTTGAGGTGTTCACGGTATCTTCCGCCAGAGTTCACAGCTGTAGCAAACAGTTTGGTGCAGCTCTAATTTCTAATTACGACTCACAAGGAGTGGGGAAAGTTGTCAATTTTGATTGTCCCGTGGCGAGACACAAAGTGATTCCACATTCCGCTGCCAACCAAATCATCTCATTCTTTAGCAAAGCTAAGAATAATCATCTAAATAACAAAAATCAACAGGAGTGATCAACATCTGAGGAAGAGCTACTGACGTTTCCAGGGGGATGTGCTCGTGAGGAACCCACAGCTCCAGGACTTTCTCCAGTTTTTCAGGGAAGCTGAGCTTTCCACAGTAGGTTTCTTCCTCGGGTTCTGAGATGTGCGGAGCCCAGCGAGGAGGAGCTGTCCTTCTAGAACACTCTGCGACCCCAGCACACACACCTGCACAGCGCCCCGACCCTGCACAGCCACCAGACGGCTGAATCACAGAGCCTGAAATCACACTCAGTCAGCCTCACAGGAAGGACAAGTGGCTGCAGCCTTGTCCTTCTGAGATCCGTCCTTGTGATGGGCACATGGGGCATACACAGAACGCCGTGGTCTGACACCCTTCCCTGTGGTGGGCACATGAGGTATACACAGAACGCTGTGGTCTGACACCCTTCCCTGTGGTGGGCACATGGGGTATACACAGAACGCTGTGGTCTGACACCCTTCCCTGTGGTGGGCGCATGAGGTATACACAGAACGCTGTGGTCTGAGACCCTTCCCTGTGGTGGGCACATGAGGTATACACAGAACGCTGTGGTCTGAGATCCGTCCCTGTGATGGGCACATGGGGTATACACAGAAAGCTGTGGTCTGACACCTTTCCCTGTGGTGGGCACATGGGGTATTCACAGAATGCTGTGGTCTGACACCCTTCCCTGTGGTGGGCACATGAGGTATACACAGAAAGCTGTGGTCTGAGATCCATCCCTGTGATGGGCACATGGGGTATACACAGAACGCTGTGGTCTGAGACCCTTCCCTGTGGTGGGCACATGGGGTATACACAGAATGCTGTGGTCTGACACCTTTCCCTGTGGTGGGCACATGGGGTATACACAGAACGCTGTGGTCTGACACCCTTCCCTGTGGTGGGCACATGAGGTATACACAGAAAGCTGTAGTCTGACACCCTTCCCTGTGATGGGCACATGGGGTATACACAGAACACTGTGGTCTGAGACCCTTCCCTGTGGTGGGCACATGGGGTTTACACAGAACGCTGGTCTGACACCCTTCCCTGTGATGAACGTATGACGTGTGCACAGAAGGCTGTAGCCCAAGTTCCCTTTCTGTGATAGGTACATGGGGTGTGTGCAGAAAGAAGGGGGTGCTGCATCCCATCTGTAAGCAGGAGCCTAGCCACATGTTGCTGGGACCAGCAAGGGTCCTGCATTCCCGTCAAAGCTCAGGAAAGACAGGCTGCAACTTAGAAAGGCGTGCGCTGCAGAGACCAGCCTTCCAGTTGAGCCCGCCGCTGCGGCCTCTTTCCTCATTCTTCCCACCACGTGGGTTTGATGGATGGGCTGGACCAGCGTGAAGACCACCTGTGAGGGCCTGGACCCCAGTAGCCCGGGCAGGGGCACTTGACCCCGGAGGCCAGGGATCAAATATCAGAGTGATATGCGTTTCAGTGACTCCGTTCTGATTCTTAAACGAAAGAGGAGCGTTCACAGGAGCGTGAATGAAGCTGACTACACGTCCACGTCCAACAGCCTTCCTGAGGCCCTTCAGAGAGCCGTGTCAGCTGCCTGGTGGGCACCTCGACTTGGCCTGAGCCCCCCATCTTTTCAATTCGGAGGGTGAAGCATACATACTCCCCTCGGGAAGAATTTCAGGAAGACTCTGCACTGGGCTTGGGGGACTTTTCAGGGAGCTTCTCCGAAGGAGGAAAGAGTGCTCCCAGGTACTGACCGTCGTGTGTTATCACGTGCCCCCAGTACCCGCAAGCCCCATGCTAGTCAGGTGCAAGGCAGAGCAAGCTGGTGAGTGAGGGACGCCCCGCGGGGCTGGCGGCCGCATCCCTGCACGCCCACTGGAGCCACATGCACCACCATTTCTCTTTAATATTAGCAAAATCTAATGCTGAGGGAGTTTCTCCAGTTAGCAATGTTTTATCAGAAAGATTCCGAAAGCATCTATGAGGCTCTCGAGGAGAGTCATCTGAAGGTGGACTGTGGTGAGCAAGGCTCACTCTTCAACGTGAAGGCGGCTCTCCATAATCTCTCTCTCCTGCAGCGTTCGCTGAACTTGAATGTGCAGCGTCGCCGAGCCTGTCAAACACCTGCAGTGCATTTTGTCTTCACTGCCCAGCATTTATGAAGACGTCGGTTCTGAGTGTGCAGCGAGGTTTAGAGCCCACGCACCTACTCTGGTGACTTATGTGCTGCCTCTTCATGCCCAACAAACCATTTTAAAATGGATTCCTTGCTTTGCTTTCAGGAATTGGTTAATTCGGGCCTCTTAACATAGGGTATCGCATTACATTAAAACCTGACCTTCCTTGGCAGGAGGTATCGTAAAAGTTATACAAAAGAGCTCCATTCACAAGGATGTTGGTGGTGCAGTCAGACTGAATAATCGGAGCTTACTTAAAAGTAAGCAAACACAGAATCCATTCTCCCAGCCATTCATTTTAAAATTAGAGTCTTTCAACTGCTTTATACAAGAGGCCACACAGAGTGGTCAGGTCATAAAAGTAACAACCCAATATGAAAATAAATAAATAGGAAAGCATCGGGGAGGAAATACTAGGAGGATAACCCGAAGGGTGACATGTCTGTGGTTGTCACAGGGAATTGCGTAAGTTACCATTTTTACCTGGGCTGCTCTAGCTCAGTAAGAATCCCCTTTATGTTGGGAGCACAGCAATGCATGCCTGTTACTCTCGCTATAAAGTTTACTTAGCACAGAGTAGCTTGCTTGGGGCTCACCTCGTGTTTGTGGACATCTGAAGTTAAGAAAAGCATTCGTCTTTCGGGCAATCAGGGCCCAAAGTCCCAAACCGTGTGAAGATTAGTTAATGAAGATGCTAATGTCGCTGTCACTTGCCACGGAAGTGATAAATAGCCACTACAGACTTGGCTGCAGTCACACAATCGTTCTCACCCAACCTGTGAACCTGTGTTAGCATAAACCCGGTGTGGGAGGTGAAAACGGGGAACCTGAGCCGTCTGCTGGAGCTCACGTGTAGTAACCTGAGCCAGGCCAGCTCCAGGGCCTCTAAGGAGGGCCAACAGCACTTCTGAGCCGTGGGCCGGGTTTTGGGAAAGCGACACCAGTTTGGGCTTCCGTAGGACCGTAACGTGAAGCCACAGATAAAGTTCTGAACTCTACGTGAACAGTCGCAAACGGCAGCCGGGCGCTGCAATAACTTCCACCCTCTCCACTGAAAGAGCAGGCACCCTTGGACCTCAGGACGGGGCTGTGGCAATGGCGTCCTCTGCAGACCTGATCTCTGCCTTCCCCTAGCTGTCCTCCTCCTCAGGCAGGGACCCCGTTCCACGGAAGCTGACATTTTATCAGTTTAACAGCCTGTGTCCCAACAGTTTTAATGAAGGCCGGCTAACTCCTGCTAGCTCAGACGGCGCGGCTGCCCACCCCTGAGCTGATGGCCGTGACATCTCCGTCCAGGCTGGGTTCTCTGCTCCCTACCGGAGGGAGGCGAGGCGTCAGCCACACCAAAGTCTCACAAAGTCATCATGCTGGCAAAAAGGGCAGAATATGGATGCCTGAAGAGCCTGTCATCCATTAAAGCAATGAAAAAAAATGGCCAAGTTGTCAGAATCAACATTTTCACGACTCAGGAAATTAACCAAAACTATGTAGCAATCTAGGAATTTGTTTTTTCTTTTTTTCAGGAAAAATGACGGAATCTTGGTAGGAACAGTGAGCATGCTGGCATTGTAACTTGGCCTGTTCCCACCCTTTCTCTCCAGCTCTGCAGCAGCCCTGAAAGCCAGAATCTGGCAGTCACGGTGAAAACCGGCCATCGGACGGGCACAGGAGGGCAGATTCCCAGAGAGCTCTCGGTACCCAACCTGCCTGGTGGGTCCGGGAAGAACCCCATTTGCAAGGCTGTCTTTGTGTGGCCTGACTCACAGCCCATCCGGTGTGACAAGCCTTCTCCACTGCAGTTGTCCATTTGGTTTCTCTTTGCAACATTTTTCCTCCCCTGTCTGATTTAAAGGACAGCTGCATAAAGCAATCATTGGAAATATGTGTTAATGGGCACACAATATATACAGGTGTAATTTATATGATGATGACCACAAGGGAAAGGGCAGGGCATGGAGCTATATAAAAGCACAGCTTCTATATACTTTTGAAAGTAAATTAGTGTTATAAATTAAATGTCTGTATTTTGTTTCTGTATTTCTACTTTACTGCTTTCTTTAAGGTTAAATAGCTATGTCTGTGTATCATTTTAATTCCTTCATCTTTTCTTTTCCTTTTTCAAAGTTATTTTCTTATTTGTTGCCCTAGGGATTTTAGTTAGCATCTTAACCAATGAAAATGTAGTTTAGGTTAGTACAAGCTCAATTTCAATAGCAAACAAATTAAGTTGATATTAACCCAAACTAGATTAGACGTATAGAAACAAATATTAAAATGACATACATAGAGCTAAACTTACCAGTAATTGAATTAAATACAAATGGACAAATCACTCCAATGTAAACACAGATTGGCAGAATGGATTTTAAAAAGAAGGATTCCAGCACATGCTGTCGAAAGGAGACACACCTTAGATTCAAAGACACAAATAAGTTGAAAGTAACAGGATAAAAATAAATGTTGCTTGCAATGAGTTACCAAAAATACAAGAGCTAGAGTGGCTGCATAAATATCATACAAAATAGACTCACAGACAAATGTCACTAGAAGCAAAAAAGGATATTTTGTAATGATAAAAGTGTCAATTCATAAAAAAGTATAACATTTGGCCAGGTGTAGTGGCTTACACCTGTAATCCCAGCACTTTGGAAAGCCGAGGCAGGTGGATCACCTGAAGTCAGGAGTTCAAGACCAGCCTGGCCAACATGGTATAATCCCATCTCTACTGGTATAACATTTGTAAACATATATGCACCTAACAACAGAGGCCCAGGATATATGAAATAAAAGTGATAGAATTGAAAGGAGAGAGAGAAAATTTTACATTAATAATTGGAGACTCCAGCCTAACTTTCAATAACAGATACAACTAGACAGAAGATCAATAAGGAAATAGAGGACTTGAACAACACTATAAACCAGTTAGATCTAACAGACACATACATAACACTCCACCCACAAGAGTAGGATACTCATTCCTCTCAAGCACATTAATACACTTTCCAGGACAGATCATGTTCGACCATAAAGCAAGTCTCAGTCAATTTAAAAGGTCTGAAATCCTGCTATAAACAATTGCATGCTAAAAAACTAAATAACATATATGAAATGGAAAATTTTCTAGAAAGATATGAAGTACTCTAAGAGAAATTGAAAATATGATTCCAGAAAATACTGAAAATCTAAATAGGCCCATAACAATAAGTAAAGTGATTGAACTAGTAGTGATTTAAAAAAAAAAAAAAGCCTCCCTACAGAGAAAAGTCCAAGGCCAGATGGCTTACTGGTGGAATCTACCAAATATTTAAAGAAGAATTAACAGTTATTCTTTACAGAGAGAAAGAGAGAGAGAGGTGGAGAGGTGTAATGAATTCTTGCTATCTAGCTCAAATAACAGGTTCTCATTTCTACTCCTCTGGCTGGGGCAAGCTACCCCTCACCCAACACCCACACACAGCCTCAGAGCCAGCAGTACCTCAAGATAACACCTCCTCACGGGCTAGGGTTTTCACAGCTGTTTGCTTTCAACTGTCCAATTGCTACCCTGCCTCCCAAATGCCTAAATTCCCCACCCTGAACCTCACCAAAGACAAGGGCCCCAGGTTCACACGCCCCCTGCCTGCACTCCCTGACCCCATCTGTGGGGCCTCCAGGTATGCCATGCACGTCCCAGGACCTGTGAGGAATAAAATATTTATTTCCATTCGATGTCTCTGCTAATCATTAAAAGTGTGCTCTCCACTTTAAAGATCCTACAGTAAAACGAACAGTGAAAAGTTTCAACCCATTCTGTAAGTCCAGTATCACCCTGATTCTAAAAGCAGACAAAGACACCACAAGAAAAGGCAAGTACAGACCAGTGCCCATGATTAAAATAAGTGGATTATCAAAAACTACAGCCAAACTGAATCCAGCAACATAGAAAAAAAAACTTCATGCCCAAAACCAAATGGAATTTATCCCAGTAATGCCAGGTTGGTTCACCATATAAAAATCAGTCATGTAATGCACCATATTAATAAAGAACAGAACACACGATAGATACAAAGCATTTTAATAAATCTTAATAGATGCAGAAAAAGCATTTTACAAATCCAACACACTTTCATGATAAAAATAAAACCATAAACTAGGAATCATGGGGATCTTCCTCAACCTGATAAAGGTCAGCTATGAGAAACCCACAGCTAACTTCTTACTTAATGGTTAAAACTAAGCTTTCCCTGCAAGATCAGAAGCAAGGCAAGGATACCCACATGACCACTTCCATCTAACATTGTTCTGGAGATTACAGTCCCGGCAATTAGGCCAGGGAAAGAGGCAAAGGCATTCAGATTGGAAAGGAGGAGGTAAACTATCTCTAGTTGCAGGTGACATGATATCATATATTGAAAGCCCTGTGGAGTTGCACACATGCACACACACTGTCTGTGCTAAGTTCAGCAAGGTTTCAAGAGGGAAAGGTGAATTTTAAGGACCAAACATTCGGCATAAACCAAGTATGAAGGGAGAAGAAGTGAAAGCCAGACCTGGAAGGGTGTGCAGTGGTCCCCAACCTTTTTGGCACCGGACTAGTTTTGTGGAAGATAATTTTTCCACACACTGGGATGGGAACGGGGGTTGAGAGGTAGAGGATGCTTTGGGGATGAGAATGTTCCGTCCACCTCATGTCATCAGGAATTAGACTCTCATCAGCAGCGCACAACCTAGATCCCTCACATGCACAGTTCACACTAGGGTTCACACTCCTCTGAGAATCTAATGCCGCCACTGATCTGACGGGAGGCAGAGCTCAGGTGGGAATGCTCGCTCACCCTCCACTCACCGCCTGCTGTGCGGCCCGGTTCCTAACAGGCTGTGGACAGGTTCCAGTCACAGGCCCAGGGCTTGGGGACCTCTGCACTACAGCCAGGGCATATGCGGTTCTTGAGTCACGTTAGGGAGCTCTCACCCCTCTTAGTTGCCACTTCCTCATTTATAAATGAAAACATTACTTGCAGGATAAGATATTCATGTATGTGAAATCTCACAATGCTGTGTACACAGCACGGTGCCAGGCTTCTGGTAAATTCTCAATAAATGTTAGCACTGCTGTGATTTCTGAAATAATAAAAGTGTGCTCATTTATCAAGTTCAAACTAAAAGGCAGATGGCTCTGCCTACAGGGTGGCCATTCCAAGTCACCAAACTTCGCATGTTGACATCAAGTGGAAGCGTGCATGAGGGTGTGGGGAGGGGAACTGTCGCTAAAAATAAAGAATTCCAAACTTCTAATGAATGTGTCTCATGTATGATACTACGTGAAACACTTTATCTCTTTTAATATCACAAGAACCCTAGGAGGTAGACTCTGTTGATATCCTCAATTTTCAGGTGAGAAAATTAACTCTCAAAAGAGCAAGTTCCTTTTATAAAGTGTGGACCAGAACTCTTCGTTTACTGCCTTTACTAAAATATCAGGGGACAAAAAATGAAGCTGGGTGTGGTCATTTAACTCACATTTTAGGAGCATCAGTACACAACGCACCGAGGGGATAATAAGATGACTCAGCCGCCACCCTTGCCTCAAGGGGCTGTGGCTCATACGCTGGCGAGCTTCCGCAGACCCGAGACGTGGACCGGGCACGTTCTTCACACTTCAGCAACAGAGCTGGAAGCGCCTGGGCAGCATGTGCACACGCTGTGGCCTTTAGAATATGGAGGCACCGGAACTGAAGCTGGTGCTCCCATTTTGGATTGTTTAAGACACCTGTGCTGAGCACTGAACGCCAGTAAACACTTTGATGTGAGTTGCTGTCTACACCAAGTTATGATTGCCAAAGTGTGGTTCTCCCATTAACTGACACTCATGGGCTTCCTTTCCAATTGACTTCTCAGGGCAAGTATCCGAGTCCTTTCCCTACCTAGAAGCCTACCCATTTGCAAGGATGACAGTTAAGTTGCACCTCTATAGATATTCCCACTATACTTTCAAAACTTCAGTCATTCGATGTTTGCTGACAAATGAGGGAACCCAGCGTGGCCGGGGTCTCCCGTGGCCAACGCAACCACAGCGTGGGTGGAGCCCTGCCGGCGGGCTCTATACCACACAGGGCGTGCTCAGGAGGGCAGGCGACACCCCGCCCTGGCGCAGCGCTGGGGCTGGGCTGGAGCCCTGTTGTCTGGGCACTGATAAGGCTCGTCATGGTGCCTGTGTATTATTTCAGGATTTTCTGTAGCTCGTTCTTCAAACAAAGACACAAGGTCTTCGCTTTATTTCTAAAAGGGGCAGCATCTCCTCCAGCCAACTGATTTTGGAGGTTAGAGTGGTAAGTGGTGACGAGCGTCAGCCTAGAGCTCAGCAAACGGACTCGCTTGCTGGTGCCACTTCCTGGGTGTCAGGTGCTGGTTAAGTGGGTCAAGCCCCCAAACCTCAGTTGCCTCACCTATGGGATACACACTGTGATGTCTGCCACTCACGGTGGTTGTGAGGAGCCGAATAGCAAGCCAATAAGTAATTTTAATCTTCAAATGGTACTCACTCTTTGATAATATGTGGCCTAAGTAAATCGGTTGTTCACTTAGACTGTGTCTTAGGTTTCAAACTTAGGAAAAAAGAGATAATGTCTTCCTATCTCAGTTGCATTGCAGAATTTGAAACTTCCCACAGGGGAAATGATTTCACATATAGGCATCATTCAAAGGAGTGACACTGAGTCATCACTGCAGCACGGTTACACTTTTCCCATAAGATGTTTAAAATTGTAGGGCTTACTATTTTTCTCAGGTGTAAATACAAGGAAACCATGTTAAATGTCATATTAAGGAAGTGCCATAAGACAACATTTGCAGGAGTCCTGTGAGATGACGAAGCAAGAGAAGGAGCGAGAGCTGTCGCCAGCAGGAGCCTCCGTGATTCGAGCTACAGAAATTTCAAAGATGCTAAGGAGAAGTGAGTCAGAGCCCTGGCGTTTCTCAGATGCTCTTGTGAACTGGAGCTTTCGAATGGCTCACAGGGTAATCACGGCAACCCTAGAAAATCTTCTGGTCTGGAAGAGAGAAGGAAGCAAAAACAACAGCAAGGAAAGACGGTGTTCCGTCCGCGCAAAGCAAGTTACTTAGTGACACTCTTCTCAGGTTAAATGAGCCGGGGACCACACACTTAAATATACTTAAAATTCCTTATGCCTCACCTCATGGTAGTATTTAAATTGCATTTAAGTTGTTTATTCACGCGTCGGACTTGTCAGATGAAAAACGTATTTTTGCCCTGACACCAACCCTGACGGCGAACACGCACGGTGCATCCCAAGGCCCACGGGGAGCCTGGCAAGAGGGCGAAGAGGGTCTCGTGTGCAGCCGCCCCCCAGTGTTAGAGCCCTGTCAGTTCTGCAGTGGCCGCCAATTATTTAAATGATTACACTAAAAGTAATATTTCAACATCATTTTACCAGATTTGAATTTTGTTAGATTAAAAAAAATTAACGATAAACTTTAAGATGTTAAGGAATGTAATGATTTTAAAAACTTCAAATAGAATAATTTGGAAGTAGACCTCAATATTTAACGTAAGTCATCACTGCAGGTCAGTCTACAGAAAAATTCCTCAAAATTTAAACAGAAGCGGGGAATTGAATGCCTCAGTGTATTCTTCTGCATAAGCCCAAAGAAAAGAAATAAGGCAAAGCATTGAAATGACACAAATGTTAGGCTCAGAGGAAGATGTCCTATCGACCAGCAAAACCCCGTCAGTATGGAACCTTCTGAGTAGTTCGTGATAGAAATGGGGAATCCCCTTCTTCGCCTCTCCCCAAATCCAGGAGAAGATAAATATAGACATAGGTAAATTTGCTGATTAAGAAAGATTCTTACAGTGATGAAATCTGATGAGAGCTCGCCATTTTCCCAAGTTGCGGGGTGGAAGGAAGGTGGGAGCCGATGTCTAAAGTTTGTATCCTTAAGAACTCCCACAGTCTGAAGCAGTATCTTTTTCAGGCTGTGGATGTAAAAAAGGCATCATTAATGTGACGACATGAGGAAGCCTCTCTCTCTTCTGAAGCCAGGTTCTACTTCTGGAGAAGCAAGTTGCACTGTCGATGACATTTGCAGGGGCATTCCCAAGTTATCAGAAAAGTTTCCGCATCCTAGACAAGTCCAGGGTCCACAGATTCACACAGGCACAGGTGAGCCTCTGCTGCGGCTGCGCTCTCCCTGTAAGCTGCTTGTTCTTTGCACAGGATACACATCTCTACACTAGAAGCAGCCAGCCCGGTCACGGGCCTGTGTTTCTTTGTCCAGTAGATGGAGAACTCTTTGAGGGTAAGGACGATGCTTGCTTTATTTAAACTCCCAAAACCTAGAATAGACCCTTGCCAACAGTTGACTCATTGCAAATACTTTCTAAACAAGTGAATGAACTGAAAAGCCAGAGTCCTCATCACTCAGCCGTCTTTACAGACCAGATGTCCGTTGCCAGAGCAGGAAGAAAATGAAAACAGCTTTCCACGTCTAAAGCTACAGACGGCAACCCCTCTAGCTCCACCACCAGCCCACAGAGACAGTGGTTGGCTAGTGGCCGCACCACAAGGGCCACACCCTGCAACGCGGTGACCAGGTCCGGCCCCTCAGCCTCCCCTCGGTAATGAGCACCTCCCCTGGATTAAGGGGATTATGTCTGATTCTAAACCTTGTTAAGAGAAGAAAATGCATGAGCAAGTTTGCCTGAGTCTCACAAGCGATGCCGGGCAAAATCTTTAGGGCAGAGAATATGTAACAAAGAAAAACCTACGGAGGAAGAGCGTGGTGGAACCAGATTCTGGTTCGAATCCCCAGGTCAGTGGGCGGTTCCACCTCAACTTATCCCCCCACCCCAGCCACTCCTCCCAGTCTCCAGGAGAAGCCCACACATCACTCCCACAGGGAAGAGGCGTGGCTGTCTGTGGCCTGAACCTGCATACCGTGGGGGCTTCGTGAGGGTTTAACACACGAGTCACCGCAGGACAGCCACAGGGGTGATGCCAGGGAGACAGAGAGGTGGCCATGCCTCAGTGCTTTGAACGCTGCTTGGGAGATGCTCACCAAAAACATGGATCTCAGCACATCTGAAAAGATGAAAACAGTTTTCTTTTTGGATTTTCCCCCTGGTAAGACGTTGGGCTTGAATGCCTCGTGATACAATATTTACAGAAGACAAAATGATAACGATGAGGAATCCACTCTCTAAAAGCTTTCTACTGGATACACCTAGCCAGCCGCCAATCAACAGAAAGCCAGAGAATGGGGAACAGGGAGCATACATATTAACAACAGGGTTGTTTGGTTACTTATCTTGGGGTTATGATGCTGGAGCACTCACATGATGATCTTAGCAGGATCTTCAAAGCTTCCGTCCTCGAAATCTCCACCCCACGTGGTAGTGCTGTAATCCAGAGGCTGTCATCCTCCCTCCTCTACCAGCAGGTCAGTCATCAACAGCTCAGCCTCCCCCACCGCGAGCTGTCACCTCCACGATCCTCCAGGTGGTCAGTCAGTAGACACGTGGCATGAGCTCCCGGCTGTGTGGGGCACCCGGAGATGGCCTCCTGTCTTCTCTACGGCGGCGCTGTCTTTTCCAGCTCTGCTTCTGACCACCCAAAGCCCTCCACTCGGCCTGGGCAAGGTGCCTGGGGCACAGGGGCACACACCCACGGTTGCACCCCAGAATCCAGAATGGGCATCCCCATAATCTCCACTCTGAACAAACACTCCTTACACAGCGATTAGCAGGCTTGGAATATTATTTTGTACACAGGCAATAAAACATATCTTTAATAGATTACCCAATTTTCAGATGCCAAGACACAGAAAAAAGGTAGAGGTTTCAAAAATGATTCTGAAAATATTTTGCTGGGCTTATTTTCTTCGCTGTTTAGTTGTGTTTATTGATGATATGAAAAGAAGTCCCAGGAGAGGGGAGGAAATTCTTATTTACATACCGACTAAACCTCCTGGAGCTTTTTCTTGAACCAGCAGTGAGGCCGCGCTGGGGCTGAAGAGTCTATGTGAGAGAGTGAGTCACTGAACGAGCAGGGCGACCCCAGGACGGGGCAGCGCCCCCTCAATGGAAGTCAGCCTTCGGAAACAGAGCCTGGTAACAGTCACTTAGGATGCCCCCTTAGCATTTATTAATACATTCTGTAAATGGCGTCTTAGGCACGTGGGGCCGATAGCAGCTGGATCGCCTGGAAATGAGCACTCGTATCACTGACGCTAGGACCGGAGACCCGAATATGGAGCGTTGCCGGAAAACTGAACACAAGTGCTTTACAGAGACACTGCTGCCGCCCACACGCAGCTGTGGGATGCTCTGTTCACTGATTTACAGTAAACAGATGGAAACCTTTTACAGTTACTCAAATCTAAACCTGAAAATAACATGATTTGGATGTGTTCATGCCTTTGTTACATAGAAACCGAAGACCCCCAAATCCAGCCAGGATAGCAATCCTGACGCACTGGGCTTGGCCCAAACCACGGCTCCAACCGCAAAGCACTGAGTAGCGTGGTGGATGCTCACAGCATCAGGGGCGCTTTAAACCCCATCAAGCCCAGCACTTTCCCTTCTCACCGTGACTCCCGCCCTTCCAAGGAGGAGGGACAGGGAGAAACGGAGAAACAGGCATGTGTCCTAAACAGGCGGGAAAAAGGCGAGATGAAGGCATTCCCGAAGCCACACCTTCTTCTGGGTAGCCCAAAGGCTTCCAGCATGTGAGAGTCAGGGGCACCCTAGCCGCGTGGCACACACAGTGGCCTCGGCTCCTGTGGCTCTCTGCAGCTGCCCGTGGTCTGGCTTCAGACGGCTTCAGGTCCATCGGTGTCCTTCACAAGTTCTAGCTTGGTCTACAGCCACGCAGCAGAGCTCACGCTCAGAGCCCACGTGGGAAGCTGGGTTCTGCGTGGTTGAGCTGCCTTGTGATTTGTGAGGCATCATGGGCTTCAGTAAAACTGGAGCAGGGGCTAAGGGAGTCTCTTTGGACAGTTTTTGTGACTGATGAGTGGAAACTCAAATAGAGAGAATTTGGATTAAATTCTCTGCCTCTGTGACCCCAAGAAACAACTGTTCCAATCCCCCACTCCTCAAGCCTGGGCTTGTCTCGGCCCTGCGGGGTCTCCAGGACGTGTCCTCGGGAGCCAGACTCCCGCACAGGGCTTTGCGGACGCCTCCGAGATGGGTGTGTCGCAGGCCCTTACCAAGCGAGCCTCGGGTGAAAGCAGTGACAGACACAGTTATGTCCAGCTTCAGACCCCGGAACACATCGCGAATTCTCGAGAATAATCACTGGGTTCCCCAAGAACGCCTCTTGGTCCCAGGTTTGTGATGGCGCCTCAGCTGCCCGTGCCGTGGCATGCCGTTGCTGTTTCTAAGCCCAAAAGGATCTTGCTGGTAAATGTCTGGTGCAGTCATCCGTCTGTTATTCAGGCTACTAGAAATATTAAAGGAAACCCAGGTCATCAGAACAGTTCGTCCACGTGACGACTGCTCCCTGTGAGACCACGGGGATGGCCCCTGGCTCACAGTAGGAGAGAGAGCTACTTCCTAAGTGACATGAGGCACCAACACACGTGATGACAGTGACGCCAGGTTACACAGCACAGCCCCACCCATGTCAACAGGGCTCCCTTGGAGGCAGCAGCTAGGGCCTGAGACACTCGGCAGGAGAAGGGAGGGAGCCTGGGTTGTGGGCAGCCCTGAGCCCAGGGGACGGGGCCAGAACAGAGGTCTCGCCTCCAGCCACCGGCCGAGTTCTCGGGTGTGCACAGAGCGGCAGGTCATGCTGGTTCCGAAGTCTGCCCCTGCCCCTCGGGACCCAGCCTCACAAACCCAATACATGGATTCTTTTCTTATTTTTCTCTTCTTTGTTTTCAGTTAGCTTCCTCTGACCGTCACAACACCTGGCGTGTTCTGACCAGCACACAAGAGGCAAGGGTCACACTCACACCCACGGTCACACACACTTACACACAGCGCTGAAAGTGTCTTTGTGTGCCTTTGTGTAACTTTGTGTCCAGTGATGACGGCATCTGCCGTCAGCTTCTGCTTCTGCCTTCATGAAGCTGTTAGATCAATAGCGGAGTCCAGTGAATCAACAAGGGTCTGGAGACAGTCAGTACACCCTTCGCGTTCTACCGCGCGCTGTGAGAAACACAAAGAATTGTGCTAGAGGCTCCCCGGGCCTGGAGGACTGCCCGCGTGATGAGAACACCCAGCTAGCATCTATAAACAAGTGAATGCCCACAGATCCAGAGCTGTGGAGAACGGGCCCAGGGTACCCGTGTGCTCAGGGTGGCCTTCCTGGAAGAAGCACCTTCAGTTAGGCCAGAAGGGACGGGCACGAGGTGAGCTTGGAGAGGAGGACCCGAGCAGCAAGCAGAGGGAAAGTCAAAAAGAGGACATGGGCCCGCTTGTCTTGGGGAAAGAAGAGACGAAATAAAAACAGCCCAGATGGAGGGACGAGGGTGCATTCCAATGGGTCCGTTGGTGTCAAACTCCATTCACCGAGATGTTCTCACCCTGCCTTCGGGAAAGCAAATCTCAGTACATGCAGAGCCGACGGCACAGACAGGATTCCAAAAATACTTCCCTCCCGCAGCCCTTCCTGCCAAAACCTCGAGAAAGCTGACCTCCCAGAAATGTTAGTGTGGCCCGTAATGAGATCAGCGTCTGATTGTCCCACAGAGGGGCCCGAATCCACGAAGCCCGCCGGTCTCTCTCTGCACAGCGCTGGCCGCACGCCTCCCTCCAGCGACCCCCGCCCCACCCTGCCGTTCTGTGCAGGAAGCAGGCCCCGAGCTAATCGTGATTGATTTACTGTGCCCTTAGAGGACTGCCTCCATCACCCCTGACACCAGCGAGCTCTAAATGACCTTGCCGAGACCACCGCTCAGAGGACAGCCTGCTACACAGCTCCCCAAGGCAGGAGGGAGCCCGCAATTGTTAACAGGCTCCACAGAAGTGTAAAGATTGCAATGAAACCAATGAAAACGTGTAAAACCAACTCCTAATTAACTCACTTCCTCGAAGACCAGGATTTACTCTCGGCAAATGCTCACTAATGAGAATTTCGAGAGCTGAGAGAAACCAGATGTACAGAATCTCCAGGACAGTGGAGGCAGTCCTAGGGTGTAGGGGATTTTGTATATCTTCAACCTATCAATAGGGCTGAAAGCACTTGGAGCGCTAGCCAATAAGTCATATTACCAAAATCTATGGTGTGGCCATTCTAAAGGAAAATCAATCATTTTGTCATAAATAGGCTGGCTGGGAGACGGGAGTGAGTTTTTTCTCTGATGTTAAGCATGATACTCTATGTGGCGCTCTTTAATTAAAAGCAGACGCTCTGCAAAGCCACGTCCACATCTGCCTGCACCTGGATACACAATAAGATGCACAAACAGCCGTGTTTGTGTTACCATCGTGCTGATTTATGCTTTACGTTGTGCTGATTGTCTGAACCCTACCAGTTAAACAAAATGTACCGTTACATCCTAAAGGATATTAAATTATGAGGTTGGCTACTATTATTTTCTGAGTTGTAGTTTAGATAGGTCATATAATTCCTTCCACATCTATTTACAGCACGCAGCGTGTGTGTCATGCTCTATGTTTAAACATACCTGCAAGTAAATTTAAAATGCATGTTGACCACTCTACCAATGTTCTGAGTATATCTATTTTTCATATCATTCCCAGAGCAGTGATAACAGATCTGATCTGTTTACCTTGTGGCTGGTATTAACCCTGGGGGAAGATGTGAAAAGCCAGATACCAATAACCAATATCAGTATGGTATTTCAAAAGGATAGAGAGATATTCATCATTATCTACGTATTTTAAAAGAAAGTTAAACTTGGATGCACCTGAATGGAAAATCAGGATGTACTGTTTCCCACAGGCCTTGACTAAAAGGCGTCTTTTGTCCTACCCGATAAAGAAGCCACAAAGCGCACGGCTGTCCTGTCCTGCTCACCACAGGCGAGCTCCTGTGTTTGGTGCTCAGCTTATGCCAATAAATCATTCACTAGGGCCGAGTCTCCATTGAGCGCCCTTTGCGCCAGTTACAAATTAGGTGTCCTCTGAAGCTGCCACCAGCCCCTCACTCAGCCAGGACGTTCAATGGATGCTGTGGCTGACGGTAGGATTTCCGAAGAGCATTCTCTTCCAAACAAGCACTGATTTAGGTTCCTCGAGCATCTGGTTCAACCACTTCTGAAAGCCAAACAGTGAAATCGGATTGAGCCCTGACAAAGCCGTGTGACTGCCCCACGGCCATTTTTCCAAATGGAGTGTAGACATAGGTGAGCCGTCCGGGTGCCCCGTGTCCCTGAGTCCCCATGTGAATGCCGCCCTGGCGCCCGCTGGATCCCAGGCTCAGGCACGCCGGAGTCAGGCTCAGGAATCCATCACACTTACTGCCTCCCTCTAATAAAATGAGGAGATGTACCAATTAAAAGAACATTTAATTGTTTAATGAGGTTCTCCAAGATAGGCAGAGAGATAAGCAAAGGCAAGAAATGTCCAGATAAACTAAACGCTGCATTTTGAAAACGGCATGGAGATGCGGTGTGCTGCTGTTTTTCAATGAACGGCTGGCACTCAGAGACGTCACCCCAGCATCTCACAGTTGAATTCATTTACAGCTGTGTGTGAATCTACCAGATGAGCCCTGTGGAGGCCGTTGCCATTGTTGTTTTTTCTACGCCCTTTGTCTGGTCTCAATAGGCGGGCTAGCTCCTGCACCCATGAGGAGCTCGGACTCCAGGCAGGATCTCAAGGGAGGGCAAGGGCTTGTGTTCCTTCCCAGCTGGAGAAATGATCAGCCGGCCTCCCTCTGCATCCCAAGGACAGGGCCTCACCCATCTGAAAGGTGTGCGGGGGCACTCACACTCCACAAAGAGACACACACCACACACACACCCCATACACACCACACACACACCCCATACACACCACACACACACACCACACACACACCACACACACCACACACCACACACAGACACACACTACACACCCCATACACACCACACACACACCCCATACACACCACACACACACACCACACACACACCACACACACCACACACACCACACACAACCACACACACACCATACACACCACACACACGCCACACACCATACACACACACCATACACACCACACACACCACACACCACACACACACCACACACACACCACACACATCATACACACCACACACCACACACACCACACACACACCATACATGCTACACACACACCACACACCATACACACACACCACACACACACGCCACACACACACCACACACCACACACACATACACACCACACAACCACACACACCACACACACACCATACACACACCACACACCATACACACACACCATACACACACACCACACACCATACACACACACCACACACACCATACATACCACACACAACCACACACCACACACAGACACACACAACACACACACAGACCCCACACACACACCATACACACCATACACACCACACACATCACACACACATACCACACACAGACACACACACACTACACACACACACCATACACACCACACATACACCATATACACCACACACACACCATACACAGACACACACACAACACACACACACAGACCCCCCCACACACACTACACACACACCATACACACCACACACCATACACACACCACACACACACCACAAAAACACACACCACACACGCACAACACACAGACCCCACACAAACACCACACAACCATACAAACACACATACACCACACACACATACCATACACACCACACATACACACCACACACAGACACACACCATACACACACCACACACACACAGACCTATACACACACACACACAGACCCACACACACCATACAAACACAAACACATGCCACACACACACCACACTTACCATACAAACATACACACCACACTCACACACCACACAGACACCACACACACACAGATCCCCCCCACACACACCACACACAACATACAAACACATACAGACACACAGCCCACACACACACCACACACACACCACACAGACCACACGCACACACCACACAGACCACACACACCCACCACACACAACACCACACACAATACCACACACAAACAGACCCCACACACACACACCACACACACATACAGACCCCACACACACCACACACACACCATACACACATAGACGTACACCACACATGCCACACACACACTGTACACACACACCATACACACCACACACAGACACACATCATACATGCATCACACACAGACTACACACAGACACACACCACACACACACACAGACCCCACACAGACACACCACACACAGACACACACCACAAACACCACACACACAGACACACACACACCACACACACACCACACACACCACACACACAGACCCACACACACACACCACACACAGACACACACCCCACACTCACCACACACACACCACACAGACCACACACAGACACACCACACACAACACCACACAGACACAGACCCCACACACCACACACACATACAGAACCCACACACCACACACACACCATACACGCATGGACATACACCACACACACACACACCACCACATACACACACATACCACACACACAGACCCCACACACACACACCACACACAGACACACACCACACACAGACACACACACACACAACACACACATACACACAACACACACAGACCCCACACACACACACCACAAATACACAGCACGCACACACCACACACAGACACACACCACACAACACCACACACACACCACCACACACAGACACACACCACACACAGACACACACACACAACACACACATACACACACCACACACACACCACACACAGACCCCACATACACCCACACCATAAATACACAGCACACACACACACCACACACAGACACACACCACACAACACCACACACACCACACACACACACAGACCCCTCACACACACACCCTCCCTCACAGGGGCTGACCCGGAGTCCCACTGTTGCCAGTGGATTTCTGACGGTGAGGAAACGTTAACCCAGCTCCCCACCCCTTCTGAATAAAGTTACGAAGGCAGATCGGACTCAGTAACAGCAGCTTAGTGCCACTGGCTGCGCAGACCCGCCTTGAGGTGGGGAGGCCTTCCCCGAGTCCTCACGGCGGGGCTCTGCCCGGCGCGGGAGGTCCCTCCCCTGCACGCTTAGACAACACACATGTGACGGGACAGTGCCGGGTGCTCTGACGCCCTGTTGAAGTGGCTGCTCCAGCCGTCTCTCTTTTTCGTATTTTGCTCCTGTCTGTGCCCCACTTGACAGCATTTTTCCAGGTACAGACCCAGTGACAGACACACCAAACCGCCCAGCTCTGGCCTGCATTCCGTCGGGGTCCAAATCATCCGGTCTGCGTCACCCAGCACGCTGAATTTACCCCTTCATCTGGAGCGCTGTTCGCTTCCCAAGTGGAATTCTCTCCCGTCTGCAGTGTGAGTTCTGAAACAAAGGGCCCATCTGATATCTTCATTTTATGTTTCGGGGCACTCAGACGCGAAAGCAGCCTGCAGCATATTAACTTCAATCAGCGTTTTAGACACACGTACGTCCTAGAGTCATTTGATCTCTCAGAGACAACTGTGATACGAATAGCAAAGGAGTTATCACAAATCTTTTCTGTTGCAATTACGTGTGTGTGTATATATCTCTCTCTATGGTTTAATGAAATTATATATCATATATATGTTCGTGTATATATGTATATATATGTGTGTGTATACACACACACACACACACACACACACACACATAATTTCATTAAACCATAGATTTAGGAAGGCCTTTAAAAACTCATTCGACTCACTTCTCCACTTGTAAGTTAATGTTTGAAAATGTAAAGTGAGTGCTTCCATTAATTGAGTAAGGAGTAGGTAGGAGACCTGGGACCCAGTGCTTTAGACATGGTTTCTTATACTTAGAATGGCCCTGCCAGGTGGGTGTGCAGAGCCCACTCTACAGATGAGAAAATGGAGGCCATAGAGAAGTGCTGTGCCCACAGCCACAGGCCAGGAGGGCAGACCCGGCATTTAGACTCCACACCGCTGAAGCAAAATGCCTTCACCTGTGACCTTCCTGGCACGCGCGCAGTGAGTAGACACAGCTCCCACCACAGAAGGACTGCCCCCAATGCCAACTACACATTTACGTGTGGTACGCACGTGTCCCCACATACACACTTACATGATGTCATATAAAATCATATAAGGAAATGGGTGAAAACAGAGCTGTAGGAAAAATTCAGGATTTCTCTATTTAATGAGTTTTTACTGAGTTCAGTTAAATATGATTAAGATATGACAAGTTTGTATGACTTTTTCAGAGGATGAGTGACATCTGCATAGTGCATAGTTCCCTGCTAGTCAAAATTAACACCACGGAGAGCAGGCAGCAATAAATCCTGCACCAGGCTTTCTATAAGAAAAAGTCCAATATAATACGCTACTTTTCTTGAAGATAAAAATTGCAGTATTTTCAAGTTTGAAATTCTTGTATTCTCAGGATTAAAAAGACCCCAGCCCTATTTCTGTTCATCCCCTTCCCATAATCTCCCTCCCGTGTGTGCCTGTCTCCACCCCGGGGTAAAGTCCCCCTTCTGCTGCTCCTTACCCTAAGCACGGCTCTGTTCTGAAAGCCACTGTGCAATGCAGAGGCTTATTTCATACACTGTTTAAATCACGAATTGGAAAATCTATCAAGGCAATATATATGTGCCATATAAAAATGTGTCTTCCATAAAAACTCATCCAGTAATCATCAAGACTCATTGGTCATGTTAATTATGACGATGTCTGCTTGCGCTTTTCATAACTCAAATGCCTTTCATGAAACCTGGACAAGGTCACCACAGGAAGCCTGTCCTCGCCATGCCTGGCTGCCCGAGGTCCTGCAGCCGTGCTCAGCACGGCCCGGTGAACAGGCGTGTGCACAGTAGCCTCACGGAAGCAAGGCCGCGTGTTTCTGACTCCCATCCTCCCACCCACTGACCCTTCCCAGGACACAGTGGACGCTGCTTCTGGGGGAGCTGCAAGCCGCCCCCCGGGAGGGTGTCTGTTTGGGGCTCCGCAGGCTCCTGTGTTCTGATTTCTTCCTCCTGACTCTCAGGCCGAGGAAACAGTAATCTCTACTGGAGTCTGCACAACAGATCTTTGCTCCCAAAGTATTCCTAGGTGTTCTTATTCCCATTATACAAATGAGGAAACTGAGGCTCTGACTGTTCAAACGTGCTCGGTTATCCAGCTCCTACGGAGGTAGAATCGGCAGCAAAGCCCAGGCACACCCCACTGCAAAGCTCATGCCCAGCGGCTCCCGTGGCCAAGCTGACCACCGAAGAAGCTGGGATGCATGACCTTTCTGTCCCTCCCGGAAGACCTCACTTCCTGACTGTAAGGGAATGAGGACATTTATCACAAGGAGAGGCCCCCGGGGGGGCAGCCAAGGCCACCAAGATCGCTCCTTGTCCCTAAATCTCTGGCTGTGCTCCAGCTTTGGACAGCGACAGTGGGGGAACAGCGTCCCAGAGACAAAGGAGTTCTGGAAACCCAGGGGGCTGCTCCTCCCCCCCAGTGTCAGGGCTCATTTCTACACCATCATCTCTGTCCTAACTTTTATAGAAGCCTGATAAACTCCTTCTAAGCATGGGACAGTCTCAGTGAAATTGTATCTCGGTCACAAATCTCCAACCTTTGTAAATGTCAAACAGAATCAGTTTTCTAATACTTGGTAATGGAGACATCAAAATTCCCATTCCCTCTCCGACATGAGCCGGGCATCTGAGGTTTCCTACTCCCGAGAGAAAGCCCCAGCTGCCCAGGCACAGGCAAGTCTTAGGGTCTCAGGAGGCGTCCACCCGCAATTTCACTTACAGCAGTGAGCAGGCCGGGGCACCCCCACGACGCCCCCACGCCCTCAGGGACCCTCCATGACCTGCGGAGCCCTTAGCTCCCAGAGTCCTCACAGCTTCGCCAGTGATGTGGCTTCATGAGACTCAAGAAACAAAACTCAGGCAAGATGATGAATTTCAGACAGAAATCTGAGAATTTAAGGTGAAACAGCAGCACACTCTGCGGCCTTCAAGCTGCGCAGGGACAGACGCTGGGCACCAGGGCCAAGGGGCACGCCGTCCCTGGAAGTCACCAGAAGTCTTGGGCATCACTGCCGCTACATGGCCTCGCGGCTTCCTGCTGGATATTTTAAGTGGATGAAAGGGACCAGCAGACACCTTGTTTGGATTCATAAATGGGCTCCCACCTCATGTTCCAGGCCTGAATTTAATTTGTCTAATATTCCCAACACTAACGATGTCTATTTAAGACATCCTGTTAAAAGTTTGTAACATTAATTTAATGGAAAAATGCCAATATCACTCTAAGAACTCTATTAGATTTTCTCCCTGTTAAATTAATGTTACTAACTTTTAATGGATGTTGTAATTAGATGTTATTATTAACGGGAATATTACCCAAATTAAAATCAGACCCTGAGAGAGACACGGCGGAGATTTACAAGTGCATAAAGCTGTGGCATCTGGATGTGGGCCGGACGCCCGGCCTGTGCGCCCCAGAACCGGCCGTGGAGGCAGGCGCCGGGTTGCCGGGCCCCGCGTGCAGGCAGAGCTGCGGCTCCCACTTAGGGAGGAAGTGATGGCTCCCCGCACGCCCTACGGAGGACGGGGAGCCATCTCCCAATTTCACACTCAATTTAAAGGGTCACTCTCCATCCAGCCTGATTGGGCTCGGCAGTTTGAAATTGATTGTTTGGGTTGTAAAGCTCTCCTGTCTTCCTAGCCAATTTAAAAAAGAGGTGGCTAAGCTACCAGCTTATTAGGAGCTGGAGAGCAGAAACAAGGGAATGTCATGAATTTAGAGCTGCTGGATCTGACCCTGGCCAGTGATGGGAAAACGACAAAGCCCTCTTGCTTGTCAGGGGTCTCACGGATGCGCCGTGCTGGGTCCTGGAGGAAAAGCTGGCTCCACGCCCGATGCTGGCAAGAGGCTGGAGCGGGAACCCCAGGCTGGGCTCGGGCTTGGCAGGAGAACCACCCTCTGAACCCAGTTTTCCTCAAGACACGGTCTCGGGACCACACGGCAAACCCAGCCCGCGTTTTGCAGACAATTCCCCACACTCAAGAGGTGTCCTGTTAGGAGAGGGGACGCGGGAGCTCACGGTTCCGGGGACACGGGCTCCCCACCAAGCAGGTACGCGATGTCCTCGTGAAACACGAAGTCCACACAAAGCTGGGGGACCCTGAACAGGGAGAGGGAGACACGGGAGCTCACGGCTCAGGGGACATGGGCTCCCCACCAAGCAGGTACACGATGTCCTCGTGAAACACGAAGTCCACACAAAGCTGGGGGACCTGAACAGAGACCACCAACCAACCGTCCACAGACGCTAAGGGCATTCGGCTGCGGTTTAGCCTGAGTTCTGAAGCATGTGTTCTGGGTTTCAGCTCTTCTGTCTCTTTCCTTCCAGGGTCTGGGGGCAGCATCAGTCCCTGAGGGACGGAAGAGCGAATCGGGACGATCAAAAGGAATTTACAAGCCACAGATCAGGTGACATGCCCAGAATCACTGCGGCGATGACCCCCCACCCCCACCGCGGCCTCCCTCCACAGCCCGCCGGAGAGAGGACCCCTACCCACACCGCACCCAGGTGGGGTCAGCTCCACTCCAGAGGCCACCTGTCTTCTTGCCACGCCGTGTATGCATGCCCACCCGCCCAGCCGGCCACGGCTTATTTCGCTTTCCCAGGCCTCGCATAAGCCCTGGCACAGAGCGGGCACGTGGCCATTTTGGTCAAGGGTCACGTTCATGAAGAAAGGATGAGAGAAGTGTATTGTGACCACCGGACAAGAGAGAGCAAAGAAGGGGTGTCGTGTGGCTTGCTCACTTCCAAGAGAACTGCTAGGGAGGGATCACTGAACGTGATGCTTGAGCAGGAGATCACGCCTCTCCTGAATCAGAATTCCATCCAACCACCCAGCATGGTGTCAAAGAGCCACGGAGACGTGAGAGCTGAGAGTGGGGAGGACGGTGGGATCATCGGGGCCCTCACACGGGTTGACTGGATTGTCTGGAGTGTTTGCTCACTCCCTTCCACGCCCATGCTCCAGCCCAGGGAGCTCCTGCTGCGGCCTTTGTGGGTGCTCCAGGAACCCCTTGCTCCAGCCCCAACTGCACTGGGTGTGGCTGGGATATACCCCCTCCCAAACACATTGGGTTTTCACGTTACGGTAAATGCCACCTCGTTATAGCAAAGAGATACAGAGGCCAGCCTTCTCCTAATGGTTGGAAACTGGGCTTGGTCATAATACCAGTCTGAAAACAAACACATAACCACTGGAACAGAATAGAAAACCCAGAAATAAATCCATACACCTGCAGCCATCTGAGCTTCAATGAAAACGAGCAATGGGGAAAGGACTCCTTATTCAATCCTTGGTGCTGGGATCGCTGGCTAGCCATGTGCAGAAGCAGAGTGGATCCCTGCCCCTCACCACATGCGAAAATTCACTCAAGATGAATGAAATATTTAAACGTAAGACCTCAAACTCAGAAATACCCTTCTGAACATTAGCCTTGTTTGGCTATGCCCGCAAAAGCAGTTGCAACAAAAAGAAAAATTGTCGAGTGGGACCTAATTAAACTAGAGCTTCTGCACAGCAAAAGAAACTATCAGCAGAGTAAACAGCCGACCTACAGAATGGGGGAATATTTGCAAGCTACACATCTGACAAAGGTCTAACATCCAGGATCTACAAGGAACTGAAACAAATCAGAAGCAAAACAACAAACAATCCAATTTACAAACAGGCAAATGACGTGAACACACACTTCTCCAAAGAGGACGCACAAGCAGGCAGCAAACATGAAAACACTGTGCCCACTGCTCATCATCAGAGAAACGCAAACGAGGCCACAACACGACGTCATCTCACGCCAGTCAGAGCGGCTACTATTAAAAGTCAAAAAGTGAGCCAGGCTGTGGAGAAAAGGGAGCATTACACAGTGTTTGTGGGAGTGAAAATCAGTTAAGCCACTGTACAAAGCAGTTTGAAGATTTCTCAAAGAACTGAAAACAGAGTTGCCAATTCACCCAGCATTCCCACTACCGGGTATATACTGAAGGAAAACAATTCATTCTGTCATAAAGACACATGCACTTACATGTTCATGGCAACAAGCACATGGAATCAACCTACATGCCCATCAACAGTGAATTGGATAAAGAAAACATGGTACCTATCCACCATGGAATATTACACAGCCATTAAAAAGAACTAGATAAATATACCCTTTGCAGCAACATAGGGGAGTTGGAGGCCTTTACCCTAAGCAACCTGACACAAGAACAGAAAACCAAATACCACGTTTCACAGATCAATGGGAGCTAAACATCAGATACACACAACTGTGAAGGAGGGAACACCAGTGGAGTCACTAGAAGGGACGGAGAGGGTGGTAGGCGTGGGCTGAAGAATCACCCGTTGGGTACTCTGCTTACAGCCCGGGTGACAGGATCACTGGGACTCAGTGCATCAGCATCATGCAACTTACCTGTATAACAAATCTACACATATGCCCTTTAATCTATTTTTAAACAGTGGAATTTAAAAAAAAAAAAAAAAAAAAAAAAAAAAACAGAAAGAAATAGAGCTTGGCGTTGATGTCAAAGAGTTGTAGTTTAAGTTTATTAAGGAGGCTTGCCAAGTCTTAGCTTCCCGGTCTGTCAAATAGGATTGTTGAAAACTAACCCACTGGGTATTATGAGAACAAATGAACGTAACGTAGGATTCTAATAAATGCTGGTTATTATCATTAGTGTCCACCAGTTATTTTGTATGTACCTTTGTGATTAAAGAGTTAGCTACAGAGAGAGCAGCCCCAGAGCTTCAACAAGAAGTCCGAATACTTCTCAGCAACTAAAAACTACCTGGTTTCCAAACTAGCATTAATGTATTCATGAGTAGTTTTCTCTGTGTTCTGCTTACCTGTTTGAATAATGTCTTAACTGGGGTAGGAGAAGGCTGCAGCAGCTATGCTATCACCTGAGTACTAAAAGCATCCGTGCTGAATAGTGCTAGGAAGTCAAGGATGGCTCAAAGTGCAAACCTCGATTGATAGTGTAGTACCATATTAACAGAATCCTGCCTCAATAGACACCCCTCCCAACAAAAAGCACTTGATAACACTGAACACTCTTTAATGATAAAAGCGCTCAACAAACTGGAAATGAGACACAATTTTCTCAACTTGACAAAGGACATCTACAAAAACTCAGTTAGCCTCATATCTAATGGTAACACTAAAAGTTTTCCCCCTAAATCAGAAACAAGACCAGGATGTCTGCTCTTACCACCTTCAGTCAACACCGTACTGGAAGTTCTGGCCAGGATAATTAGGTAAGAAAAAGGAATAAAAGACACCCTGATTGGAAAACAAAAAAGTAAAGCTATTTCTATTTACATAAGGAAAATCCTGAAGATCCACACCCACAAAAAAGAACAAAGAACAATTAGAGCTAATAAGTTCAGCAAAATTTCAGGAAGGAAATAATAAATTTTAGGGACTGGAAGTGGAGCGTCACTGCCAGTGGGTACCAGGTTTATTAGGGAGGTGACGAAATGTTCTGGCGTCAGAGAGTAGTGAAGACGGCACAACTTTGCAAATGTACTCAGTCACTGAACTGAGCACCCTGAAACTGTGCATTTCACAGTATGTGAATATCTCAATTGGAGAAGAATATGCTAATGTTCAGCTTCTGTTGGAATTTGACCATTTCTAGGCACCAAACACTCAAAGCAAAACAAAAGTGAAGGGAAGAACGCATGGTCCATTCACTCGGGAGGTGCTGCCTTCTCCCACAAACAAAATCCAGTGTAAACAGATCCTGCAACTTCACCCCATGTTAACAGAACCAGAACAACTCCAACGACATCTATTGTTCGATGTTTGTAAACCGATCTCTCCTAAACATAATAAAGTGTATAAAAGAGCTTTCTCTTTTCTCCCTTCTAGAATAGATGATTTTACAGAATAATAATAACATGTTTCACTTCAAACATTCTGATCATCCTGTGCAGGAATTTCCACCCAGGAAAAGCAGGCTTCCTTCGTCACCATCATGTCTTGATTTTCCGGTCTTATTTTTTATTGAGTTGTCTAATTCCGTACAAATGCGTTGGTTCACCCATCACCAGATCAAATGTACTAAGAACAACGCTGACCAATCCCCAGCACTTGCATTAAATATCTCTTGAATAAATGAGTGAACAGATGACTGCATACTGAAAACATGGAGGCCCCCAGGAGCGTTTTAGGAGATTAAAAGACAGCACTTAGGTTGGAGCCTTCTGGCTCCTGTGCCCATCCTACCACAGGCCGGCTGATGCCCGTGGACCCCTGGCTGCTCAGTGGTTTCTGCACGGTGGGTAAAGTTTCCCTCTGGTGGACACTAAGGTGATACATGCCTGGGCCCCTGCACCAGTCTGGCCCCCGGAGACCGAGTGTGGGCTCCTCCTCTGCACTCTGCTGGCTGTAGGAGCTGGAGGAGGGACTGGGGGAGGCTTAGGGGTGTGTGCCCGCAATCAAAGAGCTTCCTAACGCCCTCTGGTCCTGTTCAAGTGTGATCCAGACGTCCTGCCCATCTCGAGATGGACAATGGGGACCTGTCCTGGTGGGCTCATGATAAGCAGGGTGAGCACAGGGTCCCTCGGTGCCCCAGGCTCACCTACATGCCAGGGCAGGCTCCAGAAGACAGATAATTCTCTGCTGCAGGTGCACAGCCTGTTCCAATGCCTGGGACCTGCATTTCCTCACCCAGGCTTGCCACAAACTCCATACCAGACTCCCCACCGACAGCTGCAGCTCCATAGGAGGGAAGGTTGACCCGCAGCCTGACCTGCTGTCCAGCCCTCCTGCCGTCCAGCCCTCCTGCCAGGCTCACACGGTCTGCAGCTGTGTTACCAGCTGGAGCTGCATTTCGGAGTCCCACTAGGCTTTGGCTTCCTTCCGTCCTCGGGTTTGTGAGATGCAGCCGTTCATTTCTCACCGAGAGAGAAGACCCTAACACACCCTGGCTGCAGGAATCCTAAAAACCTTCAGTGAGGTGGCAGGACCCTGAACTTTTGCAAGGTTTATCTCCCACCCCCTGGCCATTTCTGTCTCACCAAGACCCCACGGTGGTGGCCTCCTCGTGTCCATCCTGCCCCATCCAGACGAAGCCATCCAGGTGATGGGCCGCCACGCTGCTCCTCATCAGAGAGAGATCTCTGTGCGACTGCACAGCCAGGCCCAGGCCAGGTGCCCATCAGGAGGGAGGTCCCCATGTGACGAGGAGAAGTCATGTTTCTCCACACATGGCATGTGGACACGAGGATTAAAGCTCTTCATCTCAGCCTCTCAAAGTCTCTTCAGGCATCCTAGGTTGTAAGAGAAGGCCAGAAGAAATATGTGAACGGAGGAAAACCTGACTGTCTGTCACTTGGAAATGAGAGGGAAAATTACTGAGCAATTCCGTCATCTCCAACTTGAGGAAGGGCAGTCACTGAATAAAGCCAGCATTTAAGTAGAGAAGGGAAAAGAAGCCACCTTCGCTTTCACGTGGCCACTTCTGTAGCACATTCACGAAACAGTAGGCTCAGGTCAGGGACGGAGGCCCGCAGCGCAGCAAGGCATTTCACTGCCACGTCGTCATTAGAACCCTAATCGCTCAGGGTCGCTTCCTGTCCCGCCACCACTGAGGTGTCCCGCACTAATTAACACCTTGCCCCTGGGACGGGAGTGCACTTGGGCCAGGATGTGGTCCTCACCTTGTAAACAGCAGCTCTCTCAGCATCATGCTGCCTCTGCCCTGGGGCCACAGAAGCCCAGGCCCTGGGAACCTGCGCCTCCCACCCACAACCTCCAGTGTCCTGATTCTGCTGCCTCTGATCAGCAGGAGAGAGGCTCACTCCTTGGGGAAATTTTACAAAGGATTGTAACTCTCACCTGAAGGAATCTTCAGGAAGAAAAGCCGCTGTTTCCAGTCTCCCGGAGCATGAGGAAGCCAAGGATTATGAAGATACAAGGTTTTCTTGTTTTAAACCACCCTGGACTGCAGCGTCTTCCTCTCAGGTGTTAAAGGAAGATGCCCGTGAGACCCAAGTGAACTTCAACGATGCCTGTAGACTGCACGGCTTCCCACTCAAGGGTGCGTGGTCAGCACACGTGACGAATGGGCACAAGTTCAGGAATGAGCTGCACCTGGCAGTCAGCTTGGAGGACGGCCTGGCCCAGAGCACCCCTGGGCTGACTCTGCCGGGGGGGTGGCCCGCCCCCCAGTGACACTGGGACACTCCCCTCTGCCTATGTCCCTCCTGAGGTCACACTGCGTCAGGCCCAGTGGGTGATTCTGCAGGGCCCGCAGCATGACTGCTCCTTGGCAAACATGGTGCAGAGACGGAATCTCTGAGAAGCCACCCAGTAAATCAAGCCTAATAACCACCCAACCCAAGCAGCAGCCAAGCCAGAAACCAGCGGCACTGGGCGTGGGGGCAGCACGGAGGACCTGTCCGTTAAAAAGGGAAGACTCAAAGACCCCAAGTGCATTCATCCAGGAAGAAAGGCGGCTGGGGATTCCCCACGGGAGGGAACGTCAGGGCAACCAGCCCTCGGGCCTTCCATCAGATCCAAAGGACACGGGAAAGGTGGAAACATCAAAGCAGAGGAGAAAAGCGTGAATTCCAGCTGGACCGAACATTTGGACATCCTCTTTATTTTCACTCTTTGCTAGAATTTCACAAAAGTTTCTTTCAGACAAACTCTCCAGGCCTCTGATCTACTCTGAACTCAACACTCCAGTTTGGTTTGCGACCTTGCCTACACCTGGAAGCAGCAGCTGTGGAGGGCCCTGTGCTCGTCCCACCTCCCTTCCTGCGGTCCCCATCAGACCCACGCTGCGGGCTGGACCACATGCACGCATAGGACATTGCACTGGCTCCTGCCGTTCTGTTTACCTCAGGTGACAACCACCATGGCTGAGAGGCAAGGAGGTCCCCAAGGGCCAGGGCAGCCCCACCTCATAGCCTCAAAGAATGGGGCAGGGCCGGCCAAGAGCCAGAGAGACTTCTGGAGAGTCTGGGTTCATGCCGCTAGGCTCTAAGCTCAAGATCCTTGAAGCCTAGGAATCCATTTTCTAACTCGTGTGGTAGAAGAGTTAAATTAACATCTAGCTACTGAGGAAGGTTTAAGATGACACCTGAGAAGATGCAGGGAAATTCCTCTATGGAAGTCTGTCTGTGAAAGTTCCTCTATGGAAGTCCCTCTATGGAAGTCTCTCTATGAAACTCCCTCTATGGAAGTTCCTCTATGGAAGCCCCCTATGGAAGTCCTTCTATGGAAATTCCTCTATGGTGATGGTTCATTCCATGTGTCAGCTTCACTGGCACCGGGTACCTGGGTCAAATGTTGTTCTGCGTGTGTCTGTGAGGGTGTCCCTGAAAGAGATTAGCATCTGAATCAGTGGATCCCGTCACGTTAGCCGCCCTCTGCGGAGTGGCCAGCATCCTCCAATGCTCCGGGCAATAGACAGAACAAAGGGCAGAGGACGGAGAAACTCCCCCTTCCAGCCTGGCCGCTGGGCTGGGACCTGCGTCCTCTCCTGCCCTTGGACTGGGATTGACCCCCTCGGCTGGCCTGTTCCTCAGATCCTCAGACTGAGACCAGAACATTTGGCTTTTCTGGGTCTCCAGGTCACAACGGTACATCCTGGGACGACTTGGCCTCAACAATGTCCTGAACCAATTCCTCATAATCCGTCCAGAGAGAACAATTCAAAGCGGAGCAGGGGCTTCCAGGTCACAGGCAGATAACAGACAAGCGGTTGCATTCTTTTGAATTTCTGATTCATTTTTCGCTGGTCACACAATCTACAGGAAGAGTCACTGACACTTTAGTATGGCTTCACAACACGGCAGAGGGAGCACAGAGGCACACGCACCGCACATGAGCAGAGGGCGGCTGTGAGCTCAGCCTGCCCTCGGTCCACAGGGCATTTCCTTCACGGTTTTGAGATCTCAAGACTTATTTTCCTTTCACACTTTAAACTGTTGTTTAGAACGATGTTTCTGAGGCACTGCAAAGCAAGGCGGTGGCCAGCAGCACAATTTGGAGTCGCTTGTGGGAAGCTCATTAGACATCGGGGCACAGGACAGTTCAGAATTCCTCAGGGAACATTCATATTCGTTACGCTAATTATTCATGATCGGATATTCTATCTGAACCATTACAAACTGCACCCCCTGCCCGTCTTTAATTGGGTTTTATTAATTTGCATCTATTGTTAACCAGGAACAATAGTGCGAAAAATAAAGAGCCGGGCAGGATGGCGACTGCATTGTGGTGAATGATTTGAGCAGGTGGGCACAGTGAAATATTTATGGAGGTGGTTTGTGTTCGCCTGTATTTAAAAGTTTGCGGTGATCAAACACCTCTGCAGAACGAGGCCTGCACGTGGAGCTGGAGTTGTCTGAGAACTTTACACAGCTGAGCACCGTGAGAGCTTTCAGGCGGCATGTGAGGTCGGGATGGGAGAGGTGCCACTGGGCCGAGGGTCAGGAGGAGCCCGTGTTTGCTTCGGGCCGGGGTGTGTCTGCTGGTTTCCCTAGTCTGTCAGCCTGTGGGGACAACGCAGGCCTGCTCTGTTGACCAGGAGGTTGCTAGGGGTGATTTTGTTAGTGTACTGGGATGTCAGAGCCAGGATGACAGTTTCTCAGTCTCTGTCACACATTTCATGTGGTTAGAAGGAAAAACTGCAGACTGGTGTTAAATTTCTCTCACATGCTACTAAAAGCGACTTCATTAAATCCTGTGTCACTGTGGCCCTGCAGTGGCAACACCGCCTGCGGGTTCTGGATGGACAGGGAGGCTCCAAGCAGAGTCACAGAAGGGCCTCTGCCTTGCAGGAGACCACGGTGCACTCAGGAGCAACGACGCAGCCACAGACGGCAGGGACGAGGGGTTAGTGTTCTCTGCAGGATGGAAAGGGATGGGGAGAGGCGGAGACCGTTGGACACTCAGGCCCTGGGGGATGGGGGAGCGAGGTCTCCTGGGACACACAAGATCTCTCAAACTGACCATCCCTGACCCGCACTCAGAGAAACAGGCATGTCAGTGCGTTTCCTGGTCTCTTTGTGTGAACAGCTCCGACTGATTAGTAAAGTCGGCACGTTCCTCTGTGTGGGAGGACACCGGCACAGAGCAGACAGACAGCCGTGGACCAGCCATGGCCCAGAGTTGGTGTGTGTTTGTCCTTTTGCTTTTTTACTGTAAAATCGCATCCAACGGATGGCCTGACCAGAAGACGGGCTTCAGGCTCTTACGTCCTCCTCGGCAGCGGCAGTGACCGAGGACCTGCTATAAAACACATTGATTCCCAGGACTGTCCACAAATTCTCACCAAAATCTCCTCTGCTGCTCACTCAAAGATTATTCTTCCAATTTTTATTACCAAAAACAGGGGAAATCACTGGCTTTTCCTTAAAAGCATATTTCTCTAGAAAAGTTTCTCTGGTTTCTTCTCATAAAAGTCTTAAACGTTTCATTACTGTTTCCCGCCATTCGTTGGGTTACTTTCTGTGTGTACTTCCTCTGAAATGAGCTGCATGAAAAGCAACAGGTGACTGATCACACACCTGCTCACCCATCTGCCCAACCGAGGAAGCCTTCACCACATCACACACCTGCTCACTCATCCATCCACCCGAGGGAGTCTTCACCTCATCACACACCTGCTCACTCATCCACCCAACCAAGAGATCCTTCACTTCGTCACACACATGCTCACTCATCCACCCAACCGAGAGAGTCTTCACCTCATCACACACCTGCTCACTCATCCACCTAACCGAGGGAGTCTTCACCTCTTCACACACCTGCTCACTCATCCACCCAACTTAGGAAGCCTTCATCTCATCACACACCTGCTCACTCAGGCACCCAACCGAGGGAGCCTTCACCTCATCACACACCTGCTCACCCATCTGCCCAACCAAGAGAGTCTTCACCTCATCACTCACCTGCCCACTCATCCACCCAACTTAGGAAGCCTTCATCTCATCACACATCTGCTCACTCATCCACCCAACCGAGGGGGCCTTCACCTCATCACACACATGCTCACCCATCTGCCCAACCGAGGGGGCCTTCACCTGATCCACACACCTGCTCACTCATCCACCCAACCGAGGGAGTCTTCACCTCATCATACACCTGCTAACTCATCCACCCAACTTAGGGAGCCTTCATCTCATCACACACCTGCTCACTCATCCGCCCAACCGTGGGATCCTTCACCTGATCAAACACTTGATCACTCATCCACCCAACTTAGGGAGCCTTCATCTCATCACACATCTGCTCAGTCATCCGCCCAACCGAGGGGAGCTTTAGCCCTGTGCTGTGCATCCTTCACAAAACCAGCATGTCAGATCGAGCCTAGCTCAGGTCCTAGGTGTCCAGTAAAGACTTTAGAAATATGACAACTGAGACAGAGGACTTAATGCCACCACTTCCTGAAGCTGAGCTGTTTCCACTGCCACAGGATGGGGAAGAGGAAAGTCTCTAAGTGGGTCATCAGCTTCCTTCGCTTGGAATGCTAAGCCACCTGGGAAGTTTTAAAGAGTGATATAAAGAGGTCACCAGAGCTGGCATGAAATCCAACCTTTCTGCAACACTTGGAATGCCTCTCTAAACACAGGAGAAGACCCGGAACTCATGCCAGGATTTATTTTATTTCTCTCTGAGATTACAAGTGTGGAACCTATTTTGTTTCCTCATTTCAATGCTAAAAGGAAGAACGCTTTTGCTTCTTGATGATCCACAGCACGTTTACCTAAAATAATGTCTGATAACATTATTTTCCATTGTTAAAATTCTGCAAGTGCTTTAATCTCCCGCAAAGATACAGGTAAATGGAATCAGAGCAAAGGATTGACAAGTGGGGAAATAAGTCATCTGAAATTATTACTTACTGATTCAAAGTCTTAAAAACTTGCAAAAAGGAAACTTGATGGAAGTTGCATCTGTACACACAAATGATGCAGTGTCGCGGAAACACGCACACAGGCTTCTAAGCAGGAGACATACACGTACATGTGTAATGTCAATAGTATGTATGTAAGAACAGATACAGCAGTTTATATAATATATGATAGGTCATATAATCAAAGCCTGTACTAAACCTTTCTTACAGCACACTTACATTTTCTTTTTAATTTTTCACAGCAGGGTGCAGTGGCTCATGCCTGTAAACCCCAGCACTCTGAGCGGCCAAGACAGGCAGATCTCTTGAGCCCAGGAGTTGGAGACCAGCCTAGGTAACATGATGAGACCCCATCTCTAAAAAAACGCAAAACTTAGCTCAGCCTGGTGGCACATGCCTATAGTCCCCGCTACCTCAGAGCCTGAGGTGGGAGGATCCTTTGACCCCGGAGGTCAAGGCTGCCGTGAGCTATGATTGTGCCACTGCACTTCAGCCTGGACAGCAGAGCAAGACCATGTCAAAAAAAACAATTTCCAAATTGCTTACTTTCTGCAGAAACAAATAATGTATTGCCTTTCTTAATTAAATATGAAAATCTGTTGATGATACAGTAACATCTAATATTTAACATTCATTATCAGTGATGCTAATTTTTATGATCAACCCTCCCCGCTGAAGGTAAACCTACTTCTCTATGAGGAAAATAAAGACACCATATCCTCAAGCAACTCTGAAATGGAAGGAAAAGTAGACGAGACCTCAGGTCAAGTTCCTGGCCTCCGGGTGCCCAGTCACAGGCAGTATAATTTTCAGTTTCACTATAAATGAGTTTAATAGTTCTCACTGTAAACGTAATACATGATTTTACCACTTTTTAATAGGAACTGTTGAAAATGCAATGTTTCTATGTAATCCAAAACTCTGAGTGACTTAATTTCAAAGTTACTGAAACTGCTATGTTCTCACTCCGTAATTTAAAAAAAAAGTTTTTGACGATAAATAGCAGTTAAAATGAGTCAATTTAGCAGTGACAAAGAATGTTTTCAACCATAAATGCAATGCTTAAACGGTTGTTTTAACAGTAGACTTGTCAAAAGGATGTCGCTGGGCATCATAGGAACTGCCTAAAACTGTAAATTTAACTGTTAAAATGAGCAGTCACACCGCTGACTGCTAAATGCCGGTTCGCACGAAGCCGTAAGGAGCACAGATAACAAGAGCAAGTGGAAGTTCTTCTCAACTGTTGACTTTTGGTCATTTCCTGTTCCTTCCCTAAAGTGGGATGCAGGATGAGATTTGAAAAGAGAAGAGAATTTCTGGAACATCACCTGGCAGGCCTCACAGTCCCTGAGCTCAGGAGGGACCACACAACGCGAACTACGAACTCTTCGTCTGAGGCAGCTGCTCTCGGCCCCGGCTCCAGTGCCCTGTGTGGTGAGGCTGATCCAGGCGTCTCCCCTCCAGCACCTGCAGTGCGGTTTCCTCCTCTCCTGGACGAGCCTCATTATCTCTGAGAAAGCCTCTGCATTCTGGGGGAGCAGAGGAGTGCAGCCTGGACCGACGCCTCTGCCCTGTAGCTCTTTCTGTGGGACACACTGTGGAAACTGGCATTCCAAGAGAAACAGCCAGGCGGGTGCTGGCACCGTGGTGTGACTGTAAGGGCCCTCCTGAGGGTCTGAGCTGGAGAGGCGTCAGTCTGCCCCTGGAGAGATCCCTTCCCTGGAAGCCCATGGGCTGCGCTTACCAACTGACGCCATCAGCCCTCGGCCTCGTGCCAGCGGGGATCCTGCAGGCCGCATTTCACAGAAACCCAAATCCGCGTATGCTGATGAGCGGCTGAAAACGAGCTCTCAGAAACACACGCAGACAAGCTGGTGCGCAGTGTGTGCCAATGTCTGTGGTGTAAACCTCCTGCCACAACCGATGGGGGCGGTACGTGCGGTCACAGAGGACGGTGCAGCCTGAACCCGAATGCCTGCCCGACAGCCAGGAACACGCCCGGAGTCCCAGAGGCCCCTCGGGAGGGGAGTGTGAACAGGGAGGTAGGGCGCTGCCTGAGGAAACACAGGAAGGCTCTGTGGCACCTGCTGGCAAACCTCATGCTCCTGAAAGGATTCCACAGCAGCCGGGAGGCCGGGCTGCCTGCCAGGCCTCCCACAGCCCCTAGCTAACCCCAGGTGTCTCCTGACCCTGGAATCTCAGAGCCCCCAGCCATAATAGGGAGGGCTCAGAAAGAGGATTGCAGCCCCCCCAGGACCTCTCTGCCCGTGTCTTTTCACCTTAGCACATGGACAAGACCCTCCAGCCGGCTCTGGACTCACTGACAAGGATTTGCGACTTTACGTAAGTCTATGGACTCAGATGCCACTTCCTCCAGGAAGCCTGCCTGGCACTTCCAGCAGGAGGATGCACACACGCCCTGGTGTGACACTGATCTCAGCACTGGTGACCCTGGATTTTGATCACTTATGCACCTGCCTCCTGCAGAGACTACAGCGGGATTGTACGGGGAGCTTGGGAAATAGAAGACAGTAGAATGGCCTCATCAGTACAAACAGTTTCAATTGAAGGGTGACAGGGACAAATGCTCATGAGAGGGTTGAGGCACACTGTGGACTGCCTTGGGTCTAAGGTCAGTTTAGGACCAGCAGTAGGGAGCCACTGAAGGTTCTGGAGAGGGGCAATGGCGTGACCCAAATGGTGCTTTAGCAGAGTTAGCATGGTGACCCTGTGTGGCATGGAAGGACTCAGATGTAAGGAGGCTGAGCCGCGGAGAGGTTGAGAGGGGAGGTGAGGAGGAGGATGGAGCTGGTGGAGACGGCAGGAACGCACCAGCTTTCAGAGTTTGCCATCACGGAGGTCATGGTGAGGCTGGGGTTGGAGGAAAGGGAGGGTGGACTTCACCCCGTCACGGGACTCCGGATTGCATGGGGCCTCTGGATTTGTCAACAGAAGCACTCAGAGGGTGACAAGGCCACTCTGCAGGCAAAACCCACTGCCGTCCACACCTGCCGTCAATGTGGGGCACTGAGGTGCAGCCGGGGAGAGCTCCTGGGGAAAGAAGAACCCGGATGGTGACCACACTCGAGCCGCGGTGGTCAGCGCCTAACAGAGTCCAACCCCACAAGGAGGGGGGCCGGGGAAAGCAGCAGACGGGAGACAGGGCTGGAGGCAAGGAAGGACCTGAGGCCTCCAAGGAGGATGGGGGTTAGAGAGGAGGACAGGGGCACTAAAGACAGGGCCAGGGCAGCTGAAACATCTGGCAGGGGGAGCTTGGGGCGGGGCGGTGGGTTGCCAGGCACTGCTGCAGCCAGTGAGGGAAGCTGAGGGCTGGGCTGGTGGTGAGAGTGGAGGGAGGCAGCTGCCCGACCCTGGGAGGTCTCTGAGGGGCCTCGGCTTGTGTGTGTGTGTTCACATTCACAGCAGCACAAAACCAGCCTTATCCATTATCACCCAGTTTACAAAGACTATGAAATAAAAATAAAGATGATGTGTCTCTGGGAGACAGGCTGAGACACTGGGCGCTGAGAACATCGGCATGGAGGCTGTCTCCGAGGTGAAGGCCATCGCTCTTGCTGCTGGCTCGGAAACTGGGGGGTCCCTCATGACTGATCCTGGAGGGAAAGACCCCCGCCTTCTCGGGTCACAGGAGAACTCTCACAACGCACTGTCAACCAGAGGGGCCTCCTTGTTGGAATGAGTTAACACTCTGGTCATCTGGGCCTTCAAAAAGAGAAATAATGTCACTAGTAGGGACACCACCACTCGGAATCTACACACACCTCTTTGCTTTTAAAGAACCTGAAGCATTTCATGCACACCTTTATTCTATATCTAAAAGTCTGTATTAGGGGGTTTGGGGAGAAAGGACTTTTGCTACTTCTAACCCCCAACACCCCTGTTGCCACAGTAACAAACAGGAAAATGAGAAAATAGGGGCCCAAAACCCGAAAGCCCGGCTCACGTCACGGGCGTGCAGCGGGACAGGGTTCAGTGTGCTGCCGCCTGCACACGAGGTGTGTGAAAGTCGCACTCGCTAGTCAAGTAGGAACACTGGGAGCCCAGGCAGGTGTCTATGGCGTCACGGAGAAGGCAAAGGATGCAAGTCCCGCCAGGACCGCTGAGCACTCTGCCCACCAGTGGCACGGGGTCTCTGTCCTCCATGCCTGTCCCAGAGGACTGTGAGGCCACACAAAACAATGACTATTACAGCTCCACACACTTTAAACAAACACGAGGTATTAATCACCATATTGTAAACTATCCCGAATGTGCGACTGTGCTAAAATCAGTGGGGAAAAGTGGCCTGCCTGGAAAAGTCGCTGGTCCTCATTTCTTCCTGAATATCAATATGGCCACGTGCACAGGCAGAGGTGAGCTGGCCCTGTGGAACTCACCGAGCAGCGACTGGGCGATCACCAGCTGGTCAAACGTAAACACAAGTAGGGATTCTCTCCCGTAAGATGGAGAGCTGAATCGGGGGTTAGGCTCTACATGAAACTTCTCCGTCACTTTCGGTATGATACAAAACCATTGAACGTTTTATAACTACCATAGAAAGGTCAGTCAGTCAGATTTGCCTGAAACACATCTTCATGAATTTTCATCTAATGGAAATATTTCTGTTTTAGTATTTGATCATGAAAGGAATAGAAGAGAATAATTTAGGAGGTTATAAGGACTTATGTGTTGATGAGGTGTTCAACTCCTTCATTCTACAGGTCAGGCCTGAAGTCCAGATAGCATGGCAGGAGTTCCCTGGGCCATCCCGTTATCTTACTCAAGTTTACTCCATCGGAACACTGAGCTGCTCTGATGGAATGCTGCTGCGTACTCCACACAACACGGTTTGCAGCAGCTCAGGGGCCACGCTGTGAACCCCAGAGATGGAGTGACCTTTGCTCATCCCCAGCTCAGGGTGCACCAGGCCACTCCTCCGTCTTGTGATCTGTGCAGCAACCCAGGGGCATGGAGGGTCATGGGAGAACCGCTTTCAGCGTGTGGGGTGCAGGCCTCAGCTTCCCTTCAGTGGGGAGTCTATCCCTGTGTCTTCTTCAGATGATTCAGCGGAAGGTCTATCCGTGTGTCTTCTCAGGAGATGAGTCAGTGGGAAGTCTATCCGTGAGTCTTCTCAGGAGATGATTTAGTGGGAGGTCTATCTCTGTGTCTTCTCAGGAGATGATTCAGTGGGAAGTCTATCCGTGAGTCTTCTAAGGAGATGATTCAGTGGGAGGTCTAGCTCTGTGTCTTCTCAGGAGATGATTCAGTGGGAAGTCTATCCGTGAGTCTTCTCAGGAGATGATTCAGTGGGAAGTCTATCCGTGAGACTTCTCAGGAGATGATTCAGTGGGAAGTCTATCCGTGAGTCTTCTCAGGAGATGATTCAGTGGGAGGTCTATCCGTGAGTCTTCTCAGGAGATGATTCAGTGGGAGGTCTATCTCTGTGTCTTCTCAGGAGATGATTCAGCGGGAAGTCTATCCGTGAGTCTTCTCAGGAGATGATTCAGTGGGAGGTCTATCTCTGTGTCTTCTCAGGAGATGATTCAGTGGGAAGTCTATCCGTGAGTCTTCTAAGGAGATGATTCAGTGGGAAGTCTATCCGTGAGTCTTCTCAGGAGATGATTCAGTGGAAGGTCTATCTCTGTGTCTTCTCAGGAGATGATTCAGTGGGAAGTCTATCCGTGAGTCTTCTCAGGAGATGATTCAGTGGGAAGTCTATTCGTGAGTCTTCTCAGGAGATGATTCAGTGGGAGGTCTATCTCTGTGTCTTCTCAGGAGATGATTCAGTGGGAAGTCTATCCGTGAGTCTTCTCAGGAGATGATTCAGTGGGAGGTCTATCCGTGAGTCTTCTCAGGAGATGATTCAGTGGGAGGTCTATCCGTGAGTCTTCTCAGGAGATGATTCAGTGGGAGGTCTATCTCTGTGTCTTCTCAGGAGATGATTCAGTGGGAGGTCTATCTCTGTGTCTTCTCAGGAGATGATTCAGTGGGAAGTCTATCTCTGTGTCTTCTCAGGAGATGATTCAGTGGGAAGTCTATCCATGAGTCTTCTCAGGAGATGATTCAGTGGGAGGTCTATCTCTGTGTCTTCTCAGGAGATGATTCAGTGGGAAGTCTATCCGTGAGTCTTCTAAGGAGATGATTCAGTGGGAAGTCTATCCGTGAGTCTTCTCAGGAGATGATTCAGTGGGAAGTCTATTCGTGAGTCTTCTCAGGAGATGATTCAGTGGGAGGTCTATCTCTGTGTCTTCTCAGGAGATGATTCAGTGGGAAGTCTATCCGTGAGTCTTCTCAGGAGATGATTCAGTGGGAAGTCTATCCGTGAGTCTTCTCAGGAGATGATTCAGTGGGAGGTCTATCCGTGAGTCTTCTCAGGAGATGATTCAGTGGGAGGTCTATCTCTGTGTCTTCTCAGGAGATGATTCAGTGGGAAGTCTATCTCTGTGTCTTCTCAGGAGATGATTCAGTGGGAAGTCTATCCGTGAGTCTTCTCAGGAGATGGTTCAGTGGGAAGTCTATCCGTGAGTCTTCTCAGGAGATTATTCAGTGGGAAGTCTATCTCTGTGTCTTCTCAGGAGATGATTCAGTGGGAAGTCTATCTCTGTGTCTTCTCAGGAGATGATTCAGTGGGAAGTCTATCCGTGAGTCTTCTCAGGAGATGATTCAGTGGGAATTCTATCCATGAGTCTTCTCAGGAGATGATTCAGTGGGAAGTCTATCTCTGTGTCTTCTCAGGAGATGATTCAGTGGGAAGTCTATCTCTGTGTCTTCTCAGGAGATGATTCAGTGGGAAGTCTATCCATGAGTCTTCTCAGGAGATGGTTCAGTGGGAAGTCTATCCGTGAGTCTTCTCAGGAGATTATTCAGTGGGAAGTCTATCTCTGTGTCTTCTCAGGAGATGATTCAGTGGGAAGTCTATCTCTGTGTCTTCTCAGGAGATGATTCAGTGGGAAGTCTATCCGTGAGTCTTCTCAGGAGATGATTCAGTGGGAATTCTATCCATGAGTCTTCTCAGGAGATGATTCAGTGGGAAGTCTATCTCTGTGTCTTCTCAGGAGATGATTCAGTGGGAAGTCTATCTCTGTGTCTTCTCAGGAGATGATTCAGTGGGAAGTCTATCCCTGTGTCTTCTCGGGAGATGATTCAGTGGGAAGTCTATCCGTGTGTCTTCTCGGGAGATGATTCAGTGGGGCGTCTATCTCTGTGTCTTCTCAGGAGATTATTCAGTGGGAAGTCTATCCCTGTGTCTTCTCGGGAGATGATTCAGTGGGAAGTCTATCCGTGTGTCTTCTCCAGGAGATGATTCAGTGGGAAGTCTATCCGTGTGTCTTCTCAGGAGATGATTCAGTGGGAAGTCTATCTGTGTGCCTTCTGAGGAGATGATTCAGTGCAGAGTCTATCCGTGTGTCTTCTCAGGAGATGATTCAGTGGGAAATTTATCCGTGTGTCTTCTGAGGAGATGATTCAGTGGGAAGTCTATCCGTGTATCTTCTCAGGAGATGATTCAGTGGGAAGTCTATCCGTTTGTCTTCTCAGGAGATGATTCAGTGGGAAGTCTATCCATTTGTCTTCTCAGGAGATGATTCAGTGGGAAGTCTATCCGTGTGTCTTCTCCAGGAGATGATTCAGTGGGACGTTTATCCGTGTGTCTTCTCAGGAGATGATTCAGTGGGAAGTCTATCCGTGTGTCTTCTGAGGAGATGATTCAGTGGGAATTCTATCCATGTGTCTTCTGAGGAGATGATTCAGTGGGAAGTCTATCCATGTGTCTTCTCAGGAGATGATTCAGTGGGAAGTCTATCCATGTGTCTTCTCAGGAGATGATTCAGTGGGAAGTCTATCCATGTGTCTTCTCCAGGAGATGATTCAGTGGGAAGTCTATCCATGTGTCTTCTCCAGTAGATGAAAGAGTTGCTCTCATGGCCCCTTCTTAGCTTTTCCTCCCCAAATCTACTTAGAATCCCCAGGATATCCCGATGGGTTTAAATGGGTTCCCCTCCTTGTTAACCTTTTGACAGTGGAGTTCTTCAATGCTTCATTCTCTGACCAGGTTCAGGAGAATATTTCAACCACCCAACACCCTCCCATCACAAAGTCCCTCCAACCACATCGTCGGGACCCCCCTGGATGCCCCTTCCTGCCCAGAAGGGCCAGATTCTGCCCTTGTCAGATGCAAGGCAGAAGATGAAGATTTTGTTAATTTTCCTGTTCTATAAAAATGAGCATCATCCCTTGCTTAACGTGCTCCTAAAATGGGAATGATTTCCCAATATAAAATAAGATATGTTTTTATTAGTGTTTCTACATCATCGTGTTCTGCGACTGCATCTGACTCACTCCTTTCAGAATCTACTCAGTGGACATTCACAGAGCATTCCTCAGACCAGAGGCCAGTGAGACAATTGGCCTGGGCACCGCCGTGTCTCCCCAGCACATGCGTGGCAGCTTGTGTTGACGTCGGCAAATCACAAGGCCACACTGAACTGAAAGTGACCCTAGAAAGCCAAGGCCACACATGATTCTTGTGGAGAGTGGGTTTCCACACTCCCCAAGGCCCACGGAAAATCGTTCTGAGTCTCACATCAGCATCACAGGCCACCCCAGGACCTGCTAAGCCTCTCAGGAGGGGGATCTTCAGTTCCACCCTCTCTGCAGACATGAGCCATCCTTGTTCCGAGGGTATCACAAGTGATGTCCTGCAGGTGACGAGACACACACATTTGTGGGTGATTTATATTTGCACGAATTAAGCTGGATCTAATATTGTGCAAGAATGAGGCTCACCCACTCGGACTCACACAGGTGCTTCCCAATCAACTTTCTGGACTAGGAGAGTCATGGGTTTTCAGCCAGACATCCCAGGACTGCGTGTATTCCATAACCCACCCAGCGACACAGCAGACGTGAGCGCATCAGTCTCTGTGCGGAGGCAGGGAAGCCTCTCCAGGGAAGTCCCAGCGAGGGACGCTCCCGCCTGGCCACAGGGTACAGCGGCCAGTGTGGCCTGCAGACCAGCATCCCCACTCGGTCCTTCCTCCTGAGGTCCTTTGTGCCTCAGTTTCCCCATCTCCTCGTCTCTTCCTACATGTCATAAATTCACGTGATGGTGATGGGGTGACTATGTCATAACAGACACACAGATGACACCCATGGAAAAGACACAAACCCAAGGCATGCAGCAACCCCCGTTAGCCTCACTTTGCTTCCGTGGGTCAGACGAGCTCAATGTTAATTCACTCTAGCACAACAGCCCCTCCCGGTTGAAGAAAGACTATTTTGTTGCCAGAGAAATCTCCCACTCTAAGAAAACTAGAAATGTGTTCTCATTTTTAACAAAATCCCAAAGTCCATACCATGTCTTATGTGTATACAGGAAGCAAAGTAAGTTACTCTTGTAACCTTAATGCGTCCGGCTTCCTGCACACTTCTCCGGGAGACACCTTTTCTCTCTCCTTCCTGTGGGATTCCGGGAACCTGGTCACTCTCTTCAGCCGTCGCAGCTGTGGGGTGCTCTGCAGCCTTTCTGCCTCAGCTTCCTCATCGGAAGACAGATGGACAGTGAGATGCCTAGGAAGGCCGACATCTCTGCTGCACACCCGCGCCCAGCTCAGGCCCCGGCCCTGCTTCCACACTCTCGGTCACTCGCTCTCCAGAGCTGCCTGCACGCTTCCCCGGGCTGTCTGCGCCAGTGGACCCCACCTGGCTTCCCACAAGCCTCTCCAGTTTCCTGGGCTGAGTCACGAATGCTTCTGTGAACTCTCAGATGTGGCCTGGAAGTCAGGGCCTGGAAGTCAGGAGTTGAAAAATTCTTGTTGGATAAAGCGGTGAGCAGAACATCCTGGTGACTAACAAGAGTCACTGGCCCACAACTGTGACTCCCAACCAGCAAAGCCCGGGCTCTCGGGATTCAGCAGCCCACAGCGCACGGAGGTGCCGGAGCGTGAATTTGATAAAAGCGCCATACTCGTGTGTAAGACACAGAAGGAAGCCCGGCTCTGCTGCTCTGCGCAGGTGGCCCACCAAGCGCCCTTTCCACACTCCTGCTCAGTACTGACACCTACAATCTGAGAACGTGTTTCAGAACCAGAGGCCCTGAAACCGCTCATATTCTAAAACGGAGCACAGATGGCCGCAGGCCCTCACCCTCCTGTGCTGGGAGGGGTCTGCGTCCTCCCCGTCAGGGCTGCGAGGGCCCCTGTGCGAACGCTGCAGCTCCTCAGCAGCCGTGACACCCGCCGCCGCACAGGAGACTCTCCTGCTCCGTCAACAGGACCCTCAAACATCAGAAACATCAATAAAAGAATTAATTGCATTTTAATTATTTTTTTTGAACCTCATCATTTTCCCAAAGCCAGATGGCTCTGCCTCTCCCTTGGTTTACGGGCCGCTAAGGAAGGTGCTGACGCCCCTCCAGGAAGCAAGCTGCCCTGCCTGCCTCACAGCCTCACAGAGGACGGGGAGCAGGCCACCCGCAGGGACACCCAGAGACCAGCCAGCCCTGTCCACACCAGACAAAGGTGGAAACAGCCAGGTCAACATGCCGCCTTCCCTCCCCGGGCCCATCCATTACACCCAAAGAACCGCCAGTCCTTCCAGAAAGCACCACGGGAGCCCGCGCAGGGAGGACAGGGCTGGCCACAGCTTAAGGGCCTCGGGAAGGAGGAGGCGTGGCCCTCGTGATGAGATCCAGGAATGGAATTTGCAAGGAGGGGGCTTGGGGTCCATGCTCCTGTTCACCAGTGAATTCTCGAACCTGGGCACCAAGCAGCACTTGGCCCAGGGCAGCGGTGAGGACAGAGGGAAACCAGGGAGCATCCACAGAGCTGGCTGGGGCCGAGGGGACTGCACCCACGTGTTTCAGGGCCTCAGCGAAGCAGCTGCAGGGAGCCCCCTGCAGTGAGAGTCAAGATCGTGATTCCCGGGCACACGCTCTGTCACACGCCGGGACCAGACACGTGGACATGGCCGTCTGCCCGCTTCTGCGTCTCCACCAGAGTCCAAGATAACACCACAGAGCATTTTCTGGACTGGAGGTGACTCCGGTCTTTCCTGCAGGCTCTTCCCAGGAGCAGGCCAGGCTGAGGCCCGCGCTGAGCACACATGGCCTCCCCGCCACCGAAACCAGGCCCCAGGCCCGGCACAAGCCTGCACACGCAGGGGATGCTGACTCCACGTTTCCGCTCTGAACCCATTAATATTTTATGAGGCCACACAGAGGTTCTTGCTCTAGACGCTTCTCTCTCTTTTTAACCATGTAACGTGCTATAAAGCATGACATATGGACGAGAGGGAAGGGAAGCCTCAGTTTGTTCAGCTCGGGAGGGGAAGATAAACACACATTTTGAAGGTTCCGACAGACCTCCCTGAGGCTGGTCCCTGAGGCTGAAGGGTCGCTCAGGTCATCTGACGTCTTCACAAACAAGTCCGTTCTCTTCTGGTTTCACAGCTGGAGTCGTGGGCACCTCCCAGCACAGGGGCACCGTTCACGGAAGCAGCACAGCCTTCCCAGCACGTGCGCCCCAGTCTCCAGCCAGACCAACTCCAGCCTCCTCTCCCAGACAGACCAGTGCTGTCCCTAAAAGAGGGGCGGTTAAGCGGCCCCCAGAGCCGACCATGAATCCTTTAAACGCATATCCAGTCTCCTCTCTCATCAGCCCCCAGCTCCAGCCGCACCTCTGCAATACCTCCTGCTACCCCAGATTCCAAACTGGATGGTCCCCAAGGGCTGCTGGGACTCCCTCCTCCAGCCCACCCTCAGCACCACACGCTCATGGGGGAGCCAGGGACTCCCTGGGAGCTCCAGAGGCATTTCCACGTCTGGAGAGCCAGCTCCCACTCAGAGTGACTGCCACTGTCACAGGCACCGCCTCCTCTGTGTCAGGGTGCATGACCCAACTGTGAGGCCAGCCCCTGGAGTGGACAGTCCAGAGGGAGAGGAGAGTGAGCCCCGCAGTGTGCTCAGTCAAGATGGGAAGTAAGGCCAGTGCCCCAGGGTAGGAAATCAAGATGATTAGTAAGCGGATTATCCAGTGTAGACAAGGAGTAAGGTGAGCTCTCCAGTGTAGACAGTTGAGATAAGCAGTAAGTAAACTAGTGAACTCCCAGTGTTAACACTGATATGGGTAAGAAGATGAGTTCCCCAGTGTAGACGGTTTAGGTGGGTAATAAGGTGAGCTGCCAGTGTAGACAGTTGGAATGGGGAGTAAGTGAGCTCCCTGTGTAGACAGTCTAGGTGGGTAATAAGGTGAGCTCCCAGTGTAGACAGTTGAAACTATCTGCCTCTTTGAAAATCTTGATTCGTCCCTTTTGTTTAACATGGAAAAATGCAGTAGACACCCTGCATTCATGAATAAGCCTCTGTGGCTTCTGACTCGTGAACAGTATCACATTTCTGAGACATGAAATAACAGGCCATTTGCTGATCCCATCTGAAGTGAGGCTGGTGTGTGAGAGAGCATATCTCAGCTAGAGAACGGGCTGGCCAAGCCCCAGCTCAGTTCAGTGAGCCTTTCCTTGTGTCCTCCTGCTGGACATACAGTTTACCAGTGAATTTAGAAACTGCAGGGAGAGTCACCCATAAGAGGATTCCACAGTGTTAAGAATTAGAAAGCAAGGTTCTGTGGGAAGCAGACCACGCAGTTATGACAGCAGAGTGGCCCGAGTCTGTGGAGGGTGAGAATGAATTTCAAATCCTCTCAAACGCTGTGAGAAGCTGATCCTGATGTTCTTTTGATGTTTTCAGCTGGCAGCGAGCTGAGCTGAGGCTGGCATGCATCTCCTGGGTCCCATCACCTGAAGAGGAGGAAGTCCTGCAAGGCTCCTGTGCACAGACAGCGGGGCACCTTCCCAGCAAAAGCACAGGCTCTTGCACTGGTCTCTTTGCATCCAACTTGAATAGACCCCATCAGCTTCTTCTCCCAGCTGACGGCTCCCCACGCAGAATACACATTGCCCGAGTCCCTCTGCCACTTCTACTCTGTTGTGAGAGGACATGTTAGTTGCTTGGCCAGCAATTCTATTTCCTCTTTTTTCTCTGACTTCCATTGGAGAGGGGATATGCCCAGCCTACATTTATTTCCAGCCTGTCTCGCACCTAGGAATTTCCCAAAATATGTAACTTATAGTGACAGAGTGAACTTTCCAAAAAAGGAAATTGGATTTCGTGCCCCCTTTGCCTTTCTCTACATGTTTCTTCTTCTGACCTGGAATGTGGAAACAATGGCTAGAAGTCAGCAACCATCCTGTGACCATGGGGCCACTTCGGGGAGAGGAAGCAAGGAGGCATTAAGGATGGCGGGACCAAGAGATGAAAGGAGCTGGGATGTCGTGGACTTACCACATCAGCCTTGAACTGTTTATCTCCAGACTTCTCATGAGATTAAAAACCCTGATTTATTTACTCCATGATCATCTGGGGTCTCTACTCCCTTACTATTGCCAAACACCATTTGTAAATGACACACTGTACTTTTTAATCTTAAGAAAACAATGGACGTAAGCTTGCGTATTTCGCCTTAATCATCATACAGCTGCAGCAACACCAGATTGCAACATCCATTATCTAAGGGTGCTTTGCTGTAATGAACTAATAGATACCAATGAGTTAATGTGTCACTTCTGCTAATTAGTCCTTGTGTTTTCAAATAGGGTCTTCTGGAGTGACGACTTTACCCAAAGCAGTGAAATTTTGTTACTTGGCAGGCTGACAGATACTGGAGTATGTGAGTAATTTCGGTTTCATGAAGTCCTGGTGGATAGGCAGGTACGTTAGCTTTCCGTGTGAAATCCCAGCCTTTAACAAAAAACAGCTGAAAGGCTGGGCCTTTAGAGGCTGGGTGAAGGCCCTGCCTCTACCAAAAATGGCAGACACCGATTGCACTAGAGACAAAGCTGCCGCCTGAAGCGGGGCGACTCTCAGAGAATACGGCCAGGCAGAGGCACAGGCACAGGGACTCACAGAGAATACGGCCAGGCAGAGGCACAGGCACAGGGACTCACAGAGAATACGGCCAGGCAGAGGCACAGGCACAGGGACTCACAGAGAATACGGCCAGGCAGAGGCACAGGCACAGGGACTCACAGAGAATATGGCCAGGCAGAGGCACAGGCACAGGGACTCACAGAGAATACGGCCAGGCAGAGGCACAGGCGAGCAGGCTGTGACTAGAATCGAGGAACGACGTTTCTCAAATTATCACTGTCTGTCCAAGAGTTCTGACCACAAATTCACAGTGTTCCCTTTTTTTTAATTGTGATTAGCAAACATCAGACCAGCTTAAACATCAGTTTGGCAGTCTAGGCCTAATGCGGACCTTTCATCAGAAAGACGGTGCAGACACAGAGGGCTGGAATCCATCAGGTCAGCAATTGAGGAAGATGAATGGAAGAGCAGAGGAGTAATTTGCTGCCATCCATGAAAAATGCGTGCTGGCAGAGAGTCACGGGGACTTGCCAAGCCTACTTTTAGAGTGTTGTCCAACGCCAATTGTCACTCCAGATTTGATATTCACATTAACCACAACAAGTGTTTCCAGTTTGGAATCCCTAAGAACTCTTCAAATATCTGGCATCCATGTGTTAAACAAAAAACTTCTCCTAGCTGAATTTGTTTGTAAGTTATGAGTGGGACGTTAACAAAGCTTTCTGTTGACCAGCACAGCGTTCATTAACCAATAACAAGGGCTTAGCAGACAGCGTATGAACTCAGGAGTCATTTAAAAATTAAAAGGGACAATATGCTGATATATGTGGTCAGTTTCCTTGCTCTCTGAAGACACAGGTCCTGTATCTGTTCTTAATTTGAAGAGTAGCCAGCTGGCTCCCCACTGAAATGTGATATTGTTATAAACAAACTAGCATCATAAAGCAATTGAGCGAGGAATGCCCTCTGGAGGGGCTGCCTTTGAGTTATTCAGACAGACGAAGAGGAGCCAGGATTGCCCGGCGAGGCAAAGCAGGGCACGGGAAGCGGCGATGGTGGGGCTGTCAGGCAGCAATCGCCGTGTCCAGTCGATCACCTCGTACACAGCAGCAGCAGGTGCATTTATTATACCGAGAACCCAACTCCCCAGGGCACGCTGTAAGATCCACCTCTTTCCACGAAATGACAATATAATCAATTGCATGAATCACGGCTGAAAGAAACGTTACCTTTCAAAGGTGGGTGGTCTCGCAGAAATCTTACCACCATTCTAAGGGGATTTAGAAAAACATGTGAAGTTAGAATAAGAAGAAGTAGAAATTCTATCAAGAACTTTCTATTTCTCTATTAGCCTGGAAGCAGGGATGATAACCACAGACGTGTATTTAGCCTTTTAGGGCTGACAAAACAAGTGTGAGGTTTGACACTAATAGCTGTTACATAATTCACTTCCTACTTAAGTTTTTAATAGTACTTGCAAGATTACAGTGAGCACAGGGCGTGCGTGTGTGTGTGTGTGCGCGTGCACGCACATGAGTAATGGAGGAAAGAAAAAATGTGAGCCTAATTTCTTACAGCAATCTCCACACAGCTGGATATTTCTCAAATATTTTAAACTGTTTTGATCAGTTAAAAAGATTTAAAGCATTATTTTCCTAGAAATTCTGACAAAATGATTCTACCAAATTAACTAGTTGTTCCAAATTACATATTATATCATTAATTGCCAATATAGTTTATATTTTTAAAGCAATCACATTAACAATCCTTTCATGTAAGAATCTTCCATTTCCAAAATTCTTTGGTGATATATCTTGTGAAATAATCTATATTCTCTCAGCTTTCAAACTTCTCTCTATTGAGCTGTTCATCCAAATGAGTGTGAATTAATTAGACACATAATTCCACCTTAATTTTGCAATTAAAATGAAAAATATTGTAATATCATCTTTTGTGTCATAATTCAAGCTTCAGGTGTGAGTGAGTTTATTGTTCCTCAAAATGCGGCAGGAGAGGAAAAGCAAGGACCTAGGATAAGGCACCCATTTTCCCGCCTTGAGGGGACAGGTGCTGGAGAAGGTGGCACGGGAGCAGAGGGTGGCTGTTGGGGGACACGAGTGAGCAGAGGAGATGGGCACCCATGGGAGCAGCCAGCAGGGTGTTGATCCCGGCCAGGGAGAACCTGGAAGACTCAGGTGGATGGAGCAGGGTCCACAGAGTGGTCTCCACAACGGGAATCCACACAGCTCCAGGGTCTGGGCCAGGGAACCAGGACTCTGAGCTATCCGGAGGCGAGGTTGAGGTTGGGACAGAGAGCACGGCCATGCCTGAGGCCATGAGGTCAGGACCCTGTTGGTAAGGCTGGGAATGGGGGCAGGGGTTTCCCCAGGAACCAGTGCAGAACCCTAAGTGTGGCCAGCTCCAGGACAGACCCTTGGTGGCCAGGGGGCTGAGTCTCGTGCCCATCACGGCCCTCCCCAGCGTGTGTGATGCCTGGGAGGGGGTGACCGTGTCTTTGTGAGTGCTCAGCAGGCCCCTGGTTCGCAGGTGACAGAACGCAGAGTGGAGCAGAGTCGGAAGGGGGCCCGAGGGAGGGACGCATGGCCTGGGGCAGGTGGAGTCAGGTCCCAGCGCAGGAGACAGATTGGCAGCCTCATAGCCATGGACAGCCAGCACTCCTGGGGCGCCACGGGGTCCACAATTGTGACCTGGGCGCCGGCTTAGTCCTAAGCCCCACGGAACTCAGGATCAGGCTAACAAGTACTGAGGCTTCTGAGGTACTTTCGCCCAATCACAAAATGGTTCGGGGTCCACAAGTAGAAGCAGACGGCAGGAGGTGCGCAAGCGAGGCCGGGAACGTGGGTGGAGGCTCAGCTCACTGACCCTGCGGACGAGCTGGAGACGGCAGGCTTGGAGGGCATCAGGGCTTCCTGTGAGATGCAGTCCTTTCCCCAAACTGTCCACATGCAGAGCATGAGATAAACAAGAGGCGTCTTCCCTGTGACAACCCGCCAGTTAGGGTGGAACCCACAGCAACACGAAGGAGGTTCTGGCCCAATCCAGGAATCCTCCCTTTGGTTCGTAAAAAGGAATCCCAAACTCATGTTCCCAGATCGGGGTGAGTCTGGGCAGAACCAGGGTGCCATGCCTCTAAGGAGGGCCAAGCCCGTGCCTCCCCAGGGCTGACACCGAGTGGGGCACAGACGCCAGCTTCAGGAACACCCCCATGTAAGTCCGGGGCTGGGACCTTGGTCCTCAGCTCACAGGGCACAAACCCCCGTGCCCCGGCTGCCTGCTGCTCCACCAGGCGGGCCCCTCCTCTTTCTCCTTCTCCTTGTGGAAAGCTGACTCAATTTACCCACACACCACCTTTCCCACATGTACAGGGAACGTTTGATCACAAGTACGAATATTTTTTAAGTCGTGTGGTACATAAACAGGGAAAAAGTCCATCAAGAAGGATACGTTTTAAGCAGAAGTCAGCGTCAACTGCAGTTGAAACGGCCGCTCCCCTCCTTCCGCGCTGCAGCTGCGCCACCTGCGTCGACACGGGCCGGTGGCATCCACATCATCAGTGGCTTGTTTTTCACACCTGTCAGTTACGAACCCAGAAGAACGCAGTGGCACCAAACCTCGCCCTGGGCGGCTTTCCTGCCCTCCCTTGAGCACCTGATGTCTGTGAATAATAATATGTCACACAGAGTCCTAAATAACACATTTTCAACTGCAGTTGATAGACCGTTACATCTAATATGATCTGTGTAAAATAAATGAAAAGCGTAGTCAATTCTCCAAATCAGCAATCCAATATTTAGGGGCTTGTGGGATGAATGAATGTAAATCCACATTCAAAGTCAGATAATCTGTCGCTCCGACTTTGATGAATGATGCTACTGTCAAGTGATATCTTTCAGTTACTGGTTTTGGACCAATAGCCCAAAATGAAAATTATCCAAGAAAATGTGAACATTCAGCATTCTGTCACACAAAGTTATTTCAGGTGTCACCATAAAGTCTTTTGCTAAAAGATGCCAAGCCCAAGCCTCAACTTCGCTGCAGAGAACAAGCTCGTTCGCTGTTGGCCGCGTCTTCCCGGCCAGCACTGCTCCCCCGCAGACAGCATCAGAGTTGAAACTGTTGGGGAGATGAACCAAGAAGGGCAGGCACATTCCAGGTATCAACCTGCTTCTAGTGGCTGGCGAACCCTGGCTTTTAACATCCCCCCCAAATCCCAGTGATTCCATCCTGCACCCCAAAGCCTCACTGGCAGAACACCACAGGTCCCCCTGCGTGCCAGGCTGGGCAGCCTGGCTCCAAGCCCTCCTGTTGGCGTTCTCAAGGGCTCAGACCAAGACCACGTGGCCAATCTTGGAAGCGCCTTGTCTGAGCAGACCTTCCCGTGAGCCTCATCACAGCCCCATGGTGGGAACGCAGGCCCAGACCACACGTCAACACCACACCCGGCGCTCAGCCTGCTGGGCTGTCCTGGGCGCCGTGTGGCTGATGGACAGTCACAGTGAGCCTGTGATACACTCCCCCCTTGCCTAGAAAGCTCTAGATGCTGCTTCTCCTCAGCATCGCACTAGGCCTGCTCAGAGGTGCTGAGAAGCCAGGGAGTCCCCACAGGGGCCACACATCTGAGCCCTTGCTGTCAGAAATGGAAATCAACCAATAAAATGTGGAAATTCCACATTTTTTCCTACGTGTGTGTACGTATGTACACAAACGCACACGAAGATGGAGGGAAAGCAGGGTTGCTATGGAAGCAAATGGATCAATATTCTCATGATATTTTTCAACGATGAGACTTTACGTTCACTTCCGGAAATTTTTAAGGCAAAATTTAAGCTGGAAACCCTCCATTCTTAGTTCATCATGTGCATTTTTGCTTCTCTGGTATGTCAGTGACAATATTAACCTCACAGGAGCAGCTCCGGCTCACAAGCCTCGTACCTCACTTCTCACCTAGGGCACGTGGGCTGGATGCCCCGTAAGGGGTCACTGAGGTCGGCAGGGCCGTGCAGCCTGGAGGTCCAGGGCCGCGGTCGGACCGAGGCTGTGCTGTGCCCTTCTGAGGGACGCGTGTCCAGGTCCCCATCCATCTGAGCAAAGGGTGCTTGTGCCCTTGGCGGACTCTGTGACTGAAGGCCAAAGTGCACCTGTGAAAGCATCAGAACATGATTTTCCACGGCCCTGACCGTGGCATGAAACTCACGTGGAAGGAGACAGCTGGAAACCACAAAGATGGTGCAACGTGTGCTCAAGGTGGGGGCTCCTCCGCCTCGGTCAGCAAAGCATCTCAGCTTGCAGAGAGGCACCAGCTCAGAGCAAGGGATCGTGTGTCTTGGGGACACGAATGGACGGACGGACGGATGGACAGATGGATGGATGAATGGATGGACAGGTGAACAGACGGACGGTTAGATGAATGGAGAAGAGCCCCACAGCTGAGGAAATGCGTAATGTGAGATGCAGCATGCCACGGGTTTCCCTGCATTTGTCTTCTTCCCTGGGCTCTCCTGGGCATCTTCCTTCACATAGAGGAAATAAACTCATGATGCTGCCTCTACTCCCTGTGCTTGGGACCTGGACGGTCACTGCATGGCACCAAACCGCTTCCCTGTAAGCCAGGCCCATCCCACAGGGCTGAAGAGAGCCACGACCTCCAGGGCCGTGAGGATTACGTGGCCTCGTGGGATAGAGTGCGGCATCATTTTGCATTTCTGTATGTACAAATATACCTAATGGCAGTCGGTATGCTCTGAACAAGGGAATTTCAAAGTGCGTGTTAGTGGTATGCCGTGGCGGTTATTGGAAACAGAATTTTCTTTCATAAGAATTTCTAGAAAAGCGAGTTTTTTAGCCTTGACAATCAGAAGCGTTGCAGCCACATCAGCTGACAGGGTTGGTTTCTCACTTCCAGAGCCCCTGATGCTGTGGCTGGGCTCGAGAACGGAGTCTCACTGCAGTCTCGGCGGGCTCTTACTTAAAGGGAGTATGTGTGCACCACAGGAAAGGCTTTGCTTTTATTCCTTCAAAAAAGTGCCACCAAAACAGCCCAAAGCATGAGAATGGAGAACCCTGCCTGCTCCACAAGGCGCTGCTCCTGAAAGCTTCAAAGTGGCGTGTGCCTGTTCGGAAACCCCGTGTCTTCATTTGACGGGGAGCAAGTGGCTGTCACAATCACTAATTTCCTGTAATTCCTTTTGTGACCCAAACAACAGACAGGAAGTCACTCTTACGGCTGATGCTTCGCTCCGGCCAGTTCACAGAGGACTTGCAGCTCCCTGTTGTTTGCTGCTAAAGTGCACTAGTAGGCTGCTGGCATTGCTGGTGTTAAGATCCGGAGGCTGCTGGCATTGCTGGTGTTAAGATCCGGAGGCTGCTGGCATTGCTGGTGTTAAGATCCGGAGGCTGCTGGCATTGCTGGTGTTAAGATCCGGAGGCTGCTGGCATTGCTGGTGTTAAGATCTGGAGGCTGCTGGCATTGCTGGTGTTAAGATGCATCGCAGGTGTTTTCTCAGACACTCGGGGTCACCTGCATTCTGCAGATGCCCTGGGAAGCCAAGCTGGGCCCATACTTCCAAAGCTGTTTTCTTGTCCCCAGGGAAAGACGGGCCTTTGCAGCCATGCCAGGTGAAATGACCTCATTGTAGAAAGGAAGGCGTGTCTGCTAGCTCAGTGAGGCTCTCACTCACCTCCCTGCAGGCTGGAGGACTCATCTGGAGACGCTCCTCGGCCTGGCAGCCTGTTCTCCTCAGATTGGCGCCCACCGTGATCAGTCCGTATACTCTGGGACCCCGGCCCACCAGGAAAGCAACCTCCAGGGAGACCTTTGATCCAAGTGTGACACTCCCATCATCATCAACCCAGGAAGGGGAGAACGCAGGACTCCTGCATGTGCCTGTCCTAACGCGCTGGTTTTTCCTCTTCCTTCTGCTTCTAAACAGCTGATGTCGCCTGGGAGCCCCTTTTTCACAGAGGGAGGCTTTTACATCACTGCCTCTCCTAAAGCTCATCATATTCCTGCAGATGGGGGTCCCGGGACTCACTCCCTCGCATTTACCCTTCAGAATGCACAACCCTGAGGATGGGATTGCAGGGCAGGACGGTGTGAGCAGGGGCACCCGTGTGGGGAGCTGGGGCTGCTGGAGGGTGAGGAGACGGTGCCTGGAAACTGTTTTCAGTGCTTTGCAAACAGGCAGCTGGAAGGTGCCACTGCCTTTCTGAGCTAAGCAGATCTTCGTTCATTCACTGGGTATCACAAATTCCAACTCACTCTGAACAAACCAATGGACAACAAATAAAACGTCCACCTAGAATCCTACTGTCAAGTCCAGGGAACTTTCATAAAGAGAATTTCTCAAGTTCTAATTCATAGATGATTTGAGAGTAATACAATGCCATGTTTTAGCTGCTTCTGCTGAAAGTAAGTCTCTTTGTAAACGTCTGTCCTTAGAAATTCCCATCGAGGGAGGCTCTGAGAATACTTTCAACCCTCGAGACACTTAACTCCGTAGGCGTCCGCGGGGACTGTTTGAATCAGAGGCATCTGAACCCAGGAGGGTGGCTCCGGGGCTAGGTGCGGGCTGGGAGCGTTGCCTTCCTCCTGGGATGCACCATGGTGGAGGTTGAACATCGGGAGAAATTCTGCAAGGTCCAGATCCTCCGAGAGCGCTGCCTTCCTCCTGGGGCACACCGCGACGGAGGCTGGGACGTCAGGAGAAATTCTGCAGGAACGGCAGATCCCGGACAGCGTGCCCCTTGCGTTAGAGGCTGACCACTTGTCTCTGAGTAGCCTCTGCCTGGTTTGGGGCGGCCCGAATGGCCCCTAGGGAGAGGGAATTATGATACCAACTTTTGTCCACTTGAGGGATATTGGTTGAACTCCAACAAAGTGCCTGGCGCTCGACCAGCAGCTGAGCACAGCAGAAAGAGCCCCTGCTTGCTGGGAGCACGTGTGCTGGGGAAGAAGACAGGCAGAGATGCGGGAAATGTGCACTGTTTGATCAGGAGCTCGAGGAGACGAGGATGGGCAGGCTGGCGGGGAGGAAGCAGCAGACTTGGCCTTGGCTAAGGTCAGACGCTCCACAGAGGTGCCAAGGAAGGCGGGGCCGCTTTGTCCCACTGAAAGTCCCAATCCCAGGAAATCCCTCAGTCCCAGGCAAATTGTGGAGAGCAGGGCAGGTGTGTTTGGGGTGCTGCTGGGGGCGTGGGGCACACCCGTGAGGGCATCCAGGAAGAGTGTTCTGAGCATCTCTGCACATAGGAGCCCGGGGCGGCATGCTGTTCATTCACCCACCAGCGCTATAAAACCTACCTGCCTGGTTTTCCGTTAGGACATCTTGAAACCGGAGAAGGATGGCAGGAAATACAGCTTTTCTTTCCTAACACCGGTGTGAACGCACAAAGGAACAGCATGCGGAGACTCGAGCAGACCACTCATGGGCCAAGTGGAGACAATTCCAAACAGCCTCACCGCACGGCCGGAGCGTGTGCAACTGCCGTGGGTGCCACCCCCTTCCCTGGCAGGCCCAGTAGGGAGCGGGTGGGAAACAGGCCAGCCCACAAGACCCTGGCCAGGGCTTGCGTGGAGGAAGAGTCAGGCACCGCGTCCAGCCGGCACCACATCTGGCCAAACGCAGGGCGTGGAGTGAGAATCTCGCCGAGCCGGCCCACAGCGCTCTGCGTCTCTGCGCTGATTCCACACCCCTGTCCTTCAGGGGATTCTACCTTCCCTAGCGTCCCCACCTCCAACCTCTCTCCTTGTTAGTCAAATATGCCACCAGCATTCCACTTCCCGACCGTGGCTTAGAGTCACGCTAGAGAGACAGTCACGGACCCGGCCACCTCCAGCCTAAGGCCTGGCCTCTACTTCGTGGCCCAGCCTGCCCACCTGGTGCCCAAACACCCCCAGCCATCTCGTCCCTTTCCCCACACCCGCCTTCTCCAATCAAATGCAAGTTCCCATGGGCTCCACATCCTCCAACTCCAGCTTCCCTGTCTCCACTCTCACTTCCTGCTTCTCAGCTGCAGAGCTTCTCCGACCTCGAGTCCCCTGCCCTCTCCTTGCCACCTCTGCGATTTCCTAAATTTTACCTAAAATCTTGAATTTCACTTTGTGCATCACTGTCTGTGGTGATCTGACCCACCTGCCGCAGGTGGCGGCTGCACGTGCTCATGCAGGAAGTAGTGCCAGCACAGCCCCAGGCGCAGATGCAGGTGCAGAGACAGGGCAGGGGCGGGGCAGGTGCAGGGGCAGGTGCAGGGGCAGGTGCAGGGGCAGATGCAGGTGCAGGGACGGGACAGGGGCAGGGGCAGGTGCAGGGATGGGGCAGGAGCAGGTGCAGGGATGGAACAGAGGCAGGTGCAGGTGCAGGGGCAGGGGCAGGGGCAGGGCAGGTGCAGGTGCAGGGATGGAACAGGGGCAGGTGCAGGGATGGAACAGATGCAGGTGCAGGTGCAGGGGCAGGGGCAGGGCAGGTGCGGGGAAGGTGCAGGTGCAGGGATGGAACAGGGGCAGGGGCAGGGGCAGGGGCAGGGGCAGGGGAAGCGGCAGGTGTGCACAGAGCAGCAGGGCTGCCTGGCCAGGGGCCGCTTTTGAAGGATCTGTTCTGATTCACCTCTGCATTTGCACCAGATGCTAGAGTTTTATTCTATTTGAAAGGCATTTAGTAGATATTCCGTAAACATTATGGAGAATGAAATCATATATGTACACCATTTACACAGATGTGTTTAAGAGCAAAGTGCAGCTTTCCTATTGCAAATCTATCCTCCTCTCATGTCAGATCAAAAGCCCTATCAGTTCTTCTTCTATTTCTCTCTGGAATCCCACCCCACAGGCTCTCTGGAATCCCACCCCACAGGCTCTATGGAAGAATGCGTGGCAAAAGCACTAAAATGTTGACAGTGCTTTTATCTAAAATGGAAAACTTTGAGAATAAGGAAATGTTAGAAAATCATAAATTACCAATAATTAGAAATGGTGATATTTAGACTCTTCTAAATGTGTAAATATTCAAATGTCTTCTAAATCAATGTCAGGCAAAAGCACAGGATAAAAATGAATTTACTAATAGGCTGAAATATACAAATTACATTTCTATGAATAAACATTGGAAGGACATCTGATTTATCAAGGTAGAAACTAATCGGAATTATTTAGATCTCCTTCAAATTTCCTGTAATGTTGTTTCATTTTTCTATAACAAGAAGAGAGAGATTCATGTTATTCCTTATTTTCTTAGTTATTTTGAGTTTGCACTTTATTGTATAAAGAATTAAACTCTACACTTATTACTTAATTTTTTAAATTTGTGTTACTAGGAGAATTTATAAAAAGAAGAAAAACCTGGCCGGGCGTGGTGGCTCTCGCCTGTAATCCCAGCACTTTGGGAGGCTGAGGGGGATGGATCACTTGAGGTCAGCAGTTTGAGACCAGCCTGACAAACATGGTAAAACCCCATCTCTACTAAAAACAATACAAAATTAGCCAGGTGTGGTGGTGCACGCCTGTAGTCCCAGCTACTCGGGAGGCTGAGGCAGAAGAATCACTTGAACCTGGGAGGCGAAGGTTGCCATGAGCTGAGATCGTGCCACTGCACACCAGCCTCCAGCCTGGGTGACAGAGCGAGACTCCTTCTCAAAAAAAAAAAAAAAAAAGAGGAAAAACCTAAGTAAGGTAAGCATTCAAGAGAATTCCCCAGGAAAATATTAAATGTGCCAAATTGTAAAGCCGTTCGTGCCTCAGCATCGGTTCCTGCGACTGTGCCCGTTAAGCTCAAACCACCTTTGCTTTTATCTTTGAAACGCCAACACAAAGCACTTCGTGGCCGTGGTGGGGCGGGAGGCGGGCGGGAGGTGGCGCTGCCTCTGGTCTTATTGTGAATAGAAATAACGGGCTCAGACGGGAGGCCAGGGTGCCGGCCAGCACCCGCCTTCTCCAGAGGACATTCCGGGCTCGTCCCGAGGATGACCGTGTCCCTCTTGGCTTTCACGCCACGACAAAAGGCACCTTCGATTCAACTTCCTGAAACGTAGATGGTGGTGTCTGGTGACTCTCCTGAGGTTTTTTTAAATGATCCATTAGAAGACTCCCAGGACGAAGTGAAAGCAGCCGGGAGCCCGTGGCAGGTTTCCGTGGCACTCAGAGCTCCGAGTCTGCACACAGTGGCCCTGGGACGAGGCGACGGGAGACGCTCCTGCCGCACACACAACTGGGCAGGAGGCTGGAGCCACGAGGGTGTCTTCCTCCTCCCTCGCTCCCACATGCAGGGGACAGCCGAGTATCAGGGGACAGGTGGCCAGACCCCACTGACATGCGTGACCTGTGAGCACCAGCACCCAGCCACACCAACCCAGACCTCAGTGTGAGCACTGCCTTCAGGTCCCAAGCAGCGCCCACCCAGCCTCCTCCCGTGCCATCCCTGGGAGCCTCAGAGATGGCCTCTGTTCCCATGGCGTGTTCCGTAGCATGCGGCCCAGCCAGGGCAGTGTGTCTCTGAAATACGCAACCAGAAGGCGGTCACCACCTGCTCACACGGTTTCCAGGGGCTGCGTCCATAGCGCCCAATTTGCCCACCAGAAGGTTGAGGACGTCCCTCGCCAGTGCCCTTTCAATCCAGGCGTCCAGCCCACAGCAGCGCTTCAGGGGACCTTGAAGTGGAAGCTTCAAAGGTGACAGAACTCGTCTATAGAACAATTAAAGAACTTTCAAAACTCACTATCACAAAAGCAAGCAGCCCAGGTTTAAAATAAAATGGGCAAAATATTTCAACAGACACTTCACCAAAAAAGGCATTGAGATAGCAAGCAGTCACATGACTGATTATTTTTAAAATGCAAATTAACCCCATCCGAGGTAAAGCTGCACACCTTTCAAATGGTTCGACGAAGACACAGAGGAGCCAGAATTTTATAGGTCACTGATGGGAAGGGAAATTAACAGTGAGGTCTTGTCTGTCCCCCAGGCTGGAGTGCAGTGGCACAATTTCAGCTCATTGCAACTTCCACCTCCCAGACTCAACCAATCCTTCCACCTCGGCCTCCCAAGTAGCTGGGACCACAGGCATGCACTACCCCACCTGGTTAATTTTTGTGTGTGTGTGTGTAGAGATGAAGTTTCACCCTGTTGCCCAGAATGGTCTCCAATTCCTGAACTCAAGTGATCCGCCCACCTCGGCCCCCAAAGTTCTGGGATTTCAGGTGTGAGCCACCATGCCCAGCTTGCAATCTCTTAAGAAGTTAAACATAGGAGCTATCGTAAGATCCAACCTAGCAGTGCCTAGATATTTACCCAAAAGAAATGAAAACTGTGCACAGATGTTCATTTCAGCTTTACTTGTAAAAGCCAAAATCCAGAAACCACCTAAATATCCATTTACCGGTGGATGATAACCCAGCACGTGTGCTCAGAGGAGCTCTGCCCTGCAGTGAAAGGAACAAGCCAGGTGAGGGGTCACAAAGCCACTGTGCTGAGTGAAAGCAGCCGGGTCCGCAGGAAAGCACAAACATTCCAACTCCGTTTGCAGACGAGAGTCGTGGCCGATGCACAGTTAGAGCAGGGGCTCCTGGGGGCGAGAGTGGAGAGCGGGCCACGGAGGAACCGGGGGAAGTTTTAGAGGGAAGGAGCTGTCGCCTCTCACTGCAGGGATGGCATCAGACACACATGTCAACAGTTATTTCCAGATGACACATGCTAAATATGTGTAGCTTCTTGAACATGACTATACCTCAATAATGCCGTTTTTAAAACTAGCTTAAGTGGTAGGAAAAAGACTTTCACACATTAAAGGTAAGGCGATGAACGGTTCACACATTCAGAGACAGTGTCGTGTCCGTGAGACGTGGTGGAATCCACACCCTATGAATTGCCCGCGCCAGGCCGCAGCTGTCCACCGCCCACCCTGGGTCAGGCGCCGGAAGGACGGGCTGCGTAGGACAGCCGTTCCCCGCCTCGCACGGAGGCATCCCGGCATCTGCTCCGCACTGACTGGTGTCTTAGTATTTTTTCCACGCCAAATGCTTGATCTGCGTCTCCGGTGGTGGTAACACCTACTAAGCACTTCGATAATTGATGAGAGAAACCGTGTGGTTCTCTTCAGTTTCCTTCTCTGTGAAGAAGAACAAGGTTCAAATGACTGATCTGCATGGAACCCAAAATAACGATAACAATCCTGATTAACAATTTATATTCATAGAACCTTTTTCTTGGTAGCTGAACACATGGAAAATGCCGGCTTCTTTTGCAGCAGAGGGCAGAGTTGTGGGGAGAGAAAGGAGGAGAGGGGAGGTACCCCTGCAGAGGGAGGAAGGGGTCACCACTGCCCGTCCACACGGACACAATGACGGGGACAGTCACCACTGCCCGTCCATCCCCCAATGCAATGAAGGGCATGGTCACCACTGCCCATCCACACAGACACAATGACGGGGACAGTCACCACTGCCCGTCCACACGGACACAATGACGGGGACGGTCACCACTGCCTGTCCATCCCCCAAAGCAATGAAGGGCATGGTCACCACTGCCCGACCACCCCTTGATGCCATGAAGGGGATGGCCACCATTGCCCGTCCACCACCTGACACAAGGCCCCACAGCACAGGTGAGTGGTGAGGGAAAAATGGCTCTCAGCACATCCTGCCTTGGAAAACAAAGCAATCACCCCTCCCTGGCACACAGGCCGAGGGCAGCTCATGGATGTGCGGAGCCAGCCCTGGAACCATGGTGGCTGAGCTGCCCTTCGTGGGAGCGGGGAGGGCGGGGCGTGAGCGTCTCATTCTCTAGTTGCTGCTATGTGCCCCATTGGTGGAATGACAAGGTGCAAGTCTTAATGTTTTAGCAGTTAGAAGAAGGAGCCACCTGTTTAGCGACTGACCCCAGGGCATTTGGAAAACGCGGCCAGCGCCGTAACTAGCTGTGCCCACACAGACATCACCCCATGAGAACTACGTCATCCCTGCGCTCGGCTTCTCCCAGGACCCTTGGCATGAGGGTGGGTGGTATGGACCACATCGTGCCTCGGGGGTCCTGGGAGCTGTTGGGAAGGTCATCCCAGGACACTGTCCTGCAGCCTTTCCCGGGAGATGTCTCCTTTCTCCCTCAGCTCCCGGCACATCTGCAGACCACCCCCGGGCTCTCCTCCACAGGACTGACCCGCCAGGCATCCGCCATCCCCAACAGCCCCTGGGCACTCCCCACAGCCACCTGGGGCATGGCTTTGTCCATCCCGTCACCAGATGCTCGCAGGCGTGGGCTGGACGGCCAGATGCTGGGACTTCCGACGTGGACGCTGCGGGGCTGCGGTTGGCCAGGTGGTGGCACTGCTGCCCTGAGGCATTTGAGGCCACTTCCACGCTGGCTCCTCGACGAGCTCACCAGGCAGCCCCAAGTCGCTGGACGTCACCCTCCTGCCCCCACCACTCCACCTGCAATGAGCAGCACCCACTGTCACCATCAGGGCCTGGGCATGAGCCCTCAGCCGTGCCCCATGGGGCTTCCCAGCTGCAAAACGCACCAGGCCGCCCGGGACAGCCAGGGAGGCTTCCCTCACCACCTGGCTTTCCCTACCGCAAGGCAAAGCCAGCGCCTAACATCCTTTCAGGGGCTCGAAGAAGCTGTGATTTAAGACCATGCCGGCACGACTTACCTTCCTAGTGATTGTGGAGATGAAGTTTTCAAGCATGTAACTGTGCCAGGCCATGGCCAGATGGGCAGGAGATCCGTTTTCTCCAGCTCGAAGAAGCAGCGTTTGACGCTGCCTGCCAGCCTCCTACCCGCTTTCTCACTGCGAGAGATGCCCTTCTCTCCTCCTGCCCTCCAACAATGCCCGTCGTGCCTGCCCTGGCTTGCATGTGGCCTCAAGCGTGGCCCATCCATCCCACAGAAAGTCCCCGGGAGTCCCACAGCCTCCTGCCCTGCTGCTAGTGATGCAGCTTCTCTCCCGCGGCCAGCTGAGAAGGTCCCACCGTCTCTCCAGGCCGCACACGCGGGTCTTGCTTCTCGTGGTTTCCATCTGTCACATCGCACGTCTCAGCAAGCAGTCGTTGCCATCGGATCCTTCAGGGTTAGTTTCATCAGCTGAAGTAGACTGTGAGGCCTTTGAGGACAAGCCCAAGATGTCCCCTTCCTCTGTCATCCACACTGCTAGAGAATCAGTACCACCAACAACCAGGGCAGAAAGAGACGAGACCTTATCGTAGAAGACGTGGTGGGGGACGGGAGAAGGGAACCAATGTCAAAACGGGTCTGAAGCCTCCTATAACCTGAGCCCCTTACGTAACCTGAGCCCCTTGCATAACCTGCGTGACGGCAGCCAGTGTTAAGATTCAGAAAGCCCCTCCCAACCTGTAGAGCACGCGCTAAACTCACCAGCCAAAGCAGGGACGACGTGTGGCTGTGCGCAAAGCTCCGTGATTAGGGCAAACGGTACGAAGGCCCTCAACTCCAGAGCAGAACCCAGACCCAGCACCTGCGCAGCAGACACACAGAGAGTCACAGGAAGATGCAGAGCTGAGGCCCAGCACCCACCCAGCAGACACACAGAGAGTCACAGGAAGACGCAGCGCTGAGGCCCAGCACCCACCCTAGCAGACAGCGACAGAATCAACTGCAATCCAGGTATGACTGCCTGGTAGAATTGGTGACCGTGTGCTCAGCGTGGGTAACTCGGGTCAGATTCACACCCGGGCATCTGCACAGGAATGTGACCGTGTGCTCAGCATGGGTGACCAAGGTCAGATTCACACCTGGGCGTCCTGCACTGGAGTGTGACCATGTGCTCAGTGTGGGTGACCAAGGTCAGATTCACACCCAGGCATCTGCACAGGAGTGTGACCGTGTGCTCAGCGTGGGTGACCAAGGTCAGATTCACACCCGGGCATCCTGCACAGGACTGTGACCGTGTGCTCAGCGTGGGTGACCCAGGTCAGATTCACACCCAGGTGTCTGCACAGGAGTGTGACCGTGTGCTCAGCGTGGGTGACCCAGGACAGATTCACACCCGGGTCTCTGCACAGGAGTGTGACCGTGTGCTCGGCGTGGGTGACCCAGGTCAGATTCACACCCGGGCGTCTGCACAGGAGTGTGACCGTGTGCTTGGCGTGGGTGACCCAGGTCAGATTCACACCTGGGCGTCCTGCACAGGAGTGTGACCGTGTGCTCGGCATCAGAACTGGACCGTTTGGGTGGGTAGATGGGAAGTAGAGCCTCAGGGAGGCCTGCCACACGTGACAGGTGTGTAAAGCAAAAACGAGAAGCAACATCCAGAATGTTCCGTGTGCTTCATGGGGTCAAGCTGAGAGCCTCAGGCCAATTTAGAGCCGGAGCAGCTGTGACCTGCCCTGTTCTTCAAGACTGAGCTGGCAGGCACACCAGGGGCACCATGCAGAAAAAGGGACAGGACCCCATGGCAGCTGGCAATAGGGACAGCAGGGCCCTGGGAGGCCCAGGTGAGGGGTGCTGGCCCCTCCTGTGACCAGAGAATGAGAAAAATAAGAACTGTGAAAAGCACATACCCAAACTTCTTTCTTTTCTTCTTGTGTCTAGAATCTAGTCTGCAGTAAAATTAGGATTTTATGTTAAGATTCTTATGAAGAAAAGCTAATACCCCAGGATAATTCGGCAGGGAAGTCTGAGGGCGCTGTCCTGTCCACTAAGCAAGCTCCTCACCTCCGCTGGTCCGGGCCGACCCTGGTTTGTCAGCGTCTCTCTCAGCTCACCGCCAGGCGGACTGTGGAGTGTTCACACAAAGGTGTTGTCTTCCCCGGAGTATTTAACGTAAGATTTCTCCAAGTCTCAGATGTGCAACTATCCCTTTGGTCGGGGAACTCCACTTTTCAATACGGGGTCAGGCTTACAAACAAACACTTCTGATGCTTTCTTCTCTTCATTCCACCTCTCCCGCTTCGTTGCTTCCTTAAGTCAAAGGAAGAAATACAGAAGGAAAGACAAGAAACAGTCTGGAGTCCACCTCGGGAGACTCCGCGTCTTTGTTTTTAAAAACGATCAGAGTCCAGGGAAGACGCCGTGAAGATGCCTGAACACGAACTGCAGCTTTGACCCACGGTGACTTTTCAAAGGATAAATACCCGGGCGGTGTCCCTCCAAAATCCATGTTGAAAGGGAATGCCCACAGCAGCAGTGTTAGAGAGGTCCCAAGAAGTGAGTGGGCCCTGAGGGCTTGTGGCTGGAAGGAAGCAGCTGGGCTCTTTCCACCCCCCATCCCTCCCCTGCCTGCCCTCATCCCCCATCCACCCCCTCCCTTCCCCTTCCACACCTTTCCCTCCCCATCTTCCCTCCCATCCCTCCCCATTCCCAGTCCCACCCCTCCCTCATCCACCCTTCCATTTCTCCCTACCCACCCCCATCCACCTTTCATCCCTCTCCCTTCCACCCTCCCACCTCTCCCCCACCCACCTTCCGGCCCTCCCCATCCTCCCTCCCATCCCTCCCCATCCTCCCTCCCATCCCTCCCCATCCTCCCTCCCATCCCTCCCCCATCCTCCCTCATCCTCCCTCCATCCTGCCTGCCACATAAGGACAGGCTCTCATCCCCTCGGGGGCGGGCGGGGGGGTTCAGCAAGAGGTGCCATCTTGAAGCAGAGACCAAACCCTCACCAACACCAAATCTGCCCGTGCCTGGATCTTGGCTTCCCAGCCCCAGAACTGTGAGGAATAAATTTCTGTTCTTTACAAACGACCCAGTGTCAGGTGTTTCGTTGCAGCAGCACAAATACGCAGACAGAGAGGAGGCACGAGCAGCTTCTCCCAGGCCCGGGGCCGGCATGGGGCCCGCTGGGGAAGGGTCACTTTCAGAGTATCCCTGGTGAGGTCTGCATGGAGCTAGCTTCAATCAGATGAAAATGACCAGCGCTTTCCAGATTCCTAAGCCAGGCCTGCCCATGACGCACAGCTTCAGCAGCTCTCCTCCCTTTTCAACATCACGAGGCCACAAGAGACCCCCAAACGCAGAACAAAAGCATCGTCATTCCACTGCAGACTCCCTGGAACCTGTGGAGACATAGGAAGCGGATGGATTGGAGACGGGTTTCACGTGAAAAATCAAAGATCTGATTAAGCCCAAATGCAAAGGAGAAAATTCAGAGGGAAGTCAAAGCTTTTCCCCCATCAAAACCTAAGTCCCCGGCTGGGCGCAGTGGCTCATGCCTGTAATCCCGACACTCTAGGAGGCTAAGGTGGGAAGATAACTTGAGGTCAGGAGTTTGAGATGACCCTGGGCAACATAGCGAGACACTTATCTCTGCAAAAAATAAAAACCTTAGCTGGGCACGGTGGGGTGCTCCTGTGATCCCGGTTACTTGGGAGACTGAGGCAGGAGGATCTCTCAAGCCCAGGAGTTTGAGGCTGCAGTGAGCTGTGACTGGGCCACTGTACTCCAGCCTGGGCAACAGAGTGAGAGCCTGTCTTGAAAAACAGAACCTAACTCCTCCTAGGGAATAATACCCTTTCTACACCAGTTTTTTTTTAACAACCTCATAACCATTTGCTCTTATAATTTTTGCTCTGAGACTTTATTCCCAAATTATTCTGCAAAATCCTCTGTGATACTCAAATCATAAAACAACTACATAAAAACACTTTTCCCAAGGCACGGTTTTCTATGAAAAGATTTGGAGCACACAGAGTCCCAGACATTAAACCCCTCCCAACGCTGAAGAGCCCTCCTGCTCGGGAGCAATAAAAGCATTTCTGTTAAAGTTTGCAAGACTCACTTTGAATGTCTTGCCTTTTGTTGATTGAAGCCATATTTCTGGTGTCATTTTAATAGTTTCTGTGCGCATTTTCATTATCTATTAAAGTTGTAGTTTGATTATAGGTATAATGAATAATTTTTCTGTCATTTACATTCCAAAAGAAATGCACTCATGAAAGAGCATGCAATCTGACTTCACATAAATTCTCTTCTTTGACATTCATTTGGTCAGATTCACAAAGGCTTAATGTCAGATTATTATTTCTGGCATTCACTCATCAGCACCTCCCAAAAAAACCCACCTTAAGATGTGATTCTCTAATACTCACACCAGAAATAATTATCATGACATCCGCTGGCTGATGGCGCCTTTCACTTTGTTCTTCAGAAACACATTTAGTGAAAAAGGTGGGTGCCAACTGCAACATCACAGAAGCTGTGTTTTTTGCTGCAGTGGGAGCATAGAGTCTTACTCAGCAGTACTAAGGATTTAGTAGATGGGAAGGTGAGACTCACAAGGCCCACGTCCACCCACAGTCTGTGCCACACAGCTGCTCTTCCACATTCCCCCGAGATCTCAACCTACTGCCGAGAGGTTCGCTGCGGCGTAAAGTGAAATTCCATTAAATGACTGCATAAAATAAAGTATCCACCAAATACCTTTTCTTCCTGGGTTAACTTCTTTGCCTGCAAGGCTGGACTCCGTCCGCTTGGGGGAATGAGTGGGTCTACATGGACAGTAAGGCTCCGGGAACGCAGATTCTCCATGGATTTCACGTTTTTCACTTTGATGCTCATCTGGACACACGAGGCAGAAGCGTGAGATTCCCCTGGTTCTTCACTTCTCTCTCCTGGAAAAATGACAGCCCACTATGCACACACTGCTTAAAATACAAAACAAGAATCACCAGGGAGTAAAGAAAAATGTTCACTTTTCTTAAATACCAGCTTTTCTTGTATTTTTCCCTAAAAATGCAGACTTTCCTCTACAGCTTATGTAATAGTCCCAGGAAACATTAAGCAAAGTTGGAAGGGGAGGATCTGCTTTCCTACCAAAACCCCAGGCCACCCACAGCCAGTGCCTGGGCTGCCTGGTGCCTGGGGCAGAGTTTAAAGGGGCAATGAAAGTTCCCTTCACCCCGAGGGAAAAGAGCTCCCCTACACCGCAGGTTCACAGATCCTCCCCGAGGAAAATCAGCCTGGAATACACACCCCGACGGTTATGGTGGGCAGCAGAAGGCCCGTGCTTCCAGGCGCACGGCGGGACGGAGGCAGGGAGAGCTGCGTTCTGCTCTCAGAAGGGGGCTTGGTGTGCCCACCGCTGTGGTCTGTCTGTCAGCCCTGGAATTGGACATTAATTAGCACTTTATTTGCTGTTGTGCTCCTTTTTCTGCAAATATTTCCTCTGGGGCCACAGCAGCCATTTCCTGCCCTTTCATCTTTCCCCACTCGTAATTGAACCCTGGGCCTCCTCACCTGGGGACGCTGAATAGCCGGGCGGGGGAGGGAGCTTGAAGGGGGGCCGTCTTCTCTCTGATCACAGCAAGAGTGAAACGTGCGTGAGGGGCTTCTGGATAGAAGGGGTGAAGCTGAGATGTGACACACCGAATTCCACACGCTGCGTGTTTTTCAGCGGGGAAGCTTGGGAGTTTGGGGTTTCGGTTTGGGAGGCTGGCACACTTGGTGCGGTGTTAGTAAACGGAAACAGGAAACACCACCAATGACTCGGTAACTGTGTCCCGGGCCGTTCCCCACGCCCCTTCCACACTCAGGCAGCCTGGCCTCAGCTGTTTCCCAGAGGAGACCCAGGCTGAGTGCGTTCAGCGCGTCCCCAGAGACAGCACAGCTCTAGGGGCAGGGCAGCTGGCTTTTCGGACCCAGGAAGTTGGTTCCAAAATTCCAGTGGCCTCAAAATGAAGGAACAGCACATAGACAGCTCATTAAGGAGCGCACAGAACCACGGCAGCCACGCAATTGTCAAACGCAGTGGAAGCGGACCTGCTCCGCGATGCTCGCCCGTCCCGTGGACTTTCTGGGCTTGCAGGAGGAAGGTCACAGATAAATGCTCTGTGCATGGTCCACGAAGGCACGAGGTCCTGTGTCAAGCCCGGGGCTCTGAGGGTCCTCATGCATCCTCTGGAAAACAGAAAACAAAACACAAAGGGGCTGGGTTGTGGCCACTGGGTTTGATATCACGCCCCCAGGCTGTATCCAAGAGCGTATCCTGTTCACACAGGTAAACACCCCAGTGTTCGCTCCAGGCCAAATAATTTATTAAACGCCGCGAGGTGACCCCTTCTCATTCTGACGATGTCCAATTCAGGCATTCCCCCCCAAACACAAAACCCTGGAGGAGTTTCCGGGAAGCAATTCCACACTCACATTGTTTAAACATGTAGGGTTTCGGGGACTACCACTCACCAACCAGGAGAAAGTTCTCGTCAACCGTATTCACCCCTATTATTTCAACGTGGAAACTCACAAGATAGCTTGTGCGGCTATCTCCTTAGATCTGAAAATAGTTAAGAAACTCCAGTGAAGACTTACTTTTCTTTTGCTCTGAGGAAATAAGCCACATATAAGGCCATTCCCGTCTGAGAGTTCATGAATTCCTCATGCAACGCAGCTCTGCCCGGGAAAGCTGCGTGACTTTTATATGAGTGTAAAGTGGTAAGCATCCTTTTAGTACAAAAGGGCGTGGAGTCTGAAGTGCTCTCCTTTTTCTTCAGTCACTCAATCTCAAGTGACTTCTTTAAAGTCACTTCTGGAAATGTTCCATTTTCCAGAAGTGACTTCTTGGACTTGAGAAGATGGGCAGTTCTTGGTGATCAAAGAGAGAAATGAAAGCCAGTTGCACAGCACACTTCTCGTGCCACCCCCAGGGAGCCGATCCTCCTGGGCTGGCAGAACCGACCCCAACTCCCCGAGGAGCTGGTCCCCAAGACTACTCTGGCCGCAGAGGCCTCCCACCGGGTCACAGGGACTGAGCGAGGTCCTCGAGGGGGCTGGCACACGTTTGAGGCTGCCGCTGCATTTGCATGTCCGGCCCCTTCCACCACCTGCTTCTGAGATGCCGGCCTCGCCCTCGGGAAGGCACCCCCACTTTTCTGCCCACATGGCAAATTTCTCTGGAGAAGCCCGAGTTCACGCATGGAGCCGCCACCCTGGGGCTTCTGCGAGGTGGGGCCTCTGCTCCCTTAGGCTGAGTGCTGCAGCCCCCACCAGCCCCGAGACCCTGCCGTGGGTCACCCCTTAGGACGTGTGCTCTCACACCAGAATCCACACCCGTGCTATGGACAGAACTTCACCCCTGCAGCAATGCGTGCACGTACTCCCCGTGGTACCAGGAACGTGACTGTTTGGAAGCGGCCATCGAATGCCATCGGTGAGTTAAGTCCCAGCCACAGTGGAGTGCCAGGTGAGGGGCAACTTCATGAGATGACAGAAGTGTGGGTCCTGACACAGACCCTGTGGTAAGACGCCGGAGGCAGGTTGCACTGAGGCTCCCGCAGACCCCAGAGCCAGGGACAGAGCTGGGGGAGGCAGAGAAGGGGCCTCCCTGGAGCCTCCAGAAGGAGCCAACGTCACCAACACCTCAGCTTGGACTTCCGGCCTCCAGAACAGTGAGGATAAATGCCTGTGGTATAGACCACGTGGTCCATGGTGCTGGGCACAGCAGCCCCAGGCCCCTCATGCCACAATGTGGGCACTGGCACTCCTCTTGGGCCTCCTCTGGGAGCTGTCTCTGGGCAGGGTCTGTGCAAAGGGGCCACGGGGCCACTCCCCATCCATGGTCACGGCGGCACTAGTGACACACGTATTTGTGTCCAGATGTCTCCGTTCATCCTCAGTCCCCACTCCTGGTGAGGCTCAGGTGGGTCCCGGGTAATTAATGCCACAGTCAGCACAGAAGAGCCTCTGCCAGGACGCGAGCATGTGGGGCGGCACGCGGCTGCACGGCTCTCCGGGTTCCCAGGAGCTCATGAGGCACACGCTCTCCCGCCCTCATGCACGTGCACCCTGCTGCTGCACCAGCTAGGCTCAAACCAGAGCCCCCACACCCCTCCCAGGGATCCCCCGCCAGGGGATCAGCTCCTGGGAGCCCCGTTTGTGTCTGTCCAGCCCTCAGAAGATAGTGGAGCCGCACTGGTTAACAACTGCCAAACTGAACCGCCGCCCTTGGAAGTAAGCAGGTCAAAGGGTTGTTACCTGTGAATGAGGAAGTGAGGTTTAAGATACTATGCGGTTTATGGTTAAGACCCTCTAAGACGGGGTTCTGTCCTCACACATCTTTGTGTCCTGACTCTGAACATTCCCTGGGTGTCGACCAGCAAGGCGGGCATGAGGAACAGTGCCAGGCACCAGCTCTCCTCCCTCACCTAAGAGCCTGGGAAAACGCGAGATGAACATCAGCTGGAGCCAGAAGAGCCTCTAGTTCGCTCCCGTCAAGGATCCCGCTTTCTAAGACAAGCGACACACACGGATCCACTCAAACTGAGATGTTTGCATGAAACATGGCGGCTCACGCTGGTGTCGCTTTATGACGTGGTTCTTCTCCAAGTGGATGGAGCTTCTCCTGTGGAATAGAAGCAGAACTCGTACTTCCTGACAGCCCCGCCGCTCTGGGAGCAGGAGGGAAAACCCACCGTCCACCTCCGGCCCTTTTCCATATTCCTTACCTCGAGGTCTTGTGGGGGGTTGGGGTTTTCTTTTTTCAGGATGGGGGAAGTGGGGTGTACAGTTCAGACCAGGGAACACTGAGACACCGGCCTGGGTTTGCAGAGCCGTCTTACGAGACCTAAGTGTTCCCTGAAAATCAAACGCCTGTGTCCTTCCTTTCAGGCGTAAACTCGCTTCCCTACCAGGCTCCACCCTGGCTGCCCACCTCCAGGTCTTGATGCGGTGCTCATGGTGGCCAAGAACACAGCTGTGCCCAGGTCAGCTCCCGTTAGAGCACTCTCCTGGGAATACAGGGGAGGGAGCAAGGGCAGGGCCCCCCACTCACCCCATGGTGCCGAGAGCGCCCCACGCTTTCCAGGAAACAACATGGCACAGAAGGTGCCACGTAGACGCCCAGCCAAGCTCTGCTGCAAGTGGTAGACTCTGCGCCCCTCCTTCCAAAGAGGGAAGCAAGGAGCCCAGGGAGGGCCGTGGTTTGCCTGGGCTCTTGGGGGAGGGTGCGATTCGGCACAAGGCCCTCAGGAGCCCTTGGTCCCCACTCTCCCCCGGTTCCTCTGTTTCCGCACTAACTTCTTCTTTCTTTCTCTACAGAAAGAAAGGAGGGCTGGGGATGTGGGTCCATGGAAGGGAAACTGGGGAATTTAAATCGAGGCCATTGGATCTGCTCCTGGTTTAGCCCCAGTAAGATGGATCGCTTCCCTTTCCTAGCCTCCATTTATTCATCTTAATACAGACGGTGCTTGAGCAACAGACGCCCTGAACGTTAGAGATGGAAGGAGCTTCGCCCATTGCGTTTCCCACCTGCCCACCATTCACTTAGGAGGCTGAAGCCCAGAGGAGTGACGTCTTAGAGTTCCTTGACTATGGCTGTATCTCCCAGCCCCAGGGTCTCGGCCTTCATCCTCACGGATCCCCTCCCTGTGCTGGCACCGTCCCCTCGGCCTCTGAGAGCCTGGCCCTTAGATGTATGGTCCTCCCTAAATCTAGGAGGGTGTTGTCTTGACATTCTTAACTCATTAAACATCCCAAGACCTTGTTTTCTAATAGTCATCTGCTGAAGTTACAGGCAGACCCGAATTTTGAGAGGAGACTGTTAAACAGCCACAGGACTCAAGGAGGATTCTGCCCGCAAAGAGAACTGCGCTCTGAGCTAAGGCTCCTTCCCACCTACGCCTAACAAGAAAGAGCGCCCACCACCTGGCGATTCTCTGCGCGCTTCCAGGAGCAGTGCTAAGCGTCAGGTCTACATCTCATTTAATCCTCGTGATAGCCCCAAAGGAGCCATAAATGCTCTCCTTTCATAGGGCGGAAAACCCAGGTTTACGTAAGTTAACTGACTGGTAAGCGGCAGGACAGGAGTTTTAACCAGGCCTTCACCCACTCAGTGGACAGCCTCTCCTGGAATAGAAATGAAGGTGACCCTCTCAGGAAGACCCGAGGGCTGAAAAGACATCACCAACCACAGGAGATCTGGTGGCGCCCAGGGTCCCCGGGAGGACGTCTGTCACAGTCTGGAGTGGGCTAGGCGCTGGCAGCCCGCCTGTGAAACTGTACTTCCTGGACTTGTGTTTGCAATGACGCCTGCCTGATATGGCTAATGAATTTTACAATCGAAAGCTAAAGTGAATTAGCTGTAGCAGATGTTTTTACTCTGGGAACGACCAGACCTTTCTGGCCATTCATTTATCCTTCAAGGGGATAAAACTTCCCCCTTCTATTATGTGTTGTCATTGGAGCATTGCACAACTTTATCAAACTTTTTATTCTGGAAACTGAATTAATTTTCTGCAAGGGGGTTTTTGTGTGGTTCTTTAATCACATTTACTGGGGAACATGTGTACGGAGGGCTGGAGAGCCGATTACGGCTTCCAGAAAGGCCACTTTCAAAAGGAGATTGCCCTCGCTCCCAAGGCCTCCATCTGAAGGTCCCTGGGTTTTGTGAAGAGGAAAAAATTAATTACTATTTTAATAACGAAGCCAGGCCTGCTGAAAATCCTCTTAGAGAGTGGCTGGTGATGTAATGGCTCGCAGGGGGGATATTGAAAGGGCTGGCCACACAGCCTGACCTGGCCTCCCTATTCATGCGCTGTAAGATGATACGGGCTGCCGGGTCACACATTAGGGAATTAAAAATATAATAATAACACTTGTTTCTTGGGAAGGGGAAAAGTTGTGATCCCGGGATAACAGGTTGGTAGAAATTCACTCTCAGGCCTCCATCTTTGCCGGACGCTCCAAGCAGAGGAACAGGAAATTGGGGCGTTCTGCCTCGCCAGGCTGGCTCCACAAAGGCCCCGGAGTCTGGCGGCCGCTGACCGAGCGCCCCCAGGACAGCGACTCATGGGTGCTCAGGGGACGCGGGTGCGCAGTGGGTGCTATGGGCTCAGGACTTGCCGGATCCAGCAGGGAACATGGGGCTTCCCCTCCAGTCTCTCGCCCTCCAGACTCATCATCTTTCTGGCTTCTAAAAGAAAACACGGAGTTTCAGTTTTCCTCTTTATTTTCACGCTTATTTTGTTTTATGTTTCCTGAAAAGTGAACATTTTGCATTGTTATCGCTATTGTGGGTCCAGGCAGCGGCCAGGTCAGCAAAGCCGGGCAGGATCTCGGCCAGCGAGTGCCGTGGGACTCAGGTCCGTACGGGCAAGCTCCTGCCACACGCTCGCCGCACAGGTGTGCACGCTGATGCTGGGGACCAGGTGGAGAGACGGCAAGCCAGAGCCTGTGCGCCGTCCGAGACAGCCGCCAGCAGCCGGCCCCTCCATCCCGTACCCCAGTTCCCCGTCTTTTGCCTTTTCAGTCCTTGCCGCCTTTCTGCTCGTCTCTTCTCCCTGCCTCTTCCTCTCACACCCCCATACTCAGAAAGCATCTGCCCCTGGCAAGGGGTCCATCTGCACCCAGCTTGGACGCAGCTAAGGCCCGGCCCTGAGAAACCACAGGACCAGGTACGGGACACGGAAGGCGGCGTCCAGCCAAGGAGGGTTCTTATGCTCCATCCCTGCTACCTAAGGAAGAAAGAAACTGCTACCGATCACTGCTGTGTGCGCGTGCCTGTGTGTGCGTGTGTGCGTGTGTGTGCGTGTGTGTGTGCACGTGTGTGTGGTGTTGTGCAGAAAACATGTAAAGAAAATGTGCATCTGATCAAAGCATCCGGAAGGAATCCCAGGGCTACAGTAAATGGCATATTGATGATCATTCTGCAAAATCACATGAAAGCAAACTACGTAAATAAATGAGTCGGCACCATCTCGAAATATTTTCCAGAAAGTCAGGGATGGAGGTGTTTGCCACGAAGAGCGGCCTACGAATGACAGAGAAGGCACCTGAAACAGCTGAGACGTGCAGACGCTGATGTCCTAAGCAAGCCGGTTACTTCCGAGTAACAGCGCCCAGGCGAGGGGGCAGTCAGGCTGCACGGCTGTGGCCTTGGCCTGAGGGCGACACACTCAGCTTTTCCGTGCTCCATCCCTGTTGGGAGTCCCGGCCGGCCTCAGGGTGCTCAGCGCTGTGGGTGTGGCTGAGCCGCTCGACCCCCCTAACTGGATCGCGGCAGCCTCGATTTCAGGTGCAGTCACCGCTGGCAAACACAGAAGCAGGCAGTGAAACCATTAACGTGTGAAAGCCAAGGGGGCTGGATGGAGCTGAGAGGCCTCCGACGCCAGCTCGGGATCAGGAGGGGCTTCTCCTCACTAGGGTCAGGACAGGGTGGGCAGTGAACTTAGCCTCTCCGTGGGAAAGTGTCAGGGGCAGGCCTGCAGCTCTGACGATGGCCTCCCTACAAACGAGCACACCACCCTCCCAGGCCTCAAGCTCTGCCCATAACTTTAGAAGGATCCTGGTCTCCTTCCTGACCCACCTGGGTTAGAGCAGGCGTCCCCAGTACCCGGACCATGGACCAAAGCCGGGCCACACCGCAGGAGGAGAGCCATGGGCAGGCGAGTGAGCAAAGCCTCGTCTGTACTGACAGCTGCTCCGCACGGCTCCAGCACCGCTGAGCTCCACCTCCTGCCAGATCAGAAACGGCGCCAGATTCTCGTGGGGCATCAGTCCTGTTTTGACCTGCACATGCCAGGATCTCGGTTGCATGCTTCTTGCGAGAATCTAATGCCTGATGATCTGTCACCATCTCCCATCATCCCCTGATGGGACCATCTAGATGCTGGAAAACAAGCCCAGGGCTCCCACTGGTTCTATGTTATGGTGAGCGTAGCATTATTTTATTATATATTACAGTGTAAAAATAAATAAAGTCCACAATAAATGTAACATGCTCAAATCATCCTCAAACCACCACCCCAGTCCCCATCCATGGAAAAATCGTCTCCCATAAAACCAGTCGCCGGTGGCCAAAGGGCTGGGGGCCGCTGGGCGAGAGGCCACTGTCCCCCTTGGTGAGTGTCGGTGTGCACTTAGTTGTTTGAGAAATTCCTGATGAATCTCCCAACCACCCCATGAGATGATTCAACTAGATTTCACCCTACAAGACAGGTAACTAAACACAGATACACGCACAAGACAAAGCTTAGAAGGAATCCACCATTCCCTTGTTCTTTATCTGCCATTTTAAAATTACGATTGCTGTGGTTCATGACTTTTTAACTAAATGAAATAAAAAAGCAATGGTTATGTTTTATATTTACAGGAATAAAGTTCAGAGACTGGCCACTCTCCTTGTGCGACTTCGGGCTCTGGTTTCCAGAGCCCCTGCACTGTGTGGAGTCTTCTGTGTTTTTAAAGCAGAGGTGAGAATGTGTCCACCCACTCGCCGGAGGACTCACACTGCTTTTTCACCTCCCCTGAGGGGTCGGCGGGTTCCAGAGAGCAGTTCATACAGGAAGCGCCGTCATCTGCCCTGGAGAATGCGGACCCCGAGGGCACGGGCATCTGGCATCCTCAGCCCCTTCCCTGCCCACGCTCCTGCCTCAGTGCACTTCTCCCATCCCTTCCTGACATTCTACGTCCTGCAGAGTGAAAATGGGGAGCGCCTCATTCATAAGGCAGTGTGGCTTGTGAAAGTGGGGGAAGGGGTGTCACAGGGTTGTGAGGGAAGGGGGTGGAAATGGACAGAGAGAGGGGTCTTTCAATGCAACAGTTTCCACCTTTGGGATGGTAAAGCCACACAGACAACAAAACACCTCCTGCTAACTCCCGCCAGTGGGACCACACATTGCTCCATTTCCCACGGCCACGGCACACTCCCCTTCCTCACGAGCTGCTGCTCCTGCCCGGGTGTGGGCATTGCATCCTCGCCTGAAGACGGGCCCCTGAGCAGACGGCCTGGAGGAAAGGCCAGCTGGCAGCAGGAGTGAGGCCTTCGTCACCATAGGGCACTCAGCGGATGCCCGGCCCTGCAAGTTCAGAGCACAGCCCCTGAAGAAGGGAGGGCAGCCGCTTGCCTGCCTGGAAACTCGGTTCCTGTCCAGTGGCATGGCGGGTCACCACGCTGTTCAGATTTTGGAATCTCATTCATCTCTAGGTGAGGAATGGAACATAATCCAGTCTGCTGACAGCAAGTGTCCCAGGGCACCCCCTCCACGAGCCCCGAGCCACCACAGCAAGCCTTCTCAGAGATGGCATGGCAGCCCCCGCATCAGACAGAGGGGGTCACAGACCAGGAGGGCAGGACAGGCACAGTTTCCCCAGTGGTGGACGAGGCATCCGTCACTCCACAGAATCACAGCCTAAAGCCCAGCCCCGCGGCCTTCTGAGCAGGCTTCGCCCACCACGGCCATAGCCAAACCTGCCTACCACTGGCTTTTGTACAAGCCACGAGCTAAGAATGACTTACATTTTTTGAACACATGAAAATGTGAAGGGAGGAAGAATATTTCGTGATGTGGAAATAAGTTGAGACTGCAGCTCCACAGTTGAAGTCCTGTTGGCCGTGCCACACATGGCACTGTCTCTGCTCTGTGGCAGAGGTGAGCTGCTGTAGCCAAGGCCACGGGACCAGCCACGGCCACATCCACACTCATCAGCCCTTTACAGAAAAAGGGTGCTGACCCTCTGCAGGCCTACCACACTCTGCGGCCCCAAATACACCCAGACTTCAGAATGACCACACTGGGTGTTTCTCACACCCACAGTTTGAAAACCCCAAAACCGAACTCTAAAGCAAAACCTGCTGCAGTTAGCCAGGCAGGAAGCTGGGGGCGTAGTGCTTCTGGCTGGACACACAGCTCTCCTCTCCTGCAGCGACTGCGTTTCCTCCAAACCCAAGAGCCACTTGACTCTGGAATGGGAAGAAAATGTATCTGACTAACAAATGGGGAAGTTTTATTAGCTGTTTATAACCTGTATTTTTTTCTGAATTGCTAGAGTTAGCATGAAAGAGACATGTCGCAGTGATGAGAGATCTCCCAGTCAGGATTATGAATTCCGTGACAGCACATTTGCCTTGATATCAATATGTTTTTTCACAAATTGCCAGGAAAAGCAGGTGTATAAAAATAAAACTCACATAAAATATAAATTGTCATCGTGCGAATTAATTCTATACCCTCGGGATACAATAGCTCACGCACTTTATATTTGCAAAAATGTTTGTGAGTTACTTTTTGAGACTTATTTATTTATTTCTATTCATTTAACATTGTTTCCTCATGGAGAGGACTCTGAAATAGACACTTTATTTCCATAACCGTCCCTGGGGGACAAGAGCCATAAAAGGCGTCTGTATTAACCTTGATATCCCAGGTAATAGCATGCAGAGAGTGTCACCCAGAACGCACAGGCACTGCGGCAAGCCTGCTCCTCCGAGGGGCTGGTGACAGGGAAGGCTCCCGGAGCTGGCACCTTGGCTTCCGCGCATCTGCTCGTTACGGAGATTGATGTCTAGGAGGTGGTCACACCCACCTGCTATGGGCATTGTTTCTGTTGTTACATCAGAAATGTCCTAATTATTTTAATGGATCCATTTCTGTGTTTGAGATCATTTTCCATTTTGGCTCTGTGGAAAACAGAAGAGTTGGTAAGCCCTTGATGAACACATGGCTGTCTGTTTAACCCTGCAAAGGACTGAAGAGTCTTCAGGAACCTTCCACGGAATCTCCCCCAGCATAGCTAGCCAGCACACATAGTGCTAGCTGGAGCGTCTCCACCAGCGGCACTCACTGGAGGGCCTGGGTAGCAGGCAGCCCCCAGCTCGGCAAGTCCGGTGAGCCTGAGCACGTGGCGCAGGTCCCAGCTGACAGTGGTGGGGAGGCCAGGGCCCAGGGACCAGCAGGGACGCAGCTGCTGACAGCCATCCAGGTGGAGTCCCGAGGTTCAACCTGCCCCTCCGCCCGCACCGTCCACCCCAGAGGCTCAAGGCCCTGTCACTGCTGCCCCCGGTCCCCTCTGCTTCCTCCTCAGTGCCCAGGCTTTGCTCATACACTGCCTTCTGGATGTCCCCAGCACCCACATCCAGAAGGATGGGCTTGTTTCTCCCGATCTCAGTCCTGCTACTTCCCACACTGTGCCAATGACCCCCGCCTCCACCATCTCCCCGCCACCCTGCCCCACCGTCCCACCTAGGAGGGATTGGAGGAAGAGGCAGTGACTTGGCGTTATCTTCTGCTCTGGGGAGCTTCTCAGGGGATGTCTAGCCTGGTCTGGGGAGCTTCTCAGTGGACGTCTGACTGAGTGAACGAACAAGGCTCCAGGACTGCTGCAGAGGAAGCTCCCTCCACATCCGTCTCCTGCTTTCCAGCAGATTGTCACAAGTGTTACGTCCCACCTTTTGCAAAATATCCATGTCAAGCCAGGATGGTTTCTATAACTGAGACCACAGCAAGAACTCTGTGATCCTTACCAATCCGTCCTCCTCTCTCTGAATACAGAAAAGCTGTGCTAGGTAGGAGCCACGTGCTAACTTTCTTGCCCACGGACCGTAGAGGCAGAGTTCACACCTGTTACACCAGAGCTGACTGTAACCTTGGTGTACAACCCATAGGCTGTCTTTGCTCATCAGTTGCCTAAGGGGAAGGACCCAGGTCCCAGCATTAAAGATGGTGTCCCCACCCCACCCCCAGATCAGAGGTGCCAGGATCCGGGAGCCAAGGGTATCAGGGAGGATGTGGAACACCAAATCCTGCTGTGAAGAAAGAAGATAACCCGGCGAACTGAGCCACCGAGGTGTGGAGGACGCCCACCACAGCCACTGGCGTCCTCCACCTAAGCCAAGTGAGACAGATGCTTCGCACCACGCTCCCTGGTCTTAGAAACCACGCCACGTGTTTCCCAAAACACTGCCAGGTCCTGCCTGCCTCTATTTTCAGACGGAGAGCCAGTGAAGGCCTGCTCTGTCACCTCCTTCTGAGTAAACCCGCCGTCCAGCTTTGTTTCCAAAAAGGACAGAATCTGTATTTTTGACCAAAGCAGCACAGGTGTAAGGTAATATGACTGATACTTTAATTAATTGAATTTTCTCTGAGTGTCACGCCTCGGGCTCTTGGCACAGAAATAAGCGTCCTTGGGAGCCTCCTCTGCGTGTCGGGAGCTCGTGTTTTCTGAGAGCTCCGCAGGGTCCGCCACAGCCTCCCGTGCTGTGCGGGATTATTGTATTGAAATAGATTCCTTAGCAACAAAATACATTTTGTGGATCCTGTAGCATCTTGCTTAGCCTTGATGCTTGATAAATATTTAATTGCCTATACAATATCAATTCTGCTAGGATACACTGTTCGTTGGTCTTTTTATTGAGAGTGCATTTCTTAATTATATTGATCACTCATATCATGTGAGCGATAATTGGTTCTTTCTTCTGACCATATATTTTTAATGAAGTGCTTTTGACCTCTTTGTAACGGCAAAGTATGTCTTCCAGATAAAGTGTATCACTTACAACACGATGCCTGCTTCCCTCCTTTGAACACTGTAGACCCAGACCTGCAGTTTGAGGGGATATTCGTTTGTGTATCTCTCAGGAAAACCGTCTTGGCAATCAGGCGCCACACTGTGTGTGACAACAGAATGAAGAAATGACAGCAATGGTGGTTTTCAGATGAGCACTGAGCGTTCACCCACAGCTCTCAATGTTCACCCTGGGGTCCTGCTCACCCTGGGGTCCTGCTCACCCACAGCTCTCAACGCTCACCCTGGGGTCCTGCTCACCCTTGGGTCCTGCTCACCCTGGGGTCCTGCTCACCCACAGCTCTCAAAGCTCACCCTGGGGTCCTGCTCACCCATAGCTCTCAACGCTCACCCTAGGGTCCTGCTCACCCACAGCTCTCAAAGCTCACCCTGGGGTCCTGCTCACCCATAGCTCTCAACGCTCACCCTGGGGTCCTGCTCACCCACAGCTCTCAACGCTCACTCAGGGGTCCTGCTCACCCTGGGGTCCTGCTCTTCATGCTGTACGGCAGCTTCTCAAGTCCAAGGTCAGATGAAAAGGCACGAGCTGCAGACTCAAGCAACGTGGGGCAGTTCCAGAGTCTGCTCCTGAAGACAGGACTTCACCTCTCACAGCTTCTTCTAACCAGCATCATTCAGGGGACTGGGGTCAGACATTCCTTCCACCTCCCCCCGGGCCCTCCCCTGAGGCCCCCAATTCAGGGTCCCGCCTCCAGAGCCTCCTCTGCTCCCCGCTCAGGCTCCCCACCTTGCCTCGGGCCCCCACAGCTGCCCCTGCCTGAGGCTCTGCCGACCAGCTAGCTCAGGTGAACTGAATGTCAAGGACACCCACCCTCCACAGCTGACCCTCCCACCACACGCAGGTGCATGCAGGCTCTGACTGCCGGCCACGGAGGCCTCGCCAGCCTGCAAAGTCCTCAGAGAGCCTGTGCTGCGTTCACGGGGCCCGCACCCTAGGAGCCGCCATGACCTTGCTTAGGGTTAGGGTTAGGGTTAGGGTTAGGGTTAGGGTTAGGGTTAGGCCTCACCAGCCCCCAAAGTCCTCACAGAGCCGGCACTGCTTTCACGGGGCCCAGCTGCTTTTTCCCTCTTCCAGATGTCTGAATAATGAGACCGATACCCCCTCTGAATACACAGGCCTGTTCCCGGACGGCAGGCCCTGGGAACGCCGGAAGCAATGCGGCGGAGACAGCCATCCTTCCCGTCTGTGACGGAACACAGCGAAGGCACTGTCCTGGCCGCAGCGTCCTGGAGTCAACAGGGAGGAGGACCCCGCACACGTCACACAGAGCCGGGGGCGGGTCTGGGGCATTGCTGGCCAGGTTGGAGAGTGGTTCTTTTCAAGACAACGGTAAAAACACGAGCGATGGGAAGTTGCCGCTTGACTGGCACTGTGCGGACGCTTTGTGCAAATCATCCCACTTAACCTGCACCACGATGTACGCCAGAAATGTGAATAAAGGGAATAACTGTGGTCGGTGCCAGGGTCCAGGTAGGGCCCGTGAGCCCCTCAGGCACGGGAGGCTCCATCTTCTGAGGAAAACAGACCAGGAAACAAACAGCAGGTTTGAGACTCCGCTGCAAAGGCTGCCAGTGGTGTTCGGGTGGCAAACCCAGCGCCGTCACTCACGTGGGCCGTGACTCCCGTGGCCACACCGCCACGCAGCGGCGATTTAACGTGGTGCTCTTCAGGATTGTATGAACTGCGACTTCGTCTGTGCAGCTCACTTACAAAACAAAACTCCGAGGGCGGAGGAAGGGTGCGCACGGAGGGTGCCCTGGGAGAGCCTGGCCACCCGCACCGGTGTGTCTTACGTGATGGCACCGCACAAATTTAGAGATGGGGATGGGACGCAGGGCTGTGAGCGAGCAGTGGGGACTTGGGGAGTCTGTGTCTTAAGCACTGTGTGGGCTGGGACGGCGTTCGCTCAGAGCCCGCCCGGAAGGCTGGCACACAACCCAGCTTCCTACAAGTGTGTGAGCGCGAAACAAGTGCACAGGTCCGGGAAGGCAGACAGGGCTCAGGCAGCCACGTTTGCTTAAAGCAGAGCTACCAGATGCTGCTTTAGACTTTCACCCGAGGCACATCAGAGCAAGGCGCTCCCTTCTTTCTTTAGGAAACGCTGTTGTCTGCTAACCGCAAGGCGCAGGGCCCACCTCAGAGGTGGTGTGAGAGGCGGTTCAGACCCGGCTCCTCTCCCCTGCCGCTCCTGATCCTGTGCCCGACTACCTTAGTATTCTGCATTTTTTCCCCACCTAGGTAAACATGGAAAAAGTTTTTAAATGCCAGAGAGAACTAAAAGAAGGACCTCAGAAATACGTCTGCAAATGTCCCCCGAAAAGGTATGAAACGCCTACAGATGCAATTCTAAGTGTCTGGGTTCTCTACCAACTATGTCACATGCTATTCATGGAAAATAAAACAAAAAATACTTAGGAGTGGAGATATGGCCTAACCTTTCCATAACGATTGAGTAAACGTCATAGAAAGGAAAGCGTAGCATTGCTGTACACAGATGGCACCACTAAAGCTACAATGCCTGACGGAGAAAGAGGAAGTAGGTCCATCGCTTGGGCTATTTTTAGTAAAATAGGAATTGACAACATGTTTTTTAAAAATTATTTTTCTGAACAACCCAAATCAACAAAGCAAGTGTTTCACCTCATCCCCGGCTCCACCTGCTGGCCCAGCTCTAAACACCCTCACACACAAGGGGCATCATGAGGCTTCCTTACTTGAAATAACTTGTTCTGAACTTATCATTTTATTATCCTTTTAAATTGTTTAACTTTTTAAATAATAACTCACGTACTTCAAAATTCAAGAGGCAGGAAAAGGCACCAGGCGAAGCCTCCCTCACCCTCCCAGAGGCACCCAGGGGTAAAGGCATCTTGTGCACGTGTCTAGAAGTATTGTAGGAATACACCAACAAACACGTGCGGGAGTCCTCGCTGGGTTTTCTTCAGGTTTTAGGTAATGGTAGCAGCACTGTTCTGAACCTGGCTTTCTGTTTGTATTGTTTATTTGCTTTGCTAGGGAGCATTTAAGGGATCATCGCATGGCAATTATAAGGGCCCTTCTCATTTTGATGAAGATGTGTATTGTTCCTTGTATAGATCCCTAAATAAATAAATAAGAATGAGAGACCACTGTATGTACCAAAGAGTATTTATGGGTCTGCTGTGGAAAGGCATCAATTTCCTTCCTACCCGTTGCTTTAAAGAAAAACAAAACTGTCTCTTCACCTACAAGTAGGTGTGCCTACAGGATAAACTTCTAAAGGCAAAATTACTGTGCCAGAGGGTACGTGTGTGATTTTGACCCTTCTTGCCCAGAGTCTCCTTAGAGGTTTTACCAAGTGACACTCCCATCAACTATTTCAAAGACCTGTTGTCTCTTCAGCAGAGTGTTACCAAACTTTTAGACCTTTGCCCATCTCATGAGTACAAAGTGATAGCTCAGTGTGCTTTCATGTAACTTTCTCTTATTAAGAACGAAACTGAGTATCTTTTCATGTGTCTGAGAGCCATTTGTATATTTTTAAGATGGTTTATGTCTTATGCCCTTATTCCATTGCATTTTAGGTCTTTTCTTCTTAATTTGTAAGAGCACTTTATATATTAAGGAAATTAGGTCTTTTCCTATGATATGAATTACAAACATTTTGCCAGTTTGTCGTTTGTTTTTTGGCTAAGAAGGAAAGTTATATAGCTGAATTTACCAATTAGGTTCTATATTTGTGTGTCATAATTGAAGATCTTTCTGTATCTATGAATATTTTTAAATATACCCTATGGTTTCTTCTAGTACTTACATTGTCCATTTTTTACACTTAATTTTTTTGGCCATCTGGAATTTATTTTGGTATAAAGTGTGAACTATCGATCCATATTATTTTCTAGTTCCATACTTAATTGACCCAATCAACCTCAGTGTTATATATATTATGTTTAACCTTATGAGAAGCAGATATCATCACTCCCCTTGCGCGTCGAGAACTGGCCTAGATGAACGACTCATTCCAGGCCAGGTAGCGTGGCTCACATCTATAATTCCAACACTCTGGGAGACAGAGGTGGGAGGATCGCTTGAGCCCAGGAGCCTGGCAACATGGTGAGACAAAAAATTAAAAAATTAGAGGGGTGTAGTGGCGTGTGCCTGTGGTCCCATCTGCTGGGGAGGCCGAGGATGGCTTGAGCCCGGGCAGTTGAGGCTACAGTGAGCTAAGGTTGCGCCACTGCACTCCAGAAAAAAAGAATCATTCCAAAGCCAAAGAGCCAGGACTTGACTCATTAAATCTGAGCCATGCTTTAAGCTTCACTGGTCACCCTCGTCCTGTGCAGGCTTAGCTTCCTCACCAGACAAGACTTTGAGCATATGCATGCAATAGTTAAATGCATATCCAAAGGGACAGATCAGGAAATCAGTGGCAGGTAGATAGATAGACCGACAAGGGCGATGGATCATTTGATCAGCAGATGGAGGAAAGGGGTCTTGAAAGGAACATGAAGCCAATGGCTCCAGGGAAGACAGGTCCGTTTGAACCAGGCGTGGGAAGTAGGTGCCCTCCAGAGCCAGGCACCAACCACTGAGCTTCGTCAGGACCCACACCAAGCATGTCCACACCCCAGTGCATCCCAGCACAGAGCCGTGGGGAGAACCCCCATAGGGAGCCCCCAGGGAGCCCCCAGTGACACTGGGTGACCGGACCAGCAAGCACTGTCCCCACATGGGACAGCCCACAGCAGTCACTGTGGATGCTTAAGAACAAGGCTGCTGGGCCCGCCCCACCTCCTGAATTGACGCTAGGATGAGGCTGGGACAGTCTGGTTTGTGTCACTGGGTTTTTGATATTCCATTGTGTTTTCATATTCCAGATACCCTAAAGCATCTCCCTCAAGTTCAAAGTCCCACAAGTCTCTAGGTCAGGGGTAAAATGCCGCCAGTCTCTTTGCTAAAACATAGCAAGAGGCATCTTTATTCCAGTTCCCCACAAGTTCCTCATCTCCACCTGAGACACTTCAGCCTGGACCTCGTTTTCCACATCACTATCAGCATGTGGTCAAAGCCATTCAAGAAGCCTCTAGGAAGTTGCAAACTTTCCCCCGTTTTCCTGTCTTCTTCCAAGCCCTCCAAACTACTCCAACCTCTGCCTGCTACCCAGTTCTGAAGTCACTTCCACATTTCCAGTCGTCTTTGCAGCAGCAACCCTAAAATAGCAGCACCCAGTGTTGGGTGGGAATACCTCTGGGAATTTACTAATTAATTCTGACAATATAAGTTCCTTCATTGGCCCCGAGTTTGCTTCATAGGTCCCTTCATATCCCTAGCAAATAACTGCCACTCAGCTTGCGGTACTGTGAAGGCTAATACGATAGCCTTTGGTTACTTAAAATCTAAAGTCATGTCATCTTTAGGCTTAAAAGAAATTTGTACTTGTAGTTTTTGGAGCAGATTCCTCCCCAACAAAGGCACAGGGCAGCTGGGAAAATAGAAGAACTCGTGCCGCACCCCTTGCCTTCCAGCGACATATTTTGATTGGCAAAAGAGTTTGCTTTTCTGTTTTTCCCTGATACTCCTATAGCCCCGATAGCAGTCGTGTGTCTGTTAATAATGCCTTAGTTGCCCCCGTGGCTTTTTCAGTGCCCCTGCCAGTTTGGATAATATCCCACCACTAGGTATTGCATGGGATAAACCCCATGGTCTTGATAGACCGTTCTTTTGGGGCATGCATGCTTCCAATGTCCTCTCTTTTTCCACACTGCACATCGATCTGTCTCCAGTCTGGGCCGGGTTTTAGACTCTGGTTTAGCTATATTTCTTTCTTGCCCTCTTCCACGTCCTCCTCCACATCCTTTCATTATCCCAGCTTTTCTTTCAACTAAGGCAGCTGCTAGTAAGTCTGCCTTTTCCTTTGCCTCACGCCTTGCCGTTCTCTTAGCCCCGGTCCTGTACAGGGAGGGCGCAAAGCAGCAGAATGTCTGCAACCCACCTGCCACCTTTTCAGTGCTACTACAAGATTTGCAAGAAGCAAGAAATGGTCATTTATCAGGAACGATCTTTATTATAAAAGATAAAATAGGGCAGGAGCAAAGTGCTGCAGGCTCCGACGTTGCTCCAACCTCAGGGCCTTCGTCCTCTCCAATCTAAACGCAGAGACATTTGACATGGACATGTTTGGCAAAATGCAATACGTTCTTATTGACTCTGGTCACCCTGCTGTGCACTAGAGTCAAAACCTCTTCCTCCTTGTCTAGACTTTGGTCCTTTGACCAACACCCCCCACTCCCTCCCTCTGCCACTCTCTGGCCCCCGGGTCACCATCCATCTACTGGCTACTTCAATGGGGTCAACTTGTTTAGGTCGACACTTCTGGGGCATCACGTGGAATTGATCTCTCTGAGGTGGTGGAGATGCTGAGTAGTGGGATTTCCTCATTCCACGGTGCACACATCTATCTAATCCTCACACTGCACCCCATGAATGTACAAGCATGATTTGCCAATTAAAACAATACTAATAAAGACAGAATAAATATAGTAAAATGCAAGAAGTGCGGCTTCACCGCCCCACCTACCTGATTTTATCAGTTGTCCAACTATGTTGAGGCCATCTTACCTTGTCTCTTGGGTGGGCACAGGCAGAAGCATCTCATTAGTATTGAAATGCATTTCCTGGCAGCCCTGCGGCAGCCCCGACTTCTTGTTGGCTGGGCCAACACAGCTTCGGGCTGCCCAGCTTGGAGGACGCTGGCTTCCTGTGATGATTGTTGAGCCAGGGTGCTCTGGGTGATGCTCTGGGTGGAGGAGGCGGCCATGAGGTCACGCTGGAGGGTTTGCTGAGACAAGGTTTCTGAATCCCCACCACTGCTGATGGAGCTCTTGATGTTCGGGGAGGCCATAGGGGCATGCTGGGGGTCTGGATTAAAACTCTCTGGCTTCATCTGCGGGCTGGCAGGTGAACTGGAACCTTGAGCGGATAGAGAACAGGTGGGATCCCCAGGAGCAAGGGACCGTAGTGTGTTAGTGGATTGCTTTCTTTTCCTATCTAAAATAAGGTAGGTGGCCATGGGATAATTGAATACGTTTTCTTTAATTGCCTTGGAGACTTTCTTAGCCTGGAATCCCATGGCCGCCAAGAGCTGCATTGTTTCAGGGTTTGGGTGGTCCAGGATTTGCTCTTCATAAGTTGTCAGAGGCAACTCCTGGCAGTTGTTGACCCATGGGTCCCGCATAACATCTTCTACTGTGGGCCGCTCCCTGGGATCTGTTGTTAACAGTTTTTTCATTAGGCTTTCAAGGCCTTCTGAAAAGGAGGCCGGGCGAACGTACCTTCCAGATTGAATTTTTTCTTTGAGGACAGATCCCTGTACACCAACTCGTACAAAGTGACGCCTAGGCTCCAAACATCCATGGAGGGGCATTGGTAGCCCTGGCCCAGGAAGACTTCTGGGGCCATGTAGAAGTAGGTGCCACAACGTGTTGTCAGCCACTGCCCCTCATAGTAATTTATTGCTAAGCCAAAATCTGCAATTTTTAAATTTACATCACCATCCAAGAGGATGTTTTCCGGCTTCAGGTCTCTGTGTGCTATCCGTTTCCTGTGGCAGTACTGCATGGCTACAGCATCTGCTGGAACGTGGCCGGGCCTCCTTCTCTGTCACGTGGTTGAGGTACAGCCACCGGTGCAGGTTTCCCCCCGATGCGTACTCCATTATCAAGTGACACACATCTGTGGTGTCAATTATTTGATATAGTTCTATTACATTGGGGTGGTGCACAGACTTTAAAATGGTCATCTCTGTCTGGCTAATGATGACGCAGTTGGCAGTTTTGTGGGTGATTTTCACGGCCACCTGGGTCCTAGTCAGTAAGTGCTGGACCAGCTTGACCTCACTGAAGGCACCACAGCCAATGACGTCCAGCATTTGATATTTCTGTAGCCCCTGGTCAGGTGGGGTGCAGTCCAATATCTGCCCCATGGTGCCTGACACCTCTCTACACTAACTACACAACTACTCTATGCTAAAATACTAAGCAACGATACTGACTGTACTAAGTACGCTAAAATACTAAGCAACAATACTGACTCTACCAAAGTACACTAAAATACTAAGCAACGATACTGACTCTACCAAAGTACACTAAAATACTAAGCAACAATACTGACTATACTAACTACGCTAACAATGCTAACTAGAAAAACACACCAACGCCCCTCACACAGAAACCCTCCCCCACCCCAAACACCCCCCACACCCAAGTCCCTCCACACACAGAAACACACACAGATACAACACACACACTCACGCGTGCGCACGCACACACACACACACCACACAACTTGCAATCGCTAAACTAGTCTGAGTCCACAGGTCACCAAAGAAGCTTCCAGGGATATATCAGACCGAAAACCATGACCCAGCCAGGGCCTTATATAGGCCCTGTCTGTGAGTCCATCACAAAGGCTTTTCATGACATCAGAGCAAAGCAGGGGCCAATCACGGCTGGGGATCGTTCAGAGTTCCGAGCATGGGCCAGTCATGGCTGGGGATCGTTCAGTGTTCCGAGCAGGGGCCAGTCATGGCTGGGGATCATTCAGAGTTCAGAGCATGGGCCAGTCATGGCTGGGGATCATTCAGTGCTCAGAGCATGGGCCAGTCATGGCTGGGGATCATTCAGAGTTCCGAGCAGGGGCCAGTCATGACTGGGGATCATTCAGAGTTCAGAGCATGGGCCAGTCATGGCTGGGGATCATTCAGAGTTCAGAGCATGGGCCAGTCATGGCTGGGGATCGTTCAGTGTTCCGAGCAGGGGCCAGTCATGGCTGGGGATCATTCAGTGCTCAGAGCATGGGCCAGTCATGGCTGGGGATCGTTCAGTGCTCAGAGCATGGGCCAGTCATGGCTGGGGATCGTTCAGGGTTCCGAGCATGGGCCAGTCATGGCTGGGGATCATTCAGAGTTCAGAGCATGGGCCAGTCACGACTGGGGATCATTCAGAGTTCAGAGCATGGGCCAGTCATGGCTGGGGATCATTCAGAGTTCAGAGCATGGGCCAGTCATGGCTGGGGATCATTCAGTGCTCAGAGCATGGGCCAGTCATGGCTGGGGATCATTCAGAGTTCCGAGCAGGGGCCAGTCATGACTGGGGATCATTCAGAGTTCAGAGCATGGGCCAGTCATGGCTGGGGATCATTCAGAGTTCAGAGCATGGGCCAGTCATGGCTGGGGATCGTTCAGTGTTCCGAGCAGGGGCCAGTCATGGCTGGGGATCATTCACAGAGGTTTTCTCACTTTTGGTCCCCAAAACATCTTCCTCTTTTAAAAAGAAAAGTGCTTTTGTCTAGATGGGTTATAGAGATTGATACTTAGTTTCCCAGCTATTTAAACTGGTACAACACTTCAGCAGCATTTTCATTTGCAGTTTCTTTTTCTATAATTTTTTTATTATACTCTTAAGTTCTGGGGTACATGTGTAGATTGTGCAAGTTTGTTACATAGGTTTACACGTGCCATGGTGGTTTTCAATCATTTGTAAATAGCTTTGGATTTTGAATATCTCCTAATGTCCACATGCAAAATATTCGATTTCTTTTCTTTCATCTCTGAACGGTTGGTCTCAACCACTGAGAAGGGAGAGAATATTTTCCTTCCTTGTAGGGTTTTTCCTTCCTCACGTGGTTGAGATTATGTAATGGACACAGAGGAAACAGACATAGCCTACCCTCCAGGAGCCCATAGCCTCATCAGGAAGGCCCCCCAGCCATAAAGCTCCTTCAGCATGAGGAGCACCAGGTGAAGCAGGGGCCGGAGAAGAGTGGCCTGGGCCACAGGTCAGCACTGGTGAGGGAGGAAGGGGGGCTTTCTGGAGGCCAGTGTGCTGAGCCCTGCAGTGTGAGGAGGGGTCGCCTAAGTGAGTAGGGACAAGGGCAGGAGGGTAGCCTCTGCGAAGGCCCAGGATGACCGAGGGTGGCTTGCTGGAGGGATGCGCTAGTCTGAATGAGTGACTGAGGCCAGGATGGGAGTGCTCGAGTCCCAGGACAGAGGCTGAGCCTGTATTCCAGGGCCGGGGCTGTGGAATAGTTCTGAGCCCCTCGCTGGGCCACAGCCCTCAGACCCTGACTCTGCTCCTGACCTGGGGGTGGGCTCAACTGAACTTCACCTCCTCACCAGCCTTGCTGCCTCCAGCCTTCCCCACCCACGCCCCTCCTTTCAGGCTCCCAGAGGAATCCAAGGAAAAGCCACCTCTGGCCTCTACCACCCACCTGCTGGCCCTGAGACCTTCAAGGAGAAGCTCTCCTCCTTGTCCCCCAGGGCTCACCTGGGCAGCCTGTTCTCCCCATGGCCCTGCCTTACAGACCACCCTGTGTGCCCGTGCCCGTGTGGGTCAGGCCATCGTTTCCTACACACAGTCCCCAATGCCTGGAGCCCCCCGCTTACTCTCCTGCACTGGGTGCCCTCCTGTCCCTTCAGTCCCAGCTGAGATATCTGGCACTCTGGGGAGCATCCCTGAGCCCCAGACACAGAGGAGCCTCTTCTGCCTTGGATCCCAGAACTGCTTCTGCCCTCCTTCCACCACAGTGCAGAAACCTCTACCTCCCCACCACACACTCACGCATGTACTCACACCTCGCACACACTTGACACCATCTGGGGACATGGATTTCTGCCTGCTGGACTGCCTCTCTCCCACCCCAGCCTCTCGGGGACCCCAGGCAGAGGTGCTGCTATCAATCATAGGGGCCCTGTAGGTGCACTGGAGGTGGGGAAGGGAAGGGCTCCCCAGGAATAGCCCTTCATGGATGACAGCCACCCCACAGAGGGCACAGCCACCAGGAAATGTAGGTCTTTCTACATTTAGGTGGAGGCAGCAGGCACAGGCTGGAAGGAGAAAGTGGGGCTGGATTCCCAGGGTTCCTAAATGCCAGGAAGAGGTGCTTCTATTTCCTCCTGGGGAGCAAGCTTTGGGAGAGACTGAGGCCCACGAGGGCAGCACTGGGGAGGCTGGTCTGGAGGGAGATGGCCCCTGAAGGGGCACAACTGTGCCTGTCCCTGTTGGCTCAGCCCTCCCTGGCACCAGGAATCCCTTGGTTGGGAATGGGGGCCGTCATGGCCTTCTGTCTGAACACCCTGACATGTTTCCCCCCAGGATTCTGCACTTTTTTCTCCTTTTTTGTTTTTCAAGACAGAGTCTCACTCTGTCACCCAGGCTGGAGTATAACGGTGTGATCTCAGCTCACTGCAACCTCCACCGCCTTGGTTCAAGTGATTATCCTGCCTCAGCTTCCTGAGTATGTGGGATTACAGGTGTGCACCACCACGCCCAGCTCATTTTTTGTATTTTTAGTGGAGACGGAGTTTTGCCATGTTGGTCAGGCTGGTCTTGAACCCCTGGGCTCAAGTGATCCTCCCACCTTGGCTTCCCAAAGTGCTGGGATTCCAGCTGGGAGCCACCGCTCTTGGCCTGCTCCTGCTCTTCCATCTGTGCATTGGAGTCGCCTCTCCCTGTGGGCAGCTGCTGCACCCTGAGTGCCTGGCACAACTGTGGCCCTGAGGAGGTGCTCAAACACGCGACTCCCCGGGGGCCTCGGATCTGGGTGGCTCCCTTGTGTGACACGAGGCAGGAAGCAGAGCTCTGTGAGTCATGTGCTGCCCTAGGGGATGAAGGCTGTCCTTGTTCTCTTGTGAGCCAGGCTTGGCCACTCTTCCAGGGGACCCACCTCCACTGCCTAGCCTGGCCAGTAGTGGCCTTCCTGTCCCTGCCCGGAGTTGTGTCTGCCACATGCTCTGAAGCTGGCCTTTTGCTGTGAGGTCTTGAAGGGCAGGGTGTGTGTGAGAGTCACCCACCACTGGGGCCTGGTAAAGTGGGGAGGCATCTAAGCGGGACTGCTGCCAACCCACTCCTGGGTCTGGAGTGGAGGAGCCGGCGTCAGCTTGGGGGGCAGATGGGAGGCCTCAAAGAGGCCCTGGCCATTCCACTGGGCTCAGGAGCACCAGGGGCTTACAAGGGCTTGTGACTGGGAGCAAGGCCAGGCCCTGGGGCTTCTGGGCCTGCTCTTCTTGAAGGGCAGTCTGCAAGATGACCTGGTATCAGTCCGCGGGTGTCCCATGGCCTCCTGCATCTGATGGCCTTACCCTTGCCCTTCAGTGTGACCCTCCAGTGCCTTCATCAGCCTCCACAGAGCTCGTCCTGGTAGAGGACATGAGGGTGAGCCTGGAAGAGGTGACCGTCTACGACCATCTTGGCTTCCAGATACAGCCCTTGCCCTGCCGGCTGCCTGGGTAAGACCCATCGGGGGACCCCCTCACCCTCCAACACACAGCCCAACTCTCCCTGAATCTGCCTCCTGCAGGTGGAGCTCCACCTCAGGAAAGACTCTGGTGACTTCTTCCTCAATACCAGTGCTGCGGACGACATCAAGATGGCCTACCAGGAAACCAGGGCCATCACAATGGTAAGTTTGGGTCAGTGGTCCCCAGGGTGATTTTCATTCTTCATCTGGGCCATCGTGATGTTCATAGATTGGCATTTTAAAAGCTGTCACTTAATCTCATCAGCTATAACTAGCAGAGCTGTTAGAGTCTCTGATTTATTCTGCAACTTTAGCCATTTTCATGCTACCTTTGTGATTTTTTTTATTTTTGAGACAGGGTCTCACGCTGTTGCCATCTGCCCTAACTAGGCTGAGGCCACTAACTGTTGGTGACAATACCCCAGGCTCCAAACTCTCTGGGCCTGGGGGCCTTTTCCTTCCCTGGTTACACAGACTCACACCACTCCCTGCCCACCTGCCCAGCCTGCAGGAAAGGGGCCCAGGAGTGGACATGTCGACAGACATTCTGGTGTCTCCTGGTGGGGTCAGACTGGCCACCACGGCTGCAGGCACAGACAGGGCAGAGATGAGGGCAGGGCCAGGTGATAGATATGGGTCTCAAACAGGACACCCAAGGGCAAAGGCCCCGCCCAGCCTCAGCACCCAGGTCTTCTGCTGAATGCTGTAAGCCTGCTTCAGTGGAAGAGGGAAGGTGGAAACTTCAATGGACAGAGAAGGACAGGTGGGAACCCCGGAGGAAGGGACCGGGTCTGATAGTGGATCGTGTCTTGCCTTTTGTTTGTGAAAAATTAGCTGAGTGGCCATGGGATCACTGGACGCTTTTTCTTTCATTGCCGTGGAGATATATTCTCAGACTTGAACCCCACGGCCACCAAGACTGGGCTGCTTTGGGGTTCAGGTCCTCCAGGACTTGTTCTTTGTTCATCTTCAGATGCAGCTCCTAGCCACTGTCACCCACAGGTCGCTCATACCTTCTTCTAGCACAGGCCATTCCCTGGGTCTAGTGTTAATAGTTTTTCAATGAGGCTTTGAAGACCTTATGAAAAATATGCTGGGAAAATGTAACTTCCAGTTACAATGATTTGTTTCAGGACCCTAAAGCTGTGTGAGCAGAAGGGTGAAACCTCAGCCGCCATCCTGAAAAGTGTCCCTTAAAGGATCCAAGCATTTATGGTGGGGCACTGATAGCCCTGGCCCAGGAAGAGTTGCAGGTCCATGGAGGGGTCGGTGCCACAAAGGGCTGTCAGCTGCTGCCCCTCATGGAATGTGGCAGCAAAGCCAAAGTCCACGATCTTAACATTCCCATCCTCATCCAGGACGGTGTTTTCCGGCCTCAGGTCTCTGTGTGTGACTTGTGTCTGGGGCAGTACTGCATGGCCGGCAGCATCCACCTGAACACAGTCTGGGCCTCCTCCTCCTCATGGGGCCGTGGCGGTGTATCCTGTTGTGCAGATCTCCTCCTCCTGCATATTCTATTATCATCTAACAAGTGTCAGGATAATAATTGTATACCTGGCACGACTGTATAATATTGGGGCGACTTTAAAATACTTCTCTCTGTCTGGAGAGTGACACCGGGGGAGCCAGACTTGGGGATGATTTTGATGGCCACCTGGGTCCCGGTCAGCACGTTCTGGGCCAGTTTGACCTCACTGAATGTGCCACGGCCGATGGTGTCCAGGATTTTATAATTCTGGGTTCCTGGTCAGGTGGGGTGGAGACCGATTTCTGCCCCATGGTGCCACCTCTCTCCACTAACTACAAAACTCCTCCAACTGTACCGCCTATGCTAACAGTACTGACCCCACCAACTTGAGTTTTGTCTTCAGCCATGCAACTGTGTGGGGCGATCTTATTCTTCCCTTTCTTGTTGGACAGAAGCAAAAACATTTCAGTAAGATGGAAAGGCATCTCCTGGCAACCCTGCAGCAGCCCCAGCTTCTTGTTAGTGAGGCTGACGTTACAGCTTGGGGCTGCCTGGCTGGGATGACGCTGGCTTCCTGGGAGGGTTTTTAGTGTGTCAGGGACATTTCTAGATTTCTGCCACTTCAACAGTGCTGCTGGTGCTCTGGGTGGAAGGGGAGACCAGAAGGTCACACTGAGGCTTCACTAAAACTTCCTGGCTTCCCGGTCTGGCTTCCTCTGCAGGCCAGCAGGTTAACTGGCAGGAATGGTGGTCTTCTGCCCCGACTCCTGGCCCTCCTCAGGTGGCTGAACATTAAAAGTCTGACAAGCTGGCTCCCTGTGAGCCCACTTCGGTGGGAGAGGGAAGGTGGAAACGTCAGTGGATGGGGAAGGACAGGTGGGAACCCCAGGAGGAAGGGGTCCTCTAATGGTGGAGCGCTTCATCTCATGTTGTTTTGTGTGCTCCAAAATGAAGTAGATGGCCATGGGTAGGTGGCCACTGAATTTTCTTTCTGCGATTGCCACAATGATGTTCTCAGCCTGGAGTCCCATGGCCACCATGAGCTGGATTGTTCGGGGTTTGGATGTCCTAGGAGTGGCTCTTTGTATGGTATCGGTGGCATCTTCTGGCTACTTTTCACCCATGGATTTTTCATCAGTTACAGTGAAGGATGCTCCCTGGTGTCCAGCGTTAGTAACTTTTGAATGAGTTGAGTTGAAGGGAAACAAGTGGCAGGGCATGGTATCTTCCTGGGAGAAGTTTTTCTTGAAGCCCGTAGGGTTCCCTGAGTAGAAGGTCACAGCCCCGGCCCTTCTACATACTGTATTCCTGGAATACAGGCTGGCACTGGGGCTTCGTATGTCAATGGCAGGTCACCCACACACCTGGCCCAGGGAGCGCTCTGGGGCCACGTAGGGGTACACACCACACAAGGCTGTCAGCATCTGCCCCTCTCTGAACATTGAACTAAAGCTGAAGTTCACAATTCATACATTGCCTTCTTCGTTGGGTAGGATGTTTTGTGGTTTTAGGTCTGGATGTGTGATGTTCTTTATGTTTCAGTGCTGCAGAGCTGATAGAACCTGCCCGAACATGGTCTGGGTGGCAGCCTCCTCCTCTTCCTCCCCCCTCCCCCTCCCCCTCCCCCCTCCCTCCCCCCTCCACCTCCCCCTCCCCCCTCCCCCACTCCCCCTCCCCCACCCTCCCCCCTCCCCCCTCCCCCTCCCCCTCCTCATCCTCCCCCTCCCCCTCCCCCTCCTCATCCTCCCCCTCCCCCTCCCCCTCCCCCCTCCCCCTCCCCCTCCCTCTCCCCTCCCCCTCCCCCTCCTCCATCCTGGACGTGGCTGTGGTGGCGTATCTCGTGGTGCAGCTCTCCTCCTCTGGTTACTCCATCACCACATAGATGATGTTAATCAGCTGGTAGAGCCGAATGATATTTGGGCGATGGAGAATCTTCATGATACTCATCTCTCTCTCTCTCTGCAGAGCGAGGCCAGCCTTCTTAGAGATGATTTGGATGGCAACCTGGGTCCCAGTTACCCTGTGCTGGGCCAGCTCCTTTGCAGATGTTAATAACTGTGGAAGACTTTCCTTAAAGTGTTGGTCAGGTAAGTTTCCAGAGGAGAAAGCCAGGGCACACAGCTATTTTGGCCAGTACTAACAGCAGGCGAGCAAAAGAGGCTCTGCTATTTCTATCCTCTTTTTCCACTCTGTTGGGGGTAACTTTCCTGCTGCTTCTTTTACAGCCTCATCTAATCCCACTTTGTTTTGGTCACACAGGGACATGGCCACTAGCTTCACTGGCCCATTCACTTATCATCTCATCTCTTTTTTTTTTCTTTGAGATGGAGTCTTGCTCTGTCACCCAAGCTGGAGTGCAGTGGCATGATCTCAGCTCACTGCAGCATTCACCTTGCAGGTTCAAGCGATTCTGGGACTACAGGCATGCACCATGAAGCCCAGCTAATTTGTGTGTTTTTGGTAGGGATGGGGTTTCGTCATGTTGTCCAGGGTGGTCTCAAACTCCTGACCTCAGGTGATTCACCCACCTCGGCCTTTCCAAAGTGCTGGGATTATAGGCATGAGCCACTGTGTGTAACCAAAGAATTGTTTTTTCATAGTCTTTATGATTTTTAGAGGAGTTTTAGGTTTGTAGGAAAACTGAGTAGAAAGTACAGAGCACTACCTTCCTTCTCAGACCATGTGGTTCCAGTCAGTTCGTTATTGTGGCCCCTGCATCCAGAGTGGGACACACAACAGATCAGGATGATCACAGCTGTCAATCTGCCTGGCTGTGGGATCCACTCATGATGAGATGCAACCCTTAGGTCTTGTTTATAATTTGGTACGTTATTGCCATAAAGAGTCTGTTCTGCGAGTCTTGCGATCTCTGTTTTAATGTTAATGCTAGTAAGTTCTGCCTAAATTCCAAAGTGTGTGGGAGGGGAAGGTGTAGTGAGGTGTGTCTGACTCCTGCTTCCTACGGCCTGCACCAGTTTTCTGGGTATATTTGAGCTCTCCTTTAGTCAAGAGGGGAATCCATTCATTCTGTTGGAGGGCTCGGGATTTTCTGTTCTCTTTCCCTTCTTCTGTCAAGGCACGCCTGAGGCAGCGCGGATGGCCCAGCTTTTCTGTCACCCCTTGTTAATGCCGGGGTGTTGTGCTACCTGCCCCAGGTCTGCCCTGTCTCCTGTGGGATCCTCCTGGCCAATGGACTTAGAGTCAAAGGACTTACAGCCAATTAAACATTCTAGGCCAGAGGAGAATGGAGGTGGGTGAGCACTCATGAACCTCATTAGGCCTCTGAGGGCTGCGGCCCATCAACCTGGAAGCTGAGCCATCTCTGAGCTGCAATCAGCACTCACTATGTGAGTGATTGGGTGCAATTACACAGTAGCGGTGATGGGGCCTTCTGATTGCTATGTGAATGCGCTGGCTCCTGAGGGTATTAAACCACCAGGTATTAATGCAGGCAGCTCTGAGCAGGGCATCTGGATGGGCTATCTGCAGAGCAAGGACGAGACCAGACCCAGAGCAGCCATAGCTCGAGAACACACACAGGCTCTGAGCAGAAATAAAAAATAACCGGCCAGGCTAAAACCCGATACAGTGACTATAGATGGTGCAGCTCCCTGAAGAAAACAGAGCCCACCTGGCCGGGCAGGCAGGGGAGGCCTGGGGAGGGTTGGTGGAATCGAGGTCTGAGAAACAAGTAGCCAGCCGAGGTGACATCGGGAAGAGGACTCCCTTGTCTGGAGGAATGGAAGAAGCTGGGTGAGCTCTGTGCAGGGAGGCGCAGGAGGTGCTGGGCCTTGGGGAGTGAGGAGGGTGGGCTCTGATTGGCGTCTGGCAGCTGTGGGATGAGGCCAAAGGAGGCTGGAGACCAAGAGGCTCCTGCAGGTGTCCCCAGAGCCTGTGGCCCACGGCGTCCCTTTGGAGTCTTCCTGGAGAGCTGTCAGCCCTGACGGTGGGGCTTTGGAGGCAGATGTGTTCTTTCTGAGGTCAACCATCATGGAGTTGTCAGTGGAAGTGACTTGGGTCATGTCCAGGCTGAGCGTCTAGTCCTGGAGCAGAGCCTCTGGCCAGCCTGCACTAGGCACATGGGCAGCTGCACCACAGACCTTTAGGGAATGGGACACAGATGCTGGGGAGTGGTTTCTGCAGCTTACAAGACTGTCAGGCTGCAAGTCGGTACCAGGACCAGCCGTATCGTACGGAGGGAAACCTGAGGTGAAGTCACTACCCTCAAGGACACACAGTTGCCCATGGTGGGGCCAGGATTCAAACTCAGACTCTGCTGCATGCTGCAGCGCTTCTCTGTGGCCAGAGACTCCTGGAGGATAAACCAGGGCCTGATGCGCAGAGGCTTGACACAGAGTAGAGGGGCGTGAGCGGCTGGCAGTGAGCGATGCCCTGGGGCTTTAGGCACTTTGAGGAAAGCATGATCTCAGGAGCATTTCTCATGTAGCCTTCTTGTAGATACTGCCAGCCCTTTGAGTCTGCCCCGGAGGCTGGGAGACTCACGTCCTCTCCCCAGCGTGGGTTCCGTTTGAGAGATGGGCTTTCCAGCCATCGTTACTGCATCCGGCTAAAACCGCCCTGAGAAGCACCTGAGCATATGTTACCTGCTGGGTGCCCCCCTGCATTAGAAATGACAGAGACTTAAGCTGGCTGGAGCAAGAAAAGGAACTGGCAGGCTTGTGAAATTGACAAGCCCAAGGGTGTATCTGCCTCAGGCATGGCTGGATCCAGGGCTCCTGGAGGTCATGAGGAGTCTGTCCTCCTTCTCCGCCCTCTGTATGGGTTTCAATCCCGAATTTTCATGGACGGGAGGTTTGGATTCGGCTGAGGCCCTGTCACACGTGGTCTTCTGTTTCCCCTGTTTGGATCCCCTGCGCTCCCCTTCTGTTTTCTAGCTGTTTTAATTGCAGAAACCAGGTTACATGTCTGAAGACTTGGACACTGTGGGCTTGGGTGGCATTTGACACTGGGTTGCTGGGTTGCAGGTTCTATCTCCCAGCAGACAATGCTCCCCACCGCACCTGCCAGGAGGCCCCGGCAAAGTCAGGTTGATCAGGAGTTCGGGGCCGGCCTTGGCATGTCCTCACCTTGGTGTCTCTCGTTCCATGCACCCAAGTGTTCCATCTACCTGGACTTTTTCTCTGAAAAAGCTTTCTTTTTTGACCAGAAGAAATTTTTCAAATGGAAAACTTGATGGCACTAAGTGGATACCATGACTAGGACAGAACCATTCCTAATAGAAGGGGTCTGTACCAAAAACTACAATAGAGGTAAAAATAATCTTAAATTCTAGCAAAAAGCCATTGCCTACATAAAGGCTTTCCTCTGAGCAATGGCGAGGTGCTACTGAGAGACTGAAGACCCACGCTGGGGCTTTGCTTTCTGTGTGCATAGATCTCTGGGCTACATTCTTCCTGCTGGCTCAGGAGTCCTTCTCTGGCCTGCCCTTCTCTCTCTGGGGACGTGTGACCCTGCAGACCCTGGCTGCCAGTCCTGAGGCCCCACTAAGCCTGTGACTCTGGTCCCCGCTGACCTCTGGGACTTTATTTCCCTGGCCTCCTCCCCCGTGTCTTTTCTGTTTGTCCCGGCCCCGCCCCCAGCTGCCTCTCCCCAGCTCCTCCTCTGCCATTCCTAATCCCTCATCCTGATTCAAATTCTCCCACATCTTCTTTAGCTAAATCATCTTTAATTTACTTGTTAATAATCTGCCCCTTTGTCCCCTAGATGTCTGCCTTGTGCAACATGGAATGATGAGAATCTAGAAACTGGAACCGAATCCTGGCCCTAGTCAGGACTCAGGTTTTGTGAAAGGGAGAAAAAAAAAGCAACTCCCACCAAACCAACAGCAGTCTAGAGCCTGATGACACACGTGCCACTGAAAACGTTTCCTTCCTTTATTCTTCTAGAACCAGAGAATTCTTCCTGAAAGAGATGGGCCCAGAGGCCACTGGGAAGCATCTTGGAGTGGAGTGGGAAGGGTCCTGAGAGCTGTTCTTGTGTCCCTTGTCCCTCAACTCCAGGTGACATGAAGCCAAGCTCCAGAGAAGAGCCGGGCCCATGGGGTATTTGGATTTCACTCCAAGTCTAATTCTCAGTCCAGTGCTCCTGCCTCCAGTGGCCCCACTTCCTCTGTCTGCTTGGCCTAGGAAGGGGTGTGTGGCAGAGTGCAGGGAATGGGGAGAGAAACTGAGGTGCAGGGGAAGCCTTACAAGGGCGGTGCAGTGCATTAGGCTCTGGCCCCTTGCCTGGGTGCAGGCCTCCAAGTAGGCCCTCCTGTTTCCCCGTCTTCGGAGGCCCAGGGCTTCTGAGAGCCTCTGTGGGTCCCACCCCTACATGCATCACACAGTGTCTGGGCCTTGCCTGCCTGGCTCACAACCCCACCTAGAGCCTCAACCTCTGGGTTATATTGTCAGAATTAATTAGTAAATTCCCAGAGGTATTATTTCTGAAGACCGAGAAACCCCAACCAGTACCAGTTTACTGCATCAGCCTCACGCTGCTGATAAAGACATACCCAGGACTGCGTAATTTATAAAGGAAGGAGGTTTCATGGACTCACAGCTCCACACCGCTGGGGAGGCCTCATAATCATGGCGGAAGGTGAAAGGCACGTCTTACATGGCAGCAGACGAGAGAGAATGAGAACCCAGTGGGAGGGAAATCCCCTCATGAAACTATCAGATCTCATGAGACTTACCCACTACCACGAGAACAGTGTGGGGGAACCGCCCCCATGATTCAATTGCCTCCTGCCAGGTCCCTCCCATGACACGTGGGGATCACAGGAGCTACAAATGCTACAGTTTTGGTTGGTGCAATGCTATATTTTCTGGCTGGAAGATTAGAGCCAAACACCTTCCAGCTTCTGGGAAGGCGGTGAGATTTGATGTGGTCTTCCCAGAGCTCTGCCATGGACAGGGGCTCGGGCCACTTTTCCAGGACAGCTGCCCGTGGGGAACATGCCCAGCCATGCACCGCAGGCAGTTCAGGAGCCCAGTCCCTCTCTGGCCTCGTCCTGCCACCGTCCCCACAGGGCTCAGCTTCACAATTGTCCTGCATGCCCCAGAGCTGGCCCTCTGCAAGCTGTTTACACCCCATTCAGAGCACGGCCTTCAGATCCACAGGCTTGGGTGAAAAACCCCAAGTTGTGTGAATGTGGGCAAAGCATTTAACTTCAAGTTTCCATTTTCTCATCTGAAAGATGAAGATGACATGACCTGTCTTCATTGTGTCACAAAGATGAAACGCTCTGGGGACAATCCTGGTCATTCTTTCACACATGCAGCGCTCAGCAATGGTGTTGGTGGTGGCCGTGGGTGCGGTGCTCCCCCTGCCCACCCAGACCTCGGCCATCTAATTTCCAGGTTCTGTTTCCTCTCTCCTGTGTGGTGAGCCATGAGCCCTGCCCACCCTCCTGGGTCTGTGTCTGGGCCTTCACCCCACCGCTCATCCTCAGCCACTCCTGTCCAGCAGACACTTCACCACTGATGTCCTTGATAGCCAAACTGGCTTCTCCCCATTTAAAAACTTTTTAACATCCATCACGGCCTACCTGACCAGCCCTAACATCAGCCCCTTCAACGCGCTCCTGCCCTCCAGGTGCTGGAGACTCCCTTCTGCCCCCAGCGCAGCTTTGAACGTGAAGCCAGTGCTGTGGCTCTCTGGTTCCTCCGGTTCCATTTGTTCCAGCCTCTCCTCACCCGGCAGACCTGAGCTTGGAGGACAAGGGCCCTTCCCAGCCCTTGTCGTCATCACAGGCTGCTCTGCGGTCACGCTGCTGACCTCAGATATCTGCAGACACTGTGGCAACCACACTTAGGCTAGTAAACTGCGCTGCCGGGAAATTTTCAGTGTAGTTTCTCTTGCTAAAATTTAATTCACATTTTTCCTATTGTATCATAGAGGGATATCTACAAAAATGTTCACAATTGATGAGAGACTACCATTGAATCGTGACTTAGCTTCTTTAGCTTTCTCTTCTCGGGGTGGATAATCCCGATTGTTTTATTTCTGTCAATCAGCCCACCTGTGGTCGTGCCTTCATCTTGCGGACATCGTCCTTATCCCAGCTATCTGGCCGGCCACATGCAGGGTCAAAGCATCACGATTCTCACAGTTGCTGAACAGATAACAACTACTTTGCCGTCCAAACGCAGCTAATTTAATCTGAGCTGCGCAGCCCTTCTTGGAGGGGTTTGAGGGTGATGCTTGCCTCATACTGAATTTCTTTGAATACTTTATGATGTCCACTGTGGCCAACCGGGTTTCCCTGTCCAGCGTCTGTTCTGACCACCCGGCACCCAGCCTCTGCCGGAGGAGGGAAGCTTTGTGAACAGTGATGCTACGGACAGCACCCCAGGAGCCCACCACGGTCCCAACTGGCACTGGCAGTGAACGGGTTTCCATTATCATCAGGAATGAGCGCAGGTGACCCCATGCTCCCCACCGCCTGCCTCCCTCCACAGCGAGGGCCCACGACCATCCAGAAAACCCAAGCTCTTCCACCGTCACCTCTCAACCCCTAGCTCGTGCGACTAAAGCAAACCAAAACAACACCAGGTAATCTCTGAGGAAGTGCAGTGATTTGATCGCGCTGTTTAAAAAGCCTTCCGAGGGGAATACGGGTAACATCTTCTACCTCGTGCTCTCTGAAGAAGATGATGGCCTGTTTCGGTTTCGAATCCGTTAGATCCTCCCAGGACACTCCCCAAGATGGGCCTGTGTTCAGCCGTGCGTCTCAGCCGGTGGTGGCCTCTCCCGTCCTTGGCCGTCTCTCCTAGAATGCGCTGAAAACATCTCCTTGTTTTTGAGGTCCTCTCAATGTGGCACCGTCACCCCTGGGGTCCTGCATGGCACAAGGCTGCCAACGCCCCATGAGACTTTTGTTTTTGATGAAAATTAGAGTTCTGTGTGTTGCTCCTTTTAATTCGGTCACCAGGGTGCTGTTTTTCATTAAGGAACTTTCACTTTGGGAAAACAAGCAGCCTTCCAAACCCTGAGGAGACTAGACGTGGATGAAATGAAGACGCAGAGGCAGGAGAACGTGAGGATGCTCCGTGAAAAACCACAAGTACAAAGAGAAAGAAATAAAGAAAAAGGCCAGAATCCTTGCGACGTGTGCAGAGACGTGCCGAGGGAGGAATCAGCGTTACATGCAAGGACAATGTCTCTCTGATCTTGACCCTGAAATGGGAATCCACGGGGCCACTCTGCCCATCCGAGGACAATATTTCTCTAATCATGACCCTGAAACGGGATGGAGGTG